>NC_071496.1:22724486-23024486 GCF_028500815.1 Rissa tridactyla
AAATCCACACTGTCCAATGAACCCGGTTGTCCCTTTTTCCCACCTGGCCGGAGGCAGGGCCCCTCTAATCCTGGTCATAGTATCCGTTACTCACTTCTTGCAGAAATGACTTGGAAGTTCCCTCAAGAGGATCAGAAGCAAGATCAGGCCTTCTACTCTGTCTGGGGAACTGCCCGCTGGAAACTGGGGCAGCACTTTTCCTGGAGGGATCCCCTTTTGTGTTGTCCTTCCTTGCAACTCCTGTACCCGTGTCCGCAGGATCCAAGTAGGTTGTCCATCCCACTTCCTCATGTCCTCCCCGTGGTCATGCAGGTAGAACCACAGGGTGCCTCGTGGTGTGTACCCTCTGTACTCTCTCTCTCGAGTGGGGAAATGTCTGCTTCTAATAGCTGAGACGCTGGCCCATACAGGTGGGGAGTAGGACGTATTCTCTTCAAGTGGCTGGACCTTCCGGGACAGTTTCTCCACAGCTGAGACAAGGGCGGAAGAGAGACATTCTTTGTATCGCGGGAGCCGGCCAGCTACCTCATCCACCGTTGGTCCCTCTTCGCCTTTCCATTCCATTACTGCCAGTGAGTTGGCATCTGACGATGGTGTGCTCCGTACAAACTTCCACCACAGGGGCCTTGTGCATTGGACCTCATCGGGGTCTGTGGGTAAGTCTGCATTGTCCAAGTCATAATAAATCATCTCCCGCACAGCTAATTCTCTCAGGTACTGGATACCTCTTTCCATGGTAGTCCACTTGCTTGGTTGACATACATCTTCACTGAAGGGGTACCTCTCCCTCATGCCTGACGGGAGTCGTTTCCAGAGGCTGAGGGCTTGGGTCTTCTTTCCAATGCCTTGTCAATGCCCCCTTCCCTAGACAGGGATCCCAGCTGCCTGGCTTCCCTACCCTCCAATTCCAGGCTACTGGCCCTGTTATCCCAGCACCGGAGCAGCCAGGTGACAATGTGCTCACCTGAAAGTCAGCTAAAATCTTTTTGCATATCCCGCAGCTCACTCAAGGATAGGGATCGGGTGATTATCTCTGGTTCTGCCTCTTCCTCCTGCTCTTGTGATGGCCCTGGTTCATCATCATCCCTTACTAAGCGAACTGATTTCTTCGTGTACTACTTCTTCTGTATGGGGGCAACTGATACCAGCATGGGTTGGTTTTCTGGTTCAGCAGCAGTGGCTGCCACCAGGGTTGGAGTAGCCACAGTGCCTGTCACCGTGGTTGGAGCAGCCACAGTGGCTGTCGCAGGGGTTGCAGTAGCCACAGTGTCTGTCGGTCTGCTCTCCATCTCTTCCCCCCTGAGGATGCTGCATAATACTGAGCAGTGCCTGGTAGATACTGGCCAGGGCCCAGCACAGTGCGGGGAGTTGTGCCTCTCTAGAATAGCCACAGCATTTTCCCTTCAGATATTCTACCACTCTATCAGGGTCCTGTAACTGTTCAGGGGTGAAGTCCCAGACCATGGGAGGCGAGAGGTTCTCTGGGTGCCTGCCCATGTTCTCCCACATGCCATGCCACCCCTGACTATCCAGCCTCAGAGCAGATCTCCGGGTGGTAGTCTTAAATAGTCATTTAACCCTAAACAAGACCTGGAACACATTCGGGAGACATAACAATAGGACCAGGCTGGTTTGAGTATCCCAAGGATATTAAAAATTCTCAAAAGCTGTCATACCTGACCCGAAGGAGAATAGGGAGGCAAAAGAGCTGGGGAAAGTGTCCCTCCCTGTTTCCCCCACAGACTGGGTGTAATTATTAATAAATTCTGAGAGATGGTGCCCAAGGTACGGACAGGACAGCAATACCACATAAACGCCCCAAAGTAACTGTCTAACAAGTGATGTTATCATATCATAAACAGATATTGCACAGAACAACAGAATGATAATCCTCATCCCTCTCCAGAAGTAACAAAAATCATTGCAGGGAGTATATAAGCCATATAGGAATTCACATAACACAGCCATGAGAACAAACCAAGCAACATGGTGACCAGCGACTATTTACCTAATACAATAAATGCATACAGCAAATTCATTTTTACAAGCTCTAGTTGGATTCTGTCTTTATCTCAACCCTTCGAGCCCCACGTTGGGCACCAAAAAGGACTGTCGTGGTTTAGCCTCAGACGGCAAGAAAGAACCACGTGCCGCTCGCTTGGGCCTTCCCAATACGGGGAAGAATCAGAAGAAAAAGGCAAGACTCTTGGGTTGAGACAAAGGCAGTTTAACAGAACAGCAAAGGGAACAAGAAAACAACAACAATAACACGGATAGAGGCATATACAAACACGATTACGAACCGCCGCTCGCTGCCACTCACCGGCCGGACCCAGGACGCCCCCTGCCTGCCTGCCCAAGTGGCGACTTCCTGCCCCCCCCCCCCCCCCCCCCCCCCCGCAGCATTAGGGTGGGCATGGCTCACATGGGATGGAATACCTGTGTCCCTGTGGAAAATTAACCCTATCCCTGCTGGAACCAGGACACTGCCCCACTCGCAAGAGGCAAAAAACCACAGTGTGCTTTCTGTGCTTTGCTACACCTATGGTTTTTCTGCCAGTGGGACTCGGAAATGGCTATATGATCCTCATTTGACGTGCACATTAGGCTACAAAGCTTAATGAGTAAGAAAAATACAAATACAGGGCGGGAAATGTAATAAATTCCTTTCATCCTATCTATAGTGACAGATGCACAGATGTTTATTCTAAAGACTGATGGCCCAATTTCCATTTATGACACAGGTCCTGGACCATCCTTCTGTCACGGTAGTAGCATTGCACTGGGTAGAAATTACATTATATGACTTTATGCCTGCTTACAACAGGCCCTTTTAATTCAGCCTACAGAAGACAGCCACCTCCTGGGTGCTCCTGAGAGGGCCCTGGACTTGTGCCACCCCCACAGGGACCCCATGGCACCAGCTGCCATTTTGGGCTTGCCTCAGCAAGCCATGGGCTGACTTTGGTGTCTTGCTGTGGCCTCCCCTCAAGCTGCAGATCCAGAGGCTGTATTTAAAAGACAGAGTGTTGTGTTTTGGCAGTGAAGGTCCCAGTCGGCCACCGTGAGTGTTTCATCAGGCATTTTCACACAAAGCCTGCGAGTGGGCACCAGGCCCAGTTGCCCTGCAAGGCAGCTCTTGGCAGTGACGACAGCTGACATGCCGCTCCCCAGGTGAGGCAGTGCTGCCACTGCTGAGCCCTCCGGGACTTGCACAGAGCACAGGTGCCTTCAGAAAGGCAAAGTATTATCTGTCTTTGTTGAATATCAAAGCAATGCAGCTAGAGAGCAGAGGAGTCCGGTTTTCATGGTGTCTGGGGAGGGAGATGGGAATGGAAAGAGGGGAGGTAGATCTCAGCTCTTTGTATCAACAAGTAATAAGAAGGAAGGAATTAAACCTAATTAACAAAGGCAAAATGGAAAGATTCTGTTGCACCATTTGATCTCCTCAGCAGTGAGGTTTGTGCAAGACTCATCTCTGGTGGTATCGCTCTTTTCTCTGTGGGAGTAGAGGCTATGGAGCTTATTATTGCACACAAAACTAAAATAAGTTGATATCATTTGGAAAAAATACTTTTTGTCAACAGTGTGCCCTCACAGTGAAGAATGCTACCTGTATACTGGACTGCAGTGCAAGACAGGAGCCCACACGCTGAGGGAAGTGATGTGTCCCTCCTGTGCCACATTTGGGAGGCTACATCTGAAGCGCTACATCTGGTTTTGTGACACTGGTCCTAGATGTGATGATGAACTAGGGAGGGAACAATGAAGGCCTGCTCAGAGGATTAAGGGACAGTCAGAGCCCGAATTTATAGAGCCCTTGTAATTTGTTGTAGTTACACAGAAGATCATGGACTCCTCAGCAGATGTTGTTTAAAATGAGCATGTCCTAGATCTTTTACTAACTGCAATACTTAAAGCCATAATTTTGCTTGCAAGATAGTTCTTGCAAGGTAAATGCAAGCATTTACCTGGTATAAAGCAAGAGGAGAGGGCCAACCAAACATTCTCGCTATAGAGTTGTGAAATACATCTCAACAACCTCTCAAATCTTCCAGACCCAATATTCCCTTCTCCTTCCTTCTTCCCCCAGTGAGAGCTGTGTGTCAGGATATGCATCCCCCATTCTAGCCAAATGTTTCTGCCACATCACTTACAGTGGCTTAAACCAATCTTGAAGCTTTATAAAACAGAGATTTTAAGGGAGAAGAGCAGTGCTAATCCTACTCCTTCTCAGCTGGAGTATCTGTCAGACTGTACAGATATCAGAGAGCCAGAATGCTCCCATGAAGCTCTTAACTTACATCCAACACAAGTGTGTGAGATTATGCAACAGAAATCATCTGACAAACAGTGTGGGAGCACATTGGCCCCAGGTGTGCTGCTTTCTGACAAAAGTAAATATAGTCAGGTTTTGGAGTAGGCTGGGTGTGTATTGTTATTTTTTGCAGAGTGGATGAGTTCTTGTTAGGTGTGTTAACAAATAAAAATATATTTCTTCATATCATTTAGGTTTAGCATAGTACTGTTTCTGAGATATGTGATGGGATCAAATATTGGACTAAGATCTTTGCTGTATGAGCTAATGAGAATGCCTTATGGGATTGCATAAGCTTAAAAATATCTCTGTACCTGGTTAGATAATATCCTGTCAGTAAGTTCATCCCTTGCCAGGTTTAATTCCAAGGAGGCCTTGGCTTTCCTCGTTTCATCCCTGCATACTCCGACGGCATTCTTGTAATCTTCCCAAGTGGTCAGTCCCTTCTTCCACGTGCTGTAAACTTCCTTCTTCCACTTGAGCTTTTCAGAAGCTCCCTGCTCAACCATGCAGGTCTCCTGCATCCCTTGCTCTTAGGGATGCACCGATCCTGAGCTTGGAGAAAGTGGTCTTTGAATACCAACCAGCTCTCTTGAGACCCCCTACCTTCCAGAGCCCTAGCCCATGGGATCTCTCCAAGCACTTTCTTGAAGAGGTCAAAGTTAGCCCTCCTGAAGTCCAAGGTTGCAATCCTACTTGTTGTTGTTTTGTGCATAGTACCCGTGATCCTGAACTCTATCATTTCATGATCACTACAGCCAAGGTTGCCCCCAACCTTAATGTTCTCCACCAGTCCCTCTGTGTTTGTCAGTACTAGGTCCAGTGCAGGTAAGTCCGAATACCAAAATAGATATTCTGTGAACTTGTGGTGGGTTGACCCTGACTGGACACCAGGTGCCCACCAAAGCCATTCTATGACTCTCCTTCCTCAACTGGACAGGGAGAGAGAAAATATAATGAAAGGCTTGTGGGTCAAGGACAGGGAGATCGCTCAGCAATTACTGTCACAGGCAAAACAGACTTGACTTAGGGAAAATTAATTTAATTTATTACCAATCTAATCAGAGTAGGGTAATGAGAAATAAAAACTAAATCTTAAAACACCTTCCCCCCACCCCTCCCTTCTTCCCAGGCTCAACTTCACTCCTGATTTTCTCTACCTCCTGCCCCCTGAGCGAGTGGTGCAGGGGGACAGGGAATGGGGGTTGTGGCCAGTTCATCACATGTTGTTTCTTCCACTCCTTCCTCCTCAGGGGAACGACTCCTCACTCCCTTCCCCTGCTCCAGCATGGGTCCCCTCATGGGGTCACAAGTCCTGCCAGCAAACCAGCTCCAGCATGGGCTCCTCTCTCCACAGGGCTGTGGCAGATCTACGAGCAGAGGGATGCGTGCAGCTAAAGACACAGTGAACAGAGCGCACAGAAACAGATACGCAGGTGTCGATACAGATGGAATGAAGAGGGACTGATTCAATATAAACGTGGAACAAAAATAGCTTTGCGTGCTTATCTTAAACAATTTGAAATATGTATTTACTTGTCTAGCAGGGTGATGGAAAATTTTAGAGCTCGGGTATAAAGGCTTGAGAAGCAATAAACAGTTCCATGCTTATCACAGCCAGAGTCCGTGCCTTCATACACCACACAGGGACACAGGTCCTGCCAGGAGCAGACTGCTCCAGCATGGGCTTCCCATGGGGTCATAGCCTCCTTTGGGCATTCACCTGCTCCGGCATGGGGTCTTCCATGGGCTGCAGGTGGATATCTGCTCCACCGTGGACTTCCATGGGCTGCAGGGGGACAGCCTGTGTCACCATGGTCTTCACCACGAGCTGCAGGAGAATCTCTGCTTTGGTGCCTGGAGCACCTCCTCCCCCTCCTTCTTCACTGACCTTGGTGTCTGCGTAGTTGTTCCTCTCACATATTCTCACTCCTCTCTTCTGGCTGCTGTCATGCAGTTTGGGGTTTTTTTTTCCCTTCTTAAATATGTTATCACAGAGGTGCTATCGCTGTCACTGATTGGCTCAGCCTTGGCCAGCAGGGGGTCCATCTTGGAGCCTGCTGGCATTGGCTCTATTGGACATAGGGGAAGCTTCTAGCAGCTTCTCACAGAAGCCACCCCTGTACACATACACACACACTCCGCTACCAAAACCTTGCCACGCAAACCCAATACAGAACTACTTCAAACCCTTTAAGATCTGTTCTTCTCTACTGCTTTAATCCTGATCTAATATTTTAAAAGAATAAGTGAAACAGTTAATTTTTTAGTATGCCATCTAGAGGTATGTCAATGGCAGTAACTAAAAACTGAGAAACACAATCAACAATTCAAATAGGTGGACAGTTAGCTTACTGAGGTCCCTTTTTGTTTTTATGTCTACAGTTTTTCTGAGATGGACAATGCAAAAGATATGGGTAAGGACAGATGTAACCACATGCCAGAGATGTAACTGACACATCTTCATCTTTGACATCAAAACGGTTCATACTGCTGTCATAGCTGAGCACTTTGCACGTTTTAATGCCTTTGGCTTTTTATCCCTGTTATAAACTGCTTTATTCTTGACTTAGGTGTCTGATTTCTACTGATTTGATAAAATTACCTAAAAGAAGTGGGGTTTATGGCTACATGCAAGCTGTAAAGAAACAGAAATTCATTTCTGATTCCTGGCTGCTGGAAAATATGGGGTTTCTCAATAACTGGCTCCACCAAACCATGGAACATTAGTTCCTCTCATTTTTCATACCTCTAATTTTATCAGCAGATAAAATCATACCTCTCATACCTCTCATTTTTCATAATATTATCACTAATGCCACAAAAATATTACACTCTCCAGCATGACAAAGTCAAAACTCAGAGGCTTACCTCAAGTTAATTAGCTTTTTATATACTTTCCCCATGCTACTTTAGGATTACACTCTAAAACAAGGACATGTATTTTAGCTGCTTAGATAAACACGAAGACTGTGAATGGTCACCATAAACCCTGATTACTGCTATATACTCTTTTCTGACCATGATGGGTAATTCTTGTCCTGCTGATACTATCCACAGTGCTTCCAGTAAAGCAAAAAATCAAGAGGATAGAAAAAGGGCTTTTAGATGATGCAGAAAATGCTATGAACTTCTCATGTGGATTTACTACAACAAGCAAGACAAGCTTCTCATCTTCTGTCTTCATTTTCAAGACGTTTCAGTCCCTGTCCCAACATTATTGTAATAAGTAACTAAAGGTGATTTGCTGATCGAACAAGTTAAGCAAGAGGAACGAACCCATTGTGGCAGTCTTGAGAACTCCCTGTTTAACCAGAAGAGACATGTCCACAATGTTATCTTGCTACACCAACATGGGAACTCCTGTTTGACAAAAAGCTTAACTACAATGTTATCGGAATGTATTGTTTTGAGCTGATTCTGTGACCAACATTTTATCTAAACTACCTCAAGCAAGAAGCTACAGAGGGGCGCACCGAAGATGTCGAAACCGACCTCCGTGAAGATAAAAAGAGCTGCTCAGCTTGCTTGAATTTGCGAGCCTTTGGTGGAGCTGCGACTCCCCGGCCACCCAGCGCTGCTTTTGCCTTCCTACCTCAATAAATATTTATTGAATCTATTTCGGACTCGATTTATTTTAAATTCAACTATAACAAATTTGGTGCCGTGACTCGGATCCAGACAGCCGACTCGGAATTCAACTCTGGGAGGGCGCCCCATCTTCGGATGGTCCCGGAGGAGATTCTGACTTAGCTCACCTGGATTTTCCGAACTGAGATAGGAAAGCAAAAAGAAAAGAGAAAGGAGATACTGCAGTTCCCCGTAATTTTTGTGCACGAAGATCCGGATGAAGACTCGGGAGTGAGTAAGTATATTGCGGTTCCGTTCGGTCGGGGATTGGGTACCCGGGTGCGAGTGACTGAGACGTCCACTGGGCTTAGTAGCCCACCGGACGAAGTGAGTGTGGACCTCCTAATAGTGCGGTTCCCATTGTCCGCGAGGGCGTGGGCCACGAACGGAGGGAAGGGAGTGAATTTTGAGTGAAAGAAGGCACTTTCGGAAGATGGGACAGAAGAAAAATAGGACTTCTGGTTCCATGCAGGAGATACGGGGTGGGGGTGGGCTCCCCGATATACCCCAAGATAGCCCGTTAGGCCTAATGATTCGATATTGGGATAGTTCCCCTTCTCGAAAAGGGAAGTCCAAGGAGAAATTGGTCTATTATTGTATGGAGGTATGGGGAAGAAAACAGATAAGAAAAGATTTATATCGGCCAATTCATGGATCCTTAGAGGATTGGATATGCCAACAATTAAACATATATGTTAACAACAAACGACCATTTAATAAGGAGGAGAGTGAATACGCCTTTTTATGGATCCTGGGCACGGCTCAGGCCGCTAATTTGTTTCCATTAAAAGAAAAGAAAAATGATAAAAAGAAAAGGTGGGATGTAGACGAACCTCCAGCGTCTCCCCCACCCTATGTCCCCCCTCCGCAAGGTCCTGAGCAAGATCTCCCTCCAACAGCCCCCACAGAACCTGGGGAAGAGGCTCCTCCTTCTAATCGAAGAATAACTAGAAGTCAAACTAGAGAAAGGAGGGAGGAAAACTTGTTGTATCCCTTAAGGGAGACTGCTATGGGGGGACCACAACCCGGAGTTGGATTTGTATCTGTACCCCTCAGCTCCGGGGATGTGAGGGAATTAAAGAAAGAAATGGGACACTTGTTAGAGGACCCATTAGGGGTAGCAGAACGTTTTGATCAATTCCTCGGGCCTAACATTTATACTTGGGACGAGATGGAATCTATTTTAAAGATCTTGTTCACAAACGAAGAACGAGGAATGATCAGAACGGCAGGCATGAGGCTTGGGATCAGAGGCATCAGCATGGTCCCGCCGGAGATGTAAAATGGCCCTTACAGCGGCCCAATTGGGACAATCAAGACCCCGCACATAGAAATAACATGATTGATCTCCGGGATATAATAATTCAGGGGATTAGAGATTCTGTACCCAGAGGGCAAAATATTAATAAGGCCTTTAACGAACAACAAAAGAAAGATGAAACCCCCACTGAATGGCTGGAAAGATTGAGAAAAAGTTTACAGCTATATTCTGGGTTAGACCCCGATAGCCAAGTGGGTCAAGCCCTGCTGAAAACTCAATTTGTAGCTAAATCTTGGACAGATATAAGGAAAAAGTTAGAGAAAATAGAAGACTGGCAGGGAAGGGGGTTAGATGAATTATTACGAGAAGCTCAGAAGGTGTATGTGAGAAGGGAAGAAGAAAATCAGAAGAAACAAGCCAGAATCCTGATGGCAGCTGTAAGGGAAGGACAAAATCAGGGCAGGAGAGGAGAAAGTCCCCGGGAGGGCCCAGTAGAATCGAGAAGAAGAAGATTTAGTTCGCAGGACATAGAATGTTTTTATTGTCGCAAGAAGGGACATCTACAGAGAAATTGTCGGAAAAGAAGGCAGGATGAGGAGATTTTTAAGGAAGATTAGGGGGGTCAGGGGCTCTATTTGCTGGGGACCCCTAAGGTTACCGAGCCCTTGATAAAATTGAAATTGGGTCCTCAGCACGAAGTGTTCGAGTTCCTTGTGGACTCGGGTGCCGAAAGATCAACAGTCCAAAAGTTACCATCTGGATGTGTTGAATCAAAGGATAAACTCCAAGTAGTTGGTGCAAAGGGGGAACCTTTTAAGGTGCCCCTGATAAGGAATGTAACAATAGAAGCCCCAAATAAATATGGAGTGGGAACATTTTTATTGGTCCCAGAAGCTGAGTATAACCTCTTGGGACGAGACCTGATGGTGGAATTAGGAATCAATTTGGAAGTAGAGCAAGAGAAATTAAAAGTAAGATTATGCTTATTAACTGCAGAAGATGAAGCCAAGATTAATCCAGAAACTTGGTATAGCCCAGGGTCGGTGGGAAAATTAAATATCAAACCGATCACGGTCTCCATAAGAGACCCAGACCAGCCAATTAGGATAAAACAGTATCCCATCTCTAGAGAGGGGAGAGAAGGGTTGCAGCCAGTAATTGAGAGACTTTTGGCCCAAGGGCTTTTGGAACCCTGTATGTCTCCCCACAATACTCCCATATTGCCTGTAAAGAAGCCGGATGGGTCCTATCGTTTAGTACAAGATCTGAGAGCCGTAAATGAACGAACCATTACCCGGTTCCCTGTGGTGGCTAACCCGCACACTATACTTAATCAGTTAAGTCCAGATTATAAATGGTATAGTGTTATAGATTTAAAAGATGCTTTTTGGGCTTGTCCCTTAGAAGGAAAATGTAGGGACTATTTTGCTTTCGAGTGGGAGAACCCCAAGACCCATAGAAAACAACAATTACGGTGGACCGTTTTGCCCCAGGGATTTACAGAGTCTCCGAACTTGTTTGGACAAGCTCTGGAACAGTTACTGGAATCTTATGAATTAAGTCAGGGACTAATTCTAATACAATACGTGGATGATTTATTGATCGCTGGAAGAACTCAAGAAGAAGTCAGAAATGAGAGCATCAAATTATTGAACTTTTTAGGCCTTAAGGGATTAAAGGTTTCTAAGTCCAAATTACAGTTTACTGAAGAAGAGGTAAAATATTTGGGGCATTGGCTCATAAAGGGACACAAGAAATTAGATCCCGAAAGAGTAAAAGGAATTTTGTCTCTAACAGCGCCCACTAATAAAAGACAGATAAGACAGTTATTGGGATTATTAGGGTATTGTCGACAGTGGATAGAAAATTACAGCAGTAAAGTAAAATTCTTGTACGAAAAATTAACTAAAAACGGGTTGGTAAAATGGTCCCCTGAAGATGAGAATCGTTGGGAAAATATAAAAAGAGATCTGGTAGAAGCACCTGTCCTCAGTTTACCCGATATCCGTAAACCCTTTCAACTCTTTATCAATGTAGATAACGGGACAGCTTATGGGGTTCTGACCCAAGGATGGGCAGGGCAGAGAAAGCCTGTAGGATATTATTCTAAAATACTGGATCCTGTAAGCCGCGGGTGGCCCACCTGCTTGCAAGCAATAGTGGCCACTGCATTAGTAGCAGAAGAAGTTGGAAAAGTCACCTTAGGAGGTGAACTAAAAGTATACACCCCCCATAACATTCGAGGAGTATTGCAACAACGGGCTGATAAGTGGCTTACAGATAGTCGACTGCTAAAATATGAGGGAATTTTAATTAACTCCCCTCGACTAGAAATGGAAACCACTTCTATTCAGAATCCTGCCCAATTTTTATACGGAGAACCTAAAGAAGATTTGACACATGACTGCCTCCAACTAATAAATTTGCAGACTAAAATAAGGGAGGACTTAGAAGACGATGAATTAGACGAAGGAGAAAAATTATTTGTGGACGGCTCCTCACGAGTGGTTGAAGGACAACGGAAATCAGGTTATGCTATTGTGGATGGGTATCCTTTTAAGATAAAAGAATCAGGACCATTAAGTAAAGCCTGGTCCGCACAAGCGTGTGAGTTATATGCTATGCTAAGGGCATTAAAGCTCTTAGAAAATAAAGTTGGAACTATTTATACAGATTCAAAGTATACCTTTGGGGTGGTACATACTTTTGGAAAAATTTGGGAAGAGAGAGGCTTAATTAACACCCAGGGAAAAGGATTAGTCCATGAAAAGCTAATCTTAGAAGTTTTAAAGGCATTAAGAGGTCCACTAAAGATAGCCATAGTCCATGTAAAAGGACATCAGAAGGGACTAACCCATACTGTAAGAGGAAACAATCTAGCCGACGCGGAGGCAAAACGGGCTGCATTATTAACGGTTCAGACCTTGAGAGAGGAACCTGAAAGGCTAAAATTAGATAAAACTTTCACTCTCCAAGAATTGGAGAAGCTAAAACAAATTGGAGCAAAAAGAGATGGTGATAAATGGCTGCTACCAGACGGCAGGGAAATTCTTCCAAAAGGATTAGCTCGGGGAATACTGAATAAATTACACCATAAAACTCATTGGGGAATTCAAGCTTTAGTGGATCAGTTTGAGACAAACTATGCCTGTGTCGGAATATACGGTCTAGCTAAAAGGATTTTAGAGGGATGTTTAACCTGTCACAAAGTGAATAAATGACAACTTAGGGAAAAGGTTCAAGGAGGTCGTGAATTGGCTAAAAGACCCTTTGAGAAAATACAGGTGGATTTTACCGAATTGCCAAAGGTGGGGAGATATCAGTATTTATTGGTCTTCGTTGATCACCTTACGCACTTTGTAGAAGCCTTTCCAGTGGTAAGAGCTACTGCAAAGACAGTTATTAAGATTCTCTTGGAAGAAATTATTCCAAGATATGGGACTGTTGTGGTAATTGACTCAGACCGAGGTCCACATTTCACATCCAAAGTAATTAAAGAGACAACTGAATTGTTTGGTACAAAATGGGAATACCATACTCCCTGGCACCCACAGAGTTCTGGGAAAGTAGAAAGAATGAATGGGGAGATAAAGAAACACCTAACCAAACTTATGGTGGAAACAAAAATGAATTGGGTTAAATGTTTACCATTGGCTTTGCTTTACATTAGAACTCAGCCAAGAACAGATACTGGTATATCCCCCTTTGAAATGTTGTATGGAATGCCTTATGACTTTGGGTTATTAGTGGAACACCCAAAAGTCGAGGATAAACTTTCAACAGAATATATTTTAGAACTTACAAAAAGAAGACAGGAACTAAGAAAGAAGGGCTTGGTAGTACAAAGACCTCCCTTGGACATTTCCATACACCGAATCCAGCCCGGAGACCAGGTACTAATCAAAACCTGGAAAGAAACCTCCCTAACACCCCGTTGGGAAGGACCCTTTGTAGTTTTACTTACCACAGATACGGCTGTACGGACAGCAGAAAAAGGATGGACTCACGCTAGTAGGATTAAGGGACCTACCTTCCCAGAGAAGTGGACTGTGACGTCGGAACCAGGAGATCTTCGAGTAAAGATAAGGAAAAGCGAGACCGGTAAATGAACCACTCCAGAAGGGAAGTAAGAGATAGTTTATATCGATGGTTCCAAATACCACCAGGAAATACTCTACGAAAGGTATATTTTGCACCTTGGAGTGAAGAAAGGATACCGGACCAAACGGGGGGGGTGGATTATACAAACTAACAGGAACTCCCCAGGTTTTTCCATTTTGTTGCGAAACAGAGACGGAGATACCCGAATCACCCGGAATAGGAGATCTCTGGGGAATACCCTGCTTAAAACACCCTACTTCCGGACATTTGTGTTGGGTTGTTTGCCGATGTCTAAATTGTAATAGAGATTGGTCCTGTGTTTCATTTAAGAGACAACCCTACTGTATGAAATGTCGCAATGATTTGATACGTGCCAGGGGACCAGAGGATCCAGTGGAAATTCGTAAATTATTTTGTGGGTGGGAACTGTCAGTACCTGAACTTTGGGAAGTATATGAAACAGACTGGTATAGAGTTTTAAGACAGTGTGCTATAAGATTCACCTGGAAATGGGCACAACAACCACATAGGTGGAAATATATATTTGAGAGATAACTAACTCTTTAGACGTTGGAAATTATTGACAGGATAACAGCAAAATTCCCCTGAAGACTATCTGCTGCTGCCGAGAAGATCTTGATATCCCGTTGCTCTCTGCAAAGGAGTAGACGAGGAAGGCAGAGAGGTACTAAACAGTGGGGAAATGAAAGCTGGTATCCTATTAATGGTATTGATTACCATGACGCTAGAAAATGAACATCAACCCTTCAATTGGACCTTAGGTCAATGGGAAGATTCAATGGAAGTTCGGTATAATGTGACAGCCGGACCCCCAGAATTCTAAGTTAAATTGGAAGATTTAGTCTTTTATGAACTAGACCCACCTGGCCGACGAGAAAGAGCAATAAAACCTTTTTATCTCTGCCCCAGTTCGAATCCAGGGAAAAGCTATTGCAATTTCCCTAATCACTATTACTGTGCATATTGGGGATGTGAAACCATAGCTTCAAACTGGGACGTAGCCATTAAAGATAGATTTTTAACTACAACATGGGGACCCAGAGGATGCAACCCCAGGATGCCAGCTCCTAGCTGGGATGGACACATAGAGGGCCCCCACCTTGGCAACTGTAAGCATGTTATACTAGAAATCCTGCAGCCTAATGACCACGGATGGTTATTGGGACGAACCTGGGGAATGCGATATTGGGAATCTGGAACTGATAGAGGAGGACTAATATTCATTCAAAAACGGGAAGTTAAAATGCCACAAGCAGTAGGGCCCAATCGAGTCATCACAAAGCAAAAAGGGAAAAAGAAGAAGCCAAAGGTAGGAAACTCCACAGCCTCAGTCACCCCAGGGACATACCTAACCTCTACAAATAAAGTGGAGAAAATACCCAAAGACAATGAACCCTTATGGGCTGTAATGCAGGCAGCCTATCAAGCTTTAAATACAACAAATCCAAATTTTACCATTTCCTGTTGGTTATGTTATGACATAAAGCCCCCTTTTTATGAGGGGATAGCTGTGTCATCTCCTTTTAATACCTCTACCGAGGACAATCCCTCCAGATGTAATTGGAAGGAACGGAAGGCGGGGATTACTCTCCAACAGGTCAGAGGGAGCGGTTGGTGTATAGGGAAGGTAACGAACGAGAGAAGAACTCTATGTACCAACCAGACTCAAAACTTTACATCTAATACTAAATGGGTTCTGCCCAGTCCTGGGGCATGGTGGGTCTGCTCCATAACTGGATTAACACCGTGTTTGTCCACTGCTGTTCTCAAGAAAAGTATCTCAGAATTTTGTGTACAGGTTACTGTGGTACCTAGAATCCTCTTACATGGGGAAGAAACTATGTATTTACATTGGAGCAATTTAGGACATAAAATCAACAAACGAGAGCCAATATCTACAATTACTATAGCTACTCCACTTGGTTTAGGGGTCGCTGGGACCGCCACTGGCATAACCTCCTTGGTGCAACAACAGCAGAGTCTAACATCTCTAAGAGCTGCAGTAGACGAAGATTTGGCCCGAATAGAAAAATCTATTTCCTATTTAGAGAAATCATTGACCTCATTGTCGGAAGTAGTTTTACAGAATCGAAGAGGATTGGACCTTTTGTTCTTGCAAAACGGAGGATTATGTGCTGCCCTAGGTGAAGAATGTTGCTTTTATGCTGACCATACAGGGGTAGTAAGAGATTCGTTAGCTAAACTGAGAGAGGGATTAGAGAAAAGAAAACGAGAGCGAGAGGCTCAGTCCTCCTGGTATGAATCTTGGTTTAATCAGTCACCATGGCTGAGTACCTTAATTTCTACTTTGGCGGGACCCCTCACGATGTTGCTATTGGCTCTGACTTTTGGACCCTGTGTCATTAACAAATTTGTAACCTTTGTTGAAAGCAGGTTAGAAAAAGTGCAGCTAATGGTGATGAAGCAATCAGAACTGGCAATGAAAATTATACCGAACGAAAATCCTGAATTAGATGCAGCTTGTGAGGTATTGTCTAGGTTTGATCAGCAAATCACTTATAAATAAAAGAAGGGGGGGATTGTAATAAGTAACTAAAGGTGATTTGCTGATCGAACAAGTTAAGCAAGAGGAACGAACCCATTGTGGCAGTCTTGAGAACTCCCTGTTTAACCAGAAGAGACATGTCCACAATGTTATCTTGCTACACCAACATGGGAACTCCTGTTTGACAAAAAGCTTAACCACAATGTTATCAGAATGTATTGTTTTGAGCTGATTCTGTGACCAACATTTTATCTAAACTACCTCAAGCAAGAAGCTACAGAGGGGCGCACCGAAGATGTCGAAACCGACCTCCGTGAAGATAAAAAGAGCTGCTCAGCTTGCTTGAATTTGCGAGCCTTTGGTGGAGCTGCGACTCCCCGGCCGCCCAGCGCTGCTTTTGCCTTCCTACCTCAATAAATATTTATTGAATCTATTTCGGACTCGATTTATTTTAAATTCAACTATAACATTATTGTGCTTTATTGATTATTGAAAGATTGACTCCTCTCCAGACTGCAAAGGCAGCCAGCAGACCTTCCTACTTATTTCCAAACAATACTTGGGCTTTTTCAGACATCACATTTTGAGGAAACTACTTACACATATCCATGCAACTAACCCTGGTCTAAACCAGCCCCAGCTCAACTCAAAATGTTGTAAATATGGATTTTTCACACAACAAATGGCATAAGTTGCTCCCTTACGAAAACGCACTTAGTATTATAATTAAATGTGGTTAGTTGACCCTGGCTGTATGCCAGGTGCCCACCAAAGCCACTCTATCACTCCCCCTCCTCAACTGGACAGGGGAGAGAAAATATAACTAAAGGCTCGTGGGTCAAGATAAGGACAGGGAGATAACGTTCACTAATTACCATCATGGGCAAAACATTCAACTTGAGGAAAATTAAATTACTTTATTACCAATCAAATGTGTCATGTTAAGAGTATAAGTCTGATACGTGGCTGAGGGAAGCCCTCGCATTGAGTCACAAGGCTCAGAAAGGACCCCCTTGCTTTCTAAACTCCTCCTCAGAGAGGAGCCTAGGTGTGGCTAGGTCCAGTCTTAGTCCCAGACTTGGTCAGCGGTTTATGTCTAAAGGATTATGTGTTAGCCACTTATCAGAGTCAATGTTTGCCTGTTTCTGAGCCCTGCCAAGGACGTTCACTGAGACAGTTTCACAAAGTTGAAAAGATAAATGATTTATTAAGGCAACAGATATAACAAATTCAGAATTGCCATTGATAAATACATTTAACTGCAGCAATCGAGCTCGAGTTAATAGTTCAGCGCTTTTGTTAACAATATTTTCCTGGGTAACATCCGACATAGTCGGAGGCACGAGTCTTACCAAAGAGGCATCCTGGCTAGGGGAGGGGAGAGGTCCAGATCTGTCCAGTAGTTGGAATTCTCATCCTCAAAATGGAGGATTCTAAACACCAGATTTATACTTTTGGCGAGGTGAGACTAAGTCATTTATTGTGTGCCAATTAACTCTTAACAAGGCTTGCATTTAGTACAGAGGCACAGTTGCTCTCCCAGCTTTACTGCAACAACATCGGGCTTTGGGGTGTCCGCCTCACCCCAGGTGTCACTCAGTTGATTGAGCCATCCAGTAAGACAAAGGAGGCATGCAGCTTGCTCTCAATTGCCCATGCTTACCGGTGCAAGATAAGCATTGTTGCTTAACTTCTCTCAAGTCTGATTCACAATGACTCTGTATTCCGACACAACACTGACAAGCCTGGTAATTTCCCACATTATCCACCCATGACTTCAGTCACAACTTGCCGAGAGGAACATCGTATAATTTGGATTTAGGCGGGTCGAGGGATTCATCTCTCTCCTCTGTAGGCATGACAACAACTCGAAATGTGGTTCTGATAACAGCTCTTTTCATATAAGCAAAACCCATCAAAATCACAAGGAGGCATAATAAAAATGTTAGTCCTGTTTGGATAAGGCTAGCAACCCAAGAGTTCAGGTTAATCCCCATCCAGTCAAATAGACTGCCTAACCAGCCAGTCCAGTCCCATCTGGTCTCGCAGTTCCCATAATTCAGCTACATTCCTCATGTTTTCCATACTAGCTTCCAACATAGCGGTGACATTAGGGATGGAGATCCAGCAGATTTCTTCTGAATGGGTGGCATTTAACATACCACATACACCCTTTTCCTTTAAAAGTATAAGATCTAGTGCCATATGATTTTGTAAGGCCATTTTCGATTGTCTAGTAGCATTAGCTAATGTTTCTACCTGTAGAATCAAGTTTTCTAAATATAGGCGATTTTCTACTGACACTACCCCAAAACCAAATGCGACATAAAACTGTAGTGATAGAATCATAGAATCATAGAATCTTCATGGTTGGAAAGGACCTTGGAGATCATCAAGTCCAACCATACACACACACAAAAAAAACCCCCAACAAACCCCTACAATCTCTGCCACTAGAGCATGCCCTGAAATGCCACATCTAGACGTTTCTTAAATACCTCTAGGGATGGTGACTCAACCACCTCCCTGGGCAGGCTGTTCCAGTGCCTGACCACTCTTTCAGTAAAGTAATTCTTCCTAATCTAATCTAAACCTCCCCTGCTGCAACTTCAGACCATTTCCTCTGGTCCTGTCATTATTCACCTGGGAGAAGAGGCCAACACCCACCTCTCTCCAACCTCCTTTCAGGTAGTTGTAGAGGGCAACGAGGTCTCCCCTCAGCCTCCTCTCCTCCAAGCTAAACATGCCCAGCTCCCTCAGCCTCTCCTCATATGACCTGGTCTCCAGACCCCTCACCAGCCTGGTAGCTCTCCTCTGGACACGCTCCAGCACCTCAATGTCCCTTTTGTACAGAGGGGCCCAGAACTGGACACAGTACTCGAGGTGAGGCCTCACCAGTGCCGAGAACAGAGGCACGATCACTTCCCTACTCCTGCTGGCCACACTATTCCTGATACAAGCCAGAATGCTGTTGGCCTTCTTGGCCACCTGGGCACACTGCTGGCTCATGTTAAGCTGGCCGTCCACCAGCACCCCCAGGTCCTTTTCTGCTGGGCAGCTTTCCAGCCACTCTTCCCCAAGCCTGTAGCGTTGCTTGGGGTTGTTGTGACCGAAATGCAGGACCCGGCACTTGGCCTTATTAAACCTCATACAGTTGGCCTCGGCCCATCGATCCAGCCTGTCCAGGTATCATTGGAAGGAAAGAATTATTTAGAATAAAAAACATTTACCAGAAAAGGTGAAATGATGCATGTACATTAGAACTTATGTTCTAATATGGGTGCATTAGAAATTAACACATTAACAGAATGACGATGGAAGAATTACAAGAACTTGATAAATTCTCTGAAATATTGTTGTGCTTTTATATGAATATCAAAATGATCTTGAATTGTTTTCTATGATTGATAAATACTTTTGAAGAGATAATCTTGCAGGGATGAAGCTGACCTAAGAGATCAGAATGCAACATGGAAATCAGATTATTCTAGTATTGTTAATTCAGTGTTAAGCACCTTAACATCTTCCTGTGAAGCTGCAGTAGACAGGACACAGGATAGGTGAACATCAAGTGAACTCATTAAATTAAGGCAGGTAACTTAAGTGTCTATTTTAACTTTCCTACAGTTTCCTTCCATTTTTCCATCTTCTTAGTTAATCTTCTTGTCTTTTTTCCCCTGTTTTCTGGAAGCTGTTTAATGATGTCTCATTTCTCTTCCCCTCTGTTGGAATGGAATAGAATATCTCAGTTGGAAGCGACCTACAATGATCATCTAGGCCACCTGCCTGACTAATTCAGGGCTGACCAAAAGTTAAAGTATGTTGTATAAAGTGTCCAAATGGCTCTTAAACACTGACAGGCATTGGGCATCAACCACCTCTCTAGGAAGCCTGTTCCAGCGTTTGACTGCCCGCTTGGTAAAGAAATGTTTCCTAAGTCTGAACCTGCCCTGATGCAGCTTTAAACCATTCCCACGCATCCTGTCACTGGATACCAGGGAGAAGAGATCATGCAGAGGAGGCGGAGTTACTGAATGCCTTCTTTGTTTCAGTCTTTACTGCTAAGGCCGGCCCTCAGGAATCCCAGACCCTGGAGGTAAGAGAGAGAGTCTGGAGAAAGAAAGACTTTCCTTTGACTGAGGAGGATTGGGTTAGAGATCATTTAGGCAAACTCCACACTCACAAATCCATGGGCCCTGATAGGAGCTGGAAGATGTTATTGCTAAGCCACTCTCCATCATCTTTGAAAAGTCATGGAGAAGAGGAGAGGTGCCTGAGGACTGGAGGAAAGCCAATGTCACTCCAGCCTTCAAAAAGTGCAAGAAGGAAGACCTGGGAAACTACAGGCCAGTCAGCCTCACCTCCATCCCTGGAAAGATGATGGAACAGTTCATCCTGGATGTCAACTCCAAGCATGTAGAGGAAAAGAAGGTCATCGGGAGTGGTCATCATGGATTCACCAAGGGGAAATCATGCTTGACCAATCTGATAGCCTTCTGTGATGGCATGACTGGCTGGGTAGATGAGGGGAGAGCAGTGGGCATTGTCTACCTCAACTTCAGCAAGGCTTTTGACACTGTCTCACAGAACATCCTCTTACCTATGAGGATGCTATGAGGAAGCTTAGGATGTGTGGGTTAGACGAAAGGACAGTGAGGTGGATTGAGAACTGCCTGAATGGCAGAGCTTAGAGGGTTGTGATCAGCAGCGCAGAGTCCAGTTGGAAGCCTGTAACTAGCGGTGATCCCCAGGGGTCAGTACTGGGTCCAGTCCTCTTCAATACATTCCTCAATGATCTGGATGAGGGGATAGAGTGCACCCTCAGCATGTTTGCTGATGATACAAAACTGGGAGGAGTGGCTGACACACCAGAAGACTGTGCCGCCATTCAGTGAGACCTGGACAGGCTGGAGAGTTGGGCAGAGAGGAACCTAATGAAGTTCAACAGGGGCAAGTGTAGGGTGCTGCACCTGGGGAGGAATAACCCCATGCACCAGTACAGGCTAGGGGCTGATCTGCTGGAGAGCAGCTCTGCAGAGAGGGACCTGGGAGTCAACAAGTTGACCATGAGCCAGCAATGTGCCCTTGTGGACAAAAAGGCCAATGGTATCCTGGGGTGCACTAGAAAGAGGATGGCCAGCAGGTCGAGGGAGGTCATCCTCCCCCTCTACTCTGCCCTGTGAGGCCGCATTTGGAGTATTATGTCCAGTTCTGGGCTCCCCAGTTCAAGAAAGACAGGGAACTACTGGAGAGAGTCCAGCAGAGGGCTACAAAGATGATCAGGGGACTGGAGCACCTCTCTTATGAGGAAAGGCTGAGAGACCTGGGTCTGTTTAGCCTGGAGAAGACTGAGGGGGGATCTCATCAATGCTTATAAATATCTAAAGGGTGGGTGTCAAGAGGATGGGGTCAGGCTCTTTTCAGTGGTACACAGGGACAGGATGAGGGGCAATGGGCACAAACTGGAACACAGGAAGTTCCACCTAAACATGAGGAGGAACTTCTTTACTTTGAGGGTGGCAGAGCACTGGAACAGGCTGCCCAGAGAGATGGTGGAGTCTCCTTCTCTGGAGACATTCAAAACCCACCTGGATGCATTCCTGTCCAACCTGCTTTAGGTGAACCTGCTTTGGCAGGGGAGCTGGACTAGATGATCTCTGAAGGTCCCTTCCAACCCTACCACTCTGTGATGCACCCCAGGATGTGGTTAGCCCTCTTGGTTGTCTGGGCACGCTGATGACTCATATTGAGCCTGCTGTCAACCATCACCCCCAGATCCCTTTCTGCAGGGCTGCTCTCCAGCCACTCCTCTCCCAATCTATACTTGTGTCCAGCATTACTCCATCCCAGGTGCAGAATCTGTAGGAATGTGTCTGAGAGAAAATGGTCATGTGAGCCAGCCTCCCTACTATGAGAGATTAGATTAAGGTCAAAACAGGTGGTAGAAGATGGAATTAGTACATGGGAAAAACGTGAACTGAGAAGGTAGAAAACATGTTGTGCTAATGACTAAGCAATTTACTATGCGAATTCTTGTAACCAATCTGATGTGTGAATGAACTGCATGGACAGCGCGTGGACAGTGTAACTAGCTAATCAGAAATAAGCGAGTCACGTGTAAGGCTACAACACAGGGTATAAAAGATGATGATCTGTGCTTAATAAACGGCTTCTGTTGATTCACATTGGATTGTCTGGAGTCCAGTTATTTCTCCTCAGATGGTGACCCCGACGTGATACCGATCGGCACTTGGCTTGAGCAACGGAATGCGAGGGGCGGAAGACCCAGAAGGAGATCCACCGGCTGGAGGACGGCTCAGCTGGACTGAGACCGGGCGGATTGGGCGGCAATCTGGAATAGAGGAAACAGACGACGTGGCCATGGACACCCAGAGAGAGGTGAGCAGCTGGGGCAGGAGATGGGGCAACAAGTAACAAAAGAAGAAGGGGCTATATTAAGACTTCTCCTGCATATCCTCTCTAAGAGAGGGGTGAAATACAATGAGCGTATGCTCCGAAGGTTGTTAACCTGGTGCAGAGAGAACGGATTCGCACCAGAGCCCCAGACAGCTTTTAAACCAGAAATATGGGAGGCTGTTGGGAAAAAACTGTGGGAAGTGATAAGTAAAGGAGACAAAGAGGCATCACCGTTGGAGACGACATGGCAGTTGGTGTTATTGACCTTACAAGATATGAAGGCGGAGCGAGCCATGGCAGCCGGGGCTTTTGCAGCATTACAACCCACGGGAGGGGGATCGAACAGACCAGGTTCAAAGGTCTGGGACGATCCCCTGCCGATCCCCTCCGCTCCACCTGAGGAAGTTCCAGAGAAAGAAGAACCAATGGAGGAGGACATTCCCCGGCCAGCACCACCACCCTTGGAAGCGAGACCAACAGCACCTCCACCAGAGTGGTACAACCCTAGAACTGGGCTTTATGAAGGTCCACCTAAGTCTCCACGGCAACATGTTGATGTGCGCCCCAGACCACCTTTTGATCCATCATTGTACCCACCGCTTCCACCGTCACCTCCCTCTCCTGCTGAACAAGAATTGCCGCAAGGCGCGTGCGTGGCGGCAAAAATACTGCAACAGAAATTGGAACAGCTAGAGAGAGAATGGCAGAATCGATGGAAACTAGAGGAGGAGCAAGCGATATGAAATATGGAGAGGCAACTGAGGGGTGAAAGCGGGGGGGCTTGGGGTGGCGGTAACGGGAGCGTGGGAGGAGAGTTGGGGGGTGCAACCGCAGGCTCAGGGGAGCCGCCAGATCCGCGAGTGCATTGGGGTGGCGGTAACGGGAACGCGGGAGGAGAGTTGGGGGGTGTGACTGCAGGCTCAGGGGAGCTGCTGGATCCACAATTGCATTGGAAAGGAATCATTCAAAATGCCTTGATAGAGGGTGTAATGTTACCAACAGCATTTCTGGTGATATTGGGGGGAACTACGTGAGGTCGAAAGAATCCCAGTAGATGGGAGGGTCTTCCTTGGCCGATCATAAAGGAAGCAAGAAAATCGGTGCATGACTTTGGTCTTAATTCTCCCTACACTCAGTCGTTTCTTAACAATATTTTCACTACTAATATTATGACTCCTTTTGATAGCCGGACACTGATGTCCATTATCCTCACACCAATGCAAGAACTAATGTGGAGATCAAGGTGGGAGGATGGTGTACAACGTGCAGTTGTAGCGAATTTGAATAGAGCAGAGGGGGATCCGTTGCGGTTGGCGACCATGGAGATGTTATTAGGAACAGGTCCTTTCGCTGATGCTCAGCTACAAGCGCGGCTAGATGTTGTTATCTTACAACAGTCTGCAGAGTTGGCGCGCGAAGCACTGAGGACCTTGCCAGAGGATGGCAAGGTCAATCCCCCATATACGACGATAAAACAGGGCCCCAGCGAGGGATATATGCAGTTTCTTGATAGACTAAGGAATGCATTAGACCGGGGAGAACTGCCAGTGGCAGCCAAAGAGGCGGTTTTTCAATCATTGGCCGTAGAGAACACAAATTCAGCCTGTAAGCGTATTTTGCAAGCTTTGCCTCGACACGCCACCATTACCAACGTGATAGAGGCATGCTCTAGGGTAGGGACACCTGAAGAACAGGCAGGATTTTTGGCCTCCGCTTTTGCCGCAGCTGTCAAGCCCTTGATTAATAATCGTAATTTGGGACCGAAATGCTTTAAGTGTGGGAAGGTTGGTCATCTGAAGATACAGTGTAGAGCAGGAAATCAGAGGGGAGAGACAGATATGACGCCTGTTAGGAGCAGAGGAACGGGAGGATTTACGGGCACATGTAATCGGTGTCAGAAATTTGGACATAGAGCATCTGAATGCCGCTCAAAATTTCGTAAGAATGGCACGCCATTGGGAAACGGGCTGATGAGCGCGGGGGGGCCTGAGCGCGATGACACAAAACAGGACTCAGGGTCAGGGTGCTTGGGTAGTGCAGCCTCTGCCACCACAGGGAGTGCCGGAGTAGACGTGGCAACAATAAAGGAGGTTACCCTTACAGACTCCCAAGTGCAGTGCATTCCTACTGATATGAAAGGGCCACTGGGGTATGGACTGAGTGCACTATTATTAGGACGATCTTCCATTACCAGACGGGGTTTGTTTGTGTTACCTGGGGTAATAGATGCTGATTATACGGGTCCAATTAAAATGATGGTATGGACACCCACTCCACCTGTGCATATCCCAGCGGGTACTCGCATTGGACAACTAGTGCCATTTAAGGCTGCCCTTCCGACGGCCGGAAATCAGATAAGGGGGAATAAAGGTTTTGGCTCAACAGGTAATGCAGATATATATTTAGCCCTTGAAATCAGTAAAACAAAGCCCTTGCAGCGAGTTGCCCTAAGAGCACCAGGGGGTCAAAAATGCGTGCTTGATATGCTTGTAGACACCGGCGCTGATGTGACTATTATCAGTCAAGGGCATTGGCCGCCCTCTTGGCCCCTAGAATACCCAGCTATATCCATAATGGGGGTCAGAGGAACTCAGACGACAAAAATAAGCAAAGAGGTGATTCAATGCCAAATGCCTGATGGTGGAGTTTGCTCAATTCGACCGTATGTGACAGTAGCACCAGTATGCCTGCTCAGCCGGGATGCTTTAAGTCAACTGGGCACTCATTTAACGACTGGGGGGATGGGTTTTCCGGGGCGGCCATTGGGGAAGGGCGACCTATTTTGAAATTGAAGTGGAAAACGAATGACCCGGTGTGGGTGGACCGATGGCCACTCAATTCGGAAAAAAATCGCCCACATTAACCAATTAGTACAGGAACAGTTGGAGAAGGGACATATAGAACCAACAACCAGCCCCTGGAATACACCTATTTTTACCATCCCAAAAAAGAGTGGCAAATGGCGGTTACTGCACGATTTACGAAAAATTAACGAGGCCATGGAGGACACGGGTGCTTTACAGCCAGGTTTGCCATCCCCTATTGTGATCCCTAAAGGGTGGGAGATTCTGATAATAGATCCGAAGGATTGCTTTTTTACAATATCCTTGCACCCCGATGACTATCCGAAATTTGCTTTTTCCGTGCCAACAACAAATAAGAATGGGCCTATGTGCAGGTATCATTGGGTAGTGTTGCCACAAGGAATGAAAAATTCACCCGCCTTGTGCCAGATGTACGTAGCATGGGCTTTGGCACCAGTGCGGAAGAAACACCCTGAGTGGATAATTTATCATTATATGGATGACATCTTGATAGCTGGACAACAATTAGAGTGTGACAAGGCTATTGAGGAGCTGCAGCAGGTATTAGGGAAAGCAGGGTTACAAATTGCACCAGAAAAGGTTCAAAAAGAACCACCCTGGAAATATTTAGGATGGGAAATATCTAAAACTACAGTTAGGCCACAGAAGTTAGAGATTAGAACACACATTTTGATGCTGAATGATGTTCAAAAACTCTTAGGAGATCTAAACTGGGTTCGTACATTGTGTGGCCTTACGAATGAAGACTTAGCACCTCTCATGCGCTTGTTGCGAGGAGGCGGTGGCATTGATGCCCCTAGACAGTTATCCTTGGACGCGCAGAAGGCGATGCAGATGGTCAGTGATAAGGTCATCAACGCCTACGCGCATCGATGGGACCCTGATCATTCGATAGGTTTATTAATTATAAATCATGACGAACATCCTTTCGCTTTAGTAATGCAATGGGTATAGGAAAGGGACCCGCTACGAATTCTGGAGTGGATTTTTTTATCTCTCCAACCAAAGTGTACGGTTATCCCGAGGACAGAGGCGATGGTGCAACTTGTGATTAAGGGGCGTCAGAGGATCGTTGAGATATCCGGTCAGGAACCTGAATATGTGGTAATTCCTTTAGTAGCTGAATACTTGCAGTGGGCCTTGTGACACTCTATGGCATTGCGGATTGTGCTTTTGAACTATGCCGAGACAGTTAAGGTACATTTGCCTCCGCACAAGTTTTTTAGTGTGCTACAAGTAGGACACATTGAGGAAATTCCCGCGTTGTCTCAACGACCTGTCTGAGGGCCAACAATCTTTACAGATGCCGGGGGGAAGACACAGAAAGCAGCAATAACATGGTACATGGACAATAAATGGCATGATATTGTGATCACGGACTGTAAAGGGTCCACACAAAAGCTAGAATTATGTGCTGTACTAGAAGTGTTTCGCAGGTGGACAAAGGGAGGTGTTAATATCGTATGAGACTCCTTATATGTGGTTGGAATCGTTCAACGAATGGAGCGTGCTTTGCTGAAGGAGGTCAGAGATGAGCAGCTGTTCACCCTGCTCCATGAATTGTTGCTCCTACTCAATGAACGGCACGATCCTTATTTCATCACCCATATTCGCAGCCATTCGGGGCTCCCAGAAGGTTTAGCTGAGGGCAGTAGACGAGCCGATAAACTTGTGGCTCCTGCATGGGCCGCACCACCTCCAGATAAGTTTGCGCAGGCACGTGCATCTCATACATTCTTCCATCAATCTGCACGAATGCTGCGCAGACAATTCGGGATCTCGGAGTCTGATGCCCGAGGTATAGTGCAAACGTGTGCTGATTGTCAACCATTTATACCTAACTTCAACCCAGGCGTCAGTCCCCGAGGGCATGGACCTTTGGAGTTCTGGCAGACCGATGTAACCCATGTGTCAGAATTTGGAAAACTGAAATTTATACACCTGAGTGTAGACTGTTATTCAACTGCAATTTGGGCAACTGCGCAGACTGGTGAATCTAGTAAACATGTATGAAAGCATTTACGATCTGCGTTTGCGGCCTTAGGTGTACCGTGTGTGATAAAGACTGATAATGGCCCAGCGTATGTAGCCCGTTCAACAGAGGTATGTCTACAGCTGTGGGGCGTTACACATGTGACTGGCACACCACATTCTCCGACAGGTCAAGCCATAGTGGAACGCATGAACCAGTCTTTAAAAAATTTGCTTCAAAAACAAAAAGGGGGAGAGCAAGGGCTGAGTCCTTTAGATCGACTGAACAAAGCCGTTTACGTCCTGAACTTCCTACGCCTTCCTCAACACTGCCTTGTACCTCCAATCGTGCGGCACGGCGCAGGTCTACAGAGAGACCTGTAAAATGATCATGGACTTAATTATTGATGTTTTACAGAGAATTATGTCTAGCTATTGGAAATTATGAGTTCAGAGATGATTGACTGTGTGTGCAATTAACCAAAACCAGGCAAAAGAAGTAACATTTTTGAGGCTTAGTAGGCATTCTGTGATTCTGGGATAAATTAAATGTTGATCTACTGCAATTACCTATGTTACATTAGTTGTACGACTGATTAGTTAATAATCTCTGTTGTGGTTTAGGCCAAATTGGCCAATGACAAGAGAGATGCTCTCCCCCCACCTCTCACTCCAAGGAGAGGAGGAGAGATAAAGAGATTTATGAGTTTAGAAGGAACTAAACTACTTTAATGAAATATTAATTATAAAATAAAAATGAAATAATGAAATAGATACAGTATATACAAAACCGTATTAAGCTCCCAGGATGATGTCACCAACAGGCACTGGGGAAGTCCCAGGCTGAACTCAGCGATGGGTGGGAACTGGATTCCACAGATGGAGTCAGGAACACACGGATCAGGATCAAAGGCAGATGAACAGACAGGGTCCTCCTTGGATGTCGGCCATTGAAGAAAGAGAACTGACCCTTTGATCCCTCAGCTTTTATACTGAGCATGGGGCAGATGGGATGGAATACCCCTGTTGGTCAATTTTGGGTCACCTGTCCTGTCCGCTCCTCCCTGCAGGTGGGACCCCTCTACGCTTTTCCCTTTCCGACCCTCCAATGGGGCAAATAACAAAATTAGCTGACCTTGGTTGTTATAGCTATAAGTATAATCAAGAGCCTCTCTGCGTACCATTCCTTGGCACAAACTATAAACATTGGTCTTCTCACTCTGAGAACGAACCGTTTTCTGCACAACATGCTGTTAATTTCAGAGAGTTAGAAGAGGCCTAGCTAAGAAATAAAATTACTGAACAGAATGTTCTCTTCTTCCTCTCCTTGGAGTGAGAGGTGGGAGAGAGCATCTGTTGTCTTGTCATTGGCCAACCCGGCCTAAACTACAACAGATTAATTGGCGGCCAACGTGGGGCAGAGGTGTTGCCGGTGCCAGTCGGGGGGTAGCTTGGGGAGTGGTTTGTGTCTGCACCGATTGTGAATTGGACTGTGGGATATGAGTAGCAGCAACACATGTCACACAATACCCACTCCTGCATCGATGTTTAACACAAAATCACCCCTGCAACATATTCAGCAGAACCAGCAACAAAATCATGATCTTTTTTAAATAAACATTCGTTTTCTAAACAGCCCAAAAGGTTTCCATCACCTAGTTCTTTGCCATAAGCATTAAAGGGCAAAATAAACCTTTCCCAGGTGAAACCAAAAGTGTAATTAGTGATAGAATCCATCATATAATGCCCAAAATATGCAGGTATAGCCATTATCCAAGTAACCATATTATACATCTGAATGCCAAACCTTACAAAAATAGCACATTTAAACCACCACATAGAAATACAAAGAGCAAGTAAACCATATTCAGCAAGTTCAGCAGCATTGTATCTATAAACTTCAAACAAAGCTCTCTAAAGGCATGATATAACATTTTGCTTAGGAACAACGTTCCCTGAGCAAACTAGAAGCTCGTGCCCCACATTGCCCTGGTGACCAGGAAGGAGAAAAGGAAATCAGCTCGTTCCCCTGCCCCTTGCGAGAATGACCACCTCAAGCCAGACAGCATAGGAGAGAGTTCTTCTGATGAAGATCCAGGAAAGGGTCCTGCTAAAGCAGATCCAGGAGAGGGACCTTCTCAGGCAGCATCAATGCAGGAGGAGGACTCTAATGCAGAAATAATCATTAAAACCTTCTCTGTGACGGATTTGAGAAATATGAGGAAGGACTTTAGTTGTCAAGAAGGGGAGACACTTATCTCCTGGTTGCTCCGATGCTGCGACAATGGAGCTGATTCCATAGATTTAGCCAGTAAATAAACTAGGCAGTTGGGAAACCTGTCCAAAGATGGAGGGATTGATAAAGCGATTGGGAAGAAGACACTCTTAGTCTCTGGAGGTGACTGCTATCAGCTGTAAAGGGCAGGTATCCCTTTAAGGATGATATTGAATCCCATCCAAGCAAATGGACCAGCATGGAGAAAGATATCAAGTACCTGAGGGAACTGGCTGCGTGAGAGGTGATTTGTGGTGACTGGCAAGTGAATGTAGACCCTGATGAAATGCCATGCAAACAATCTTTGCTAAGGAAGTTTGTGCAAAGTGCGCCATCGATGTATTCACATACATTGTCAGTAATGGTTTTGGGAGGATCCAATGCTGATGCACCAACTGTTAATGAAGTGGCTAACAAGGTGCGACAGCATGAAGACAGTCTCTCTTGTCCCCTCACTGTGGCAGCCGTGGAAAAATTGACTGAGAAAACAGAGGAAATGACCAAGACAATAGCTGAGCAAAACAAGGAAATAGCTAAGAAAAATGATAAACTGTTTGAAAAACTGTCCAGAATGGAGAAAGAATCCCATTCTTCCCCTGAACGGACCACGTCTCAGTCTTCAAGAAAAAACACCCTCCTATTAAACCGACTCAAGGGAAACAGGACCCACTCCAAGACCTCCTGTAGCTTTGCCTCTGCAACTATGGAGAGGACATGAGTAAATGGGATAAAAAACCTACCCTGGTTCTACAGGCATGAGTAAGTGAGTTGCAAGGTAAAGCAGATGGAAGAAAGAATTTTTGCAGGAGGAGGGCTGCTCCAGTCCATGGTAAGCGATGCTCCGGTCTGTGTAGGAACTCAACTGCTAATTGTAGATGTTGTCCTCAACATTAGAGGTGCCCTGCCTCCATCCAGGAGGAGGAGAGGGATAACCGAGTGTATTGGACTGTGTGGATTCAATGGCCTGGCACATTAGAGCCACAAAAGTATAAAGCCCTGGTGGACACTGGTGCACAGCATACCCTATTGCCATCGAATCATAAAGGGACAGAATCTGTCACTATTTCTGGAGTGACAGGTGGGTCTCAAGAACTGACTGTATTAGAAGCCAAAGTGAGCTTGAATGGGAATAAATGGGAGAAGCACCCCATTGTGACTGGCCCAAATGCTCCGTGCATCCTTGGCATAGTCTACCTCAAGAGAAGGTATTTCAAAGACCCAAAAGGGTATTGGTGGGCTTTTGGTATAGCAGCTGTAGAGACTGAGGACATTACACAGCTGCCTACCTTACCTGGCCTTTCAGATGACCCTTCTGTGGTGGGACTGCTGAAGGTTAAAGAACAGCAGGTGCCAATTGCTGCTGCCACAATGCATCAACGACAGTATTGCACTAACTGAGATTCTCAGATTCCCATCCAGAACCTCATTTGTCAGATGGAGACCCAAGGAGTGATCAGCAAGACTCGCTCACCCTTTAACAGCCCTATATGGCCAGTGCGAAAGTCTGATGGAGACTGGAGATTAACAGTAGACTATCGTGGCCTGAATGAGGTCACACCGTCACTGAGTGCTGCTGTGCCAGACATGCTAGAACTGCAGTATGAACTGGAGTCCAAGGCAGCCAAGTGGTATGCTACAATTGACATTGCTAATGCATTCTTCTCTATTCCTTTAGCAGCAGAGTGCAGGCCACAGTTTGCTTTCACTTGGAGGGGCATCCAGTACACCTGGAATCGACTGCCCCAGGGGTGGAAACACAGCCCTACTATTTGCCATGGACTGATCCAGACTGCACTGGAGAAGGCTGGAGCTCCAGAACACCTGCAATACATTGATGACATCATAGCGTGGGGTAATACAGCACAAGAAGTTTTCAAGAAAGGTAAGAAAATAATCAAGATTCTTCTGAAAGCGGGTTTTGCTGTAAGAAGAGGTAAGGTCAAGGGACCTGTACAAGACATCCAGTTCTTGGGAATTAAGTGGCAAGATGTTCATCACCAGATCCCAATGGATGTGATTAACAAAATAACAGCTATGTCCCCACCTACTAACAGAAAGGAAACACAACCCTTTTTAGGTGTTGTGGGTTTCTGGAGACTGCATATTCCAGGTTACAGTCAGATTGTGAAACCTCTCTATGAAGATACTTGAAAGAAAAATGAGTTTACGTGGGGTCCTGAGCAACGACAGGCCTTTGAGCAAATTAAACAAGAGATTATGCATGCAGTAGCCCTTGGACCAGTCCGAACAGGACAGGACATTAAAAACATGCTCTACACTGCAGCCAGAGACAATGGCCCTACCTGGAGCCTCTGGCAGAAAGCACCAGGGGAGACTTGAGGTCGACCCCTAGGGTTTTGGAGTCGAGGCTATAAAGGCTCTGAGGCCAACTATACCCCAACTGAGAAAGAATTCTTGGCAGCATATCAAGGAGTGAGAGCTGCTTCAGAGGTAATTGGTACTGAAGCACAGCTCCTCCTGGTGCCCCCATTACCAGTGCTGGGCTGGATGTTCAAGGGTAAAGTTCTTTCTACTCATCATGCCACCGATGCTACCTGGAGGAAGTGGGTTGCCTCAATCACACAGCGAGCTCGAATAGGAAACCCCAATCATCCAGGAATCATAGAAGTGATCACAAACTGGCCCAAAGGCAAAGACTCCGGAATGCCACCTGAGGAGGTGGTGACTCTTGCTGAGGAAGCCCCACCATATAATGAACTCACAGATAATGAGAAACAGTATCCTGATGGGTCTTGTCGTACTGTAGGAAAGCATCGTGCTACACGACGAGTTGCAGAAGTGCCTGAAGGAGAAGGTGAATTGAGTCAATTTGCAGAGGTAAAAGCCATCCAGCTGGCCTTAGACATTGCTGAAGGAGAAAAGTGGCCAATACTCTATCTCTATGCTGACTCATGGATGGTGGCCAATGCTCTGTGGGGATGGTTACAGCAGTGGAAGCAGAGCAACTGGCAAGGCAAAGGTAAACCCATCTGGGCTGCTGAATTGTGGCAAGATATTGCTGATCATCTAGGGAAACTAGTCGTGAAGGTACGCCATGTAGATGCCCACGTACCCATGAGTCGGGCCACTGAGGAACATCAAAACAATCATCAAGTGGATCAGGCTGCTAAGATTTCCCAGACAGATTTGGACTGGGAACACAAAGGTGAACTATTTTTAGGTCGGTGGGCCCATGACACTTCAGGTCATCAAGGAAGGGATGCACCATATAGATGGGCCTGTGACCGAGGGGTGGATTCAACCATGGACACTATTGCACAGGTCATCCATGAATGTGAGACATGCGCTGCAATCAAGCAAGCCAACCGGTTAAAGCCTCTGTGGTATGGAGAATGATGGCTGAAATATAAATATGGGGAGGCCTGGCAGATTGATTATATCACACTCCCACAAACCCATCAAGGTAAGCACCATATGCTCACAATGGTGGAAGCAACCACTGGATGGTTGGAAACCTATGCCGTACCCCATGCCACTGCTCATAATACCATCCTGGGCCTCGAAAGGCAAGTCTTGTGGTGACATGGTACTCCAGAAAGAATCGAGTCAGACAGTGGGACTCATTTCAAAAACAGTCTTATAAGTAATTGGGCAAAAGAACATGGCATTGACTGGGTATATCATATCCCCTATCATGCACCAGCTTCTGGGGAAATTGAACGATACAATAGATTGTTAAAAACCTCCCTGAAAGCCTTTAGCACAAGCTACCTGGTTAGTTAACACCAGGGGATCCATCAATCGAGCTGGTCCTGCTCAATCAGACCTTTTACATACAGTAGAAGGGGATAAAGTCCCTGTGGTGCATGAAAGGAATATGCTGGGGAAAACTGCTTGGGTTTTTCCTGCCTCAGGCAAAGGCAAATCCATTCGTGGGACTGTTTTTGCTCAAGGACCTGAATGTACTTGGTGGGTGATGCTGGAGAATGGAGAAGCTCAATGTGTGCCTCAAGGAAATCTGACCCTCGGTGACAATACTCAACCCTGAGTCTGCTAGATGAGATAGAATTTGTCCTAGAATTAATGTATACTTTCTGTAGGTTGTACCAATGTGCTCCTGTGGCTTGCTGTCATGTGGTTTGGGCCAGACTGGCCACTGAAGCAAACAACAGATGCTCTCCCCTACCACTCCATTCTTGGATGAGAGAGAAAGAGACTTATGAGTTTAAAAGAAACTAAACTAATTTAATGAAATATTAATAATAAAATAATAAAATAAAATATATAAAAAAAAATGAAATATATACAATATATATAAAACTGGTATCGAGCTCCCAGGATGACGATCACATCACCAGCAGGCACTGGTGAAAGTCCCAGAATGGACTCAGTGACGAACGGGAACTGAACTCAGGAACTGGATTCAGGAACACACAGATCAGGATCAAAGGCAGATGAACTAGCTAAGAAGTAAAATTACTAAAAGAAAGTTGGTTCTGTTTTACTTCAAATCAGGACACAAACCCAGCAGCAGCCATTCATCTGCATAATTACTGGGGGCCAGAGGAAACAAGCTCTAATTCCACCACACTCATTTGCAGGTGAAGCCCTGGACAGTAAAAAATGAATACAGCTTGCGTCTCATTAGTTATATTGAACCTTTAAGGTGGAAAATGAAAAAAAGATAAATTGGTGTGCTGGTTTTGCCTGGGATATTGTTAATTTTCTTCCTAGTAGCTGGTATAGTGCTGTGTTTTGGATTTAGTATTAGAATAATGTTGATGTGACACTGATGTTTTAGTTGTTGCTAAGTAGTGCTTACACTAAGTCAAGGACTTTTCATCTTCTCATGCCCTTGCAGTGAGGAGGCTGGAGATGCCCAAGAAGCTAGGAGGGGGCACAGCCAGGACAGCTGACACAAACTGGCCAAAGGGATATTCCATACCATATGATGTCATGCTCAGCATATAAACTGGGGGGGAGTTGGCCAGGGTGTGGTGAATGCTGCTTGGGGACAGGCTGGGTATTGGTTGGTGGTAAGCAACTGTTTTTCATTTGCATCACTTCTTTTTCCTTGGGTTTTATTTCTCTCTCTTTTTTGTTATTCTCCTTTTTATTACAATTTATTGTTGTTATTATTATTTTATTTTATTCCAATCATTAAACTGTCTTTATCTCAACCCATGAGTCTTCTCACTTTTACCCTTTCAATTTTCTCCCCATCCCTCTTAAACACAATATTTATCTTTCACCCTTTGCCCTGTGTGGAGAGAAAAATAATTCTCTTGGAACAAGAGATTACTTTTTTTTTGTACCTTTTCTTCCACAGATGCTAACAGGATAGTCTCAGGATCCTCAGCATGTGTGCATCTCTCTGAGTGTAAGCTAATGGGGGAGATGATAGCAGTCAAACATGTTAAAGTGATACTAAGTGGCATGGGGCTAGAAATGCTGCAGTTTAAGGATAATTTAGAATCACTTTGGCCAGGTCATTGTCTTCTTAGCAGTCCTGGAAAAGGGAGTGTGCATCATGTTATGAAAATCCTGTGGCTTGTTGTTGAGGCCACTTAAAATGAGGGAACAGTGAGGGAACAGGCAAACGTTCAACTTTCAGCATCTCAGAGCTTTTTAGATAATCAAAGAGCATAAAGTTTGCCAATTAGTATTTCAGACAACACTAGAACTGATAGAGCATGTAAAGTGCTGGCAGGGCAAGATCTGGTTTCAGTAGTGATGTGCATTACTTCCCCAGGTTTATTTTTGGGCAGGTGAAAATAATTATTTCTGATTACAAAATGAGGAGTGGATGTGATGCCAGGGCTGAGGGTACTGATGTGAGCTAGAGATCATCACTACCCTTAGGATGGCTGAACCTACAGGCAAGGTCTTGCTGTGGGGCTAAGGCTCTGATGCTCTGCATGTGCTCAGTCAGGGCTTTGGTTTTTAATCAAGCTCTGGAATAGTCCCTAGAGGATCTTGGGAAACAATAGAAAACAAAGGACAATGTGAGAATATCCAGGAGAACCAGTTCATTTAAAAATTCAAATGAAGTTTTGGAGAGGAGCAGTTCCCATGCTTCCAAGGCCAGGAAAACTTGTTTTAAAGGAATTTGTTAGCCAATGGTGGTAGTTATCCTGTTGACAAAAAAGTTATTTTTTTTTACCTCCCATCTGACAGGATCATTAAAAGTTCATCCTTTCACTTAAACTTTGCTTCAGCCCTTAATGAGTGTAAAGTGTAAAGTAGGTTTGACCATCTGTATCTTCCCCCTATTAAATGTTCTTTTACTAATAAATTATACAGTAAGTCTCCCAGGGGTGAGAGAACAGTTTATTCCAATAACAGATAACAATAACAGTTTATTCCAATGCAACTATTCTTTTGATGAGAGTAAACCTGCTCCAAGAGAGCAGCTACAAGGTCTGGCAGTCTTCACTCACGTTCCTACAACAGTCTCATTTCTCTGATGTTTGTGGTAAAAGGGACTTACAGGATAGCATTATTCTGTGTTTATACTGAAGATCGAGACAACTTCCCAGGCTGCTAATGATGGAAGTATTCAAGTAACCCAGGAAAAAGATGAGGATATTACATGACTATTTCTTGGGATATATCGTGCTGTGTAGACTATTGAAGGGCCAGAGGGAAGTACTGCATGAAATGCAGGGAAGAGGCGCGTGTTCCTGAATTATCAGCAAGGCAGGTTTCTCGCGGAGAAGAGGCCTGCTCTACCACAAGAGATAAATGCTCTAGTCTGGCAAACTGAGACTGCTCTCAGCAGGAAATGTAAAAATTCCTGATTTTTTTCCCTTATTAAAGCCGAAAGCCTTCAGCCCTGCCAAAGCTGCGCTGCCTGATTTTGTGTACCAACCCACCTCAGCTATGCCTGGAGCCCCTCTGCCCTGCTGCCCCAGGGTCTCATACCTCTTCAGCACACGCTTCATCAGCAAAGAAATATTCCCCAGGGAAACTGCAACCCTAGTGAATGCCTGGGAAAAATTATTGAAGGCAAACGAATGGGATTTCAGACTGGTTATTTCCTTTTAGAGACGGTCACTGGAGCAGTTGAGCACCCTCCCACTGGCATTTAGAGCAGCTGGTCCAGGACCCTCCTCCATCACCCTCCACAGAGCTTCACCCCATTCGCTTCTGCGGTCGTGCCGCAAAGGTGCCGGTTTCAATTTTTTCTCTCAGTGTCCTTTCATTAAATTATATTAATTATAGTCCTGTGTCCACATCATTTTTACTCTCTAACAATAAACTTAACAATGCCTTTGCAAGCCTTTATTATTTGCTGAATACTGAGGGGTGCTGTGTTTCTGAGCTAACAAGCACTTTAAAGAGCCTACGATTTCTCTGTCGGGTATATTATCTTGCTATTAGCTGTAAATAGGGATGTAGATAATGTTTTACATCTGTACCATTAGGAAGCAACAAATTAGACTCTTCCCCCAGCTCACAAATCTTTGTTAATTCCAGGAAAAATGGAATAAAAAATTATTGTTTGTAAAGATACAGACAAAACTCTGCAATTCATATGCTTATGAATATAACAATTGAGATTTTTAACAAGATCTGGTTGAAACTCAATATTCCTTTTCCTGGGAAAGCTCAAAAATGTTGCTATTTGTTTTCATAGCAAAATGAAAAGAAAGCCCAAAGCATCAAAGTTTCCTTTACGAAACAAGATAAAAAGCAATTAATTTCAAATCAAACATTTAGAACATTTTGGTTCAATGAAATAGATTTTCTATTTTTAATAAGGTGCAATACAAAATAAAACACTTCATAATGAAAAGCCACTTAAGAATAAAAAATATCAAAATGTTCCTCCTCAGTGCAACTGAAACATTTATTTTCAATGTATTTGCAAAATAACATAAGCAGCGTCTAGATATTCTTTGGAAAGTTTTGTTTCCATAGGTTGACCAGGCAGTGGCTTTCAAGCTGCCTTCTCCACAGCCAAATTCCTGGCGTCTTCTTGCAGGCTTCCTCCACGGGCAAACTGGAGGGCAAAGGCAGGTAGCGAATAGTTGCAGACACTTGAGCAAAAAATACTGAAGTTCTCCCTCCCCTGTGCTGGCCCTGCTTTGCAGGTGGAGCTGAGCTCACAAGCAATTTGTTTTTTTCAAGAGCCTTTGGAGAGATTTTGATCAACTCCTAAAAGGTAGGGGGAAAAATGTTTTTAAAATTTTTTTTTCCACATTGACAAAACTCCATCCTTTTGGCTTTTCAAAGTAATGATTCGGTAGCCGAGGTTTTGAAGCTGAAAAGCACAGCTTAGTTTTGGACAGAGGGGCTTTCTGGACAGACAGCCTATGCTGGACAGAGTGCTGAGGTGGTGGGACAGACAGACAAACCACTTGGGCTTCCTGCTGCCCCCTGGCCCCTCACCCTCCCTGAGATGCTGACGTTTTGCCTGGCCTCTCTGCAAATGTGCATCCCATTCAGTATACCATTTTCAGAACTGATATGTTCTGAGGTTTGAGGTCCCAGTTTAGCACTCCAAAATCACACCATACATAGTTTTTGGAGACCCGAAGGGGTTGACATTGTCTCATTATCTGAACTCCAGTTTCATCCAGAATTTCTACATCAAACCCATAACACTCATTGCTTAGTTTGGTAAGGAGTCCACTTCAGCTAAATTGACATAATCTAGATTAATTTGTTATCAGATCACCCCTGCTGGGATTTTGCACTAAATTAAATTGCTTTTTGAAATTGATTTTTGTTAAAGTAATGCCACTTCACATATACTCAACATGGTTATGCCCATCATCATGTCTATGACCATGCAATAACTTGCCCAGAGATTTCCTAAACCTCCCTCAATCACTGCCTGATATATACCCTAAAGCAGGACAGTTTATACATAAATGTTATTTAAGGAGATGTACTCTCTCTTGCACACACAATAAAAGTTTTTGTTGTGCATGTCATGACAGTCCAGAACATCTCCCTCCTGCATGGCTACTGCGACTGCAGTTGCAGGTCCTGGACACAGATGTTCCTGCAGCTGGCACAGTTTGGACAACCCCTCAGTGGTCTCGGCCCCCATGACCTCCATGGCCGTGACTGACTGGCGTCACTGCAAACATCATCACTTCATTTCACCTTTTTCAGGGTTTTTCCTAACCATACCAAGCATTGGCTCTCTACGTAACCAGGAAATACCCCACAGGCAGATTTTTGCCTTTTTCTTCTACACTTGATTTTCCCTCTAAGTTTTTCCTTTCTGGGAGTAGTTTCCCTCATTACCTGACACTGATGGAAAAGGACTTGGGAATATGCTGCCAACCCATTTGCTTGCTGGCGTGAGGAAACCATTGCAATCCACTAGATATGCCGTTTCTTCACTGAAATCATGTTTGTCTATCTCTTAACAAATTAACTAGTTGTAAGGCTGGTATGAGCCAACCTCGCTGCTTACAGCAACAGACTGATTTGTTTTGTTGGAAATTGCCACCAAGACGGTGAGCAGACGTGTCCATGGCTGAGCAGACGCTGGTGCCTGTGAATACCTCATTTGTGGGTGATGATTGTTGGTGTTTGGAGAAAAGGGAAATCTTTTTATCACAGGATCCGTAAAATAACTTGAGCAGAGCCACAGTTTCCTGGAGGAGCTTTGTGCACGTTCAGAAGATCAAGTTAGCATGACTTAGGCCTCGGGAAAAAAACTGAAATTCGGGGACATGGTAGACCCTGGTGCAGCTTTTGTTCACAGAGCCAACAGCAGTATGCTCAGCGCAGTTGGACCCAGTGGCTGGCCTAAATACAGGCAGCAGCAGCAACATCTTTCTCATCTTGTCACCTCTGGTGTGCTGTAACTGGAGGGGTTTTGCTGTCTCTTTCTGGTTGTACAAGTGAGGTGCTCGTGCCCTTTCCTGAAGGCTGGAGGCTGTGGCAGCCACAGTGCAAGGGGGCAGGAGGGATGTGCCTGCTGACAGGCACCACAGAGGGAGCTGTGGTGCTTGGGGTAAAGCTCTGCAAAATGCAGTGAGTGCCTGGTCTCTGGGTTTCACATGTGAAGGTAGAAGGGGTTTGTCAGAGCTTATCAGCACCTCGCAGTGGCAGGCACCATCCTGCAGCAATGTGCACAACTGGAGTACAAAAGTTGCCATCTCAACTAATAGGTGCCAGTGAGGTGTAGGATAGGATAGTATCAGCTATAATGATGAGAAATAGAAGCAAATTAAGTTTTTATGCAATATTCATAGCTTTCTTAATTGCTCCCTTCCTACCACAAAGTGATTCACCTATCCTCTTACTTCTCATCTCCTGACATACTGGGCTAATTTTGCTGTGCTGGTTTCACCCCCTTCCAGTTTTCTCTGTTGAATTTTACCTGCTCTTCCCTCTGGCTCCACAACAGCTCTTTCTCATTTTCTGAGGGAAATCTATTTAGTCTCAATAATTGGAAGAGTTATTCTTTGTTAGATTTTAAGATGTATTTTCCGTGTATCCAAAGCTGGTGGAATTGGCTTTTCCCATGAAATTTCTAAGGCACAATGATCCAAATTTAGATCTTTTAAGAGAAAATAGGAAATACCAGGGAGAAGCAGCATGACAAATTTTTTTCCCGTTATTAAGATTTGCTGAGGTTTTGGTTGGCTGGTTGGTCTCGTGTTTGGCTTTTTTAAAAAAAGAAGACTCTGTCAAGAATCTTCCTAGAAACCATGCAAATCTGTAAGAGAAATTCACAACAGGCTTTGTAGAATATAAATTGCCTCTGAATAGTGTTATTGTGGCCACAATATAAAAAAAAAAAGTTATGTGGTAAAAATGGATCAAAAACTCACTGAAACTCAATTATAAGTGAAACTTTAAGATATATATGTTATTGTCTGGGCTACAAAAGTTAACAATAATGAATGTTTTAAAACAGAAAGCATGTTTTTGTTGAATATTCCTTGATTTCTAATGAATTCAGTTCAAAACATTATGCACACTTTTAATAGGGTTGGACTGGTTCACTCTATGCAACAAAACAACCAAAGCACATGTATTTTCAAATGGTGATAGTATTTAAAATGGGAAAGGGGATGGTTGCTATGGGGATTGTACTAAGGAGCATAGGTGAGCACCTGAACTTGAAACACAGTGCAACCTCTAGAGAAGCAATAGCTATGAGAGCTCTGAACTTCCAAAAATCACACCAGAAGTCAGGCTTGGCTCCACTGGCCAAGCACGGGGCTCTGAGATGTCATAAGGATGCTCCAAAGCACATGATGAGCTGGGCACTAATCCTGCCCCCATGGGTACAACCTCTCAGGCACCTGGTGAAGGTAACTGGCTGCTTCTCACTGAATATTTGCTAAAGGAGAATCACCCACACTTTTCACAGGGTTCAGAGGCACTCACCTACTACCCCTCACTACCATTTGCTCCAAAGCAAGTTTCCCTTTATTTACTCCAGCTGTACACTATGCAATTAAGACCAAGTCCAGGTGATACATTTTCAGTCCTCCTGCCTCTGCATTTTCCTCTGGGCTAATTGGTGACTCCTGCTACTCAAATTTTGGCTCATAAAAGCCATCAGTCAGGAGGGCTTTATGTTCTTTCACCCTTCTTCATGTCCTCAGAAATGTTTTTAGGAGAAGCAAGCTAAGACTGTGGTGTTGCACATCTCTATGCAATGAGATAAATAAATAAAAAAAAACATTTTCTTCACCGAAATAGGGGCTACCTCATCCACAAAGTGAGTTACTGCATAGTGAGTGCTGTGGTACTGAGCTTGCAAATGTGGAAGCTGAAACTATGATTCATTTGTTTGTTTATTTTGATCCTGGGGGAACTCAAACCCAGCTCTGGATGTCAACCTGTAATTGCTGGATGTGTTAGAGCAGGAAGGGCTGGGCAGATGCTCCTGTTATTTTAATTAGTCCAAATAGACTTCATCAAAGTGTTGCCATTGAACATCTTAGGGAAGCAGGAGTCAGGACAGGCATATGAATAACTTGAGACTCAGGTACAAGCTTGCCTAAATTTGAAGGCAAGGGCATAACTCCTTTTTGTGTTCTTTGCTTGTTTGGTTTTTTTCCCTCTTGTAAAAATAATAAATTAAAAGATCCCTGAAAGATCGGGGGCAAATAAAACCATAGTAAGGGTTAAGGCACCGGTTGGAGGTTGAAGTGTACTGGGAGCTGGTGGGATCCTGCTCCAGACTCAGAAGCCTGTGAAAAGGGAGGCAAACTGTCCCAAATGCTCCCCACCAGCTTTTGCACCTCAGTCCCTAGAAGAGGCAGTTCTGCAAGTTGAAATAGTAGGAGCTGCCCCAGGGAAACTGATGTTTAGGAATGCATGGACCTTGCAAAGGACACCTCCTCCACATTGGGCAGAAGAAAGATTCTTTTTCTAACTTAGACCGAAACCTCAGCAACTTTAACCCTCTAAATCAGGATTTACCCACTCCAGCACATCCATCAGGTGTGGGAAGGATGTGCTAGTGGGCACTGAAACACAGAGAAGTTTGTGCTCTCCCCTGGTATTCACCTAGAGGTGCTCACAGGTGAGCCCCAGACATTGAGACAGTGTTATTAGTGAATTAAATGAACACCAAAGGGGATTCTAAGCGGCCTGGGATGTGACTAGTTGTGTTAGATTATATAGAGTTAATGACAAGGCTGATCAGGCACAGCAGGGCTGGGATGTGGGATGGTTGGGATGGCCCCTGGGGAGAGCAGTAGAAAGATGGATGGGTCAGCCCCTACTGTGCACACTGCAGGAATGGCTTCTTCAGAGCATCCCTTCTGCAGGCGAAAAAGTCAAGGAAAAGAGAAGCAAAGAACGACCTAAACCCACAGTCCAAGGGCCTTGCCTTTACCAGGTATTAGCCTGCTGCAAGGCCCATGCCTGGGCTTTGCGCTGATATTCAGCCTGCAAACTTCACAGACCGCTCTCTCTGAGCAGCTGCTCTCGAGGGCTGGGCTGAACCAGTGGGGATGGAGCGCAGTGGCTTTGCAGCAGCCAGCACCTGCAGGGAACAGCATTAAATGCCTTTCACAGTGTTTGAAGGAGTGCTGCTGCAAAGGAGTGTGAAATGTCAGCTGGCAGTTCCCACTGGGGCTGCTCTGTGCAGCATCAGGGATGGTTGGGTGCTGCAGGGAAGCCAACAGGCTTTGGTCCACCATGGGCACGTATTTTCTGGGGAGGCCAGCAAGGCTGTAGTCACCAAACATACCACCAGCAAGGGTGATAGGATGGCACTCAGGTATTCCTGCTTGTCCTGGTGGAAAGGCACTGTGCAGCAGGGGATAGCTGGTCCTCCCTGATTGGTACCATGTAGTGTGTTTGCTGGTGGTCAAGTCTCTTTGTTAGTGAATTCACCAAATTATGGAGGGATTAATATTGGGAAAGGGCAAGTCTGAATAAAAACGATTTGTGTGGTCTGTTTGTGTTAATAAACCTGCATGTAGGATCTCAACAGGTCATGCCGATGTGCTTGGGTGCCGCAGAGCCTGTGCATGCAAAGGGCAGAGGGGGGAACAGGGCAGGCTACTCGCCCCAGGGCTGGGCAGAAGGGTCAACTGCTGCTGGAAGTAGAGTATTTTAGTGCAAGAGGAATTATGAATTACATACAGCAGCAGACACTTTCTAGTTCTTTGTATTCTTTCATCCATGTCTCCAGCCTTAATTTAGTGGGAAATATATTTAATTGGACACATCTAAAGTTGGTGGAAACTGACTCTCATAGTGAAATGCTGCCAGTGGTGCTAAGCATGAACATAGAGAGAGAGAAGCTTTTTATGTTGCCACATGTTAGAAAAGCTGAAACTGAAATACTTGTGATGGGGGTGTCATGCCTGATGCCTCAGGCAGCCCAGAGAGAGTGTGCAGTCTCCATCTTTGGAGAGGTTCAAAACCTGACTGGACGCTGTCCTGAACAACCTGCTCTGGATGACTTGCTTGAGCAGGGGGGTTGGGCAAGATGACCTCCAGAGGTGCCTTCCCATCTCAATCACCCTGTGATATTACAAATAATGAGCTTTTAAAATTTTTGGAGTTCTATTTCTTAGGCTCCTTCGTATTGCCTTTGTTTGAAAATGAAATGGTCTATGAATTGGTCCCTTTTTCCCTCTGGTGAATGGCTGTGGTGGGCTTCCAGCCAGCTGCAGCTCTGAGGGCAGCCATAGTACCTCTCCCTTGCCACAGGTGCCAAGGAGACCAAAAAGCTTTGAACCCCAGACCTCAAGCAACAAACTCTGAAAATTGAAGAGAAACTCAAAATGAGACAGAATAGAAATAAGAGGTTAAAAAAAAAACAACAAAAATTTAAAATTTCCTTTGCTCCCTACTGCATCCTGCAGGTTGGTCCGTTCTTTCAGGCTTTGCTCACTCTGTAGTGGCTTTACTGGTTTTCCACAACTTTCTGTGCGAGCAATGGCTGTATCCCCAAAATGCAGCCCGCCCTTCTCTTCGATGGGATGGTGATCAGCTTGACAAACCCATTTCTGCTGTGGATGGGATGGGGATGTCTGCAGATAAACTCAGGTTCTTGGAAGAGGACAAAACTGCATCTGTGTTCCTGTTTCCTTTTCCGGCATGCAGACTGCATTGAAACTATTTCATTAATGACTTTCACACTCACAGCTCACAGACATGTTCATGTGCAGGTGCTGTGGGAGGGTACTTGCCCCCACAGGAGACCTACAGAGACAGGGGAAAGGGGTAGAAAAGACTTGCCTTTTGGAGCAGCATTAGCTGCAAAAAAATCAGACTATCCTATCTAAAGGTTTATCTGATTTAAAAAGAAAAAAAAATGCATTAAAGACTAAAATGTTGACAGTAAGAAAGATTGACCTATGGTCCTTTAGAGAAAAGAAATTTAACTATTTGGCTCTGTCTTGCTTTAATACTACTTTTAAATCACCTACTTTGAAAATAGATTCATATATTTCAGTTTCCCCACAGTGTGGAGCACTGCTGGAAAAATCCTTTGCTAAAGGAATGCATGTCATTAATGTGTAGTAAAAAAAGGTTTGATTTGTTCTAGAGTCTGTTTTAACATGTCTAAATTACAGTCTTTTCCAGTCTAATCTGTCATTTCTTAAAAGAAAACCATCAACTGATGTTTTTAATCATTCATTTATTGCCTACACTGGCTGCTAATGAAAACTCTCCTTTTCACAGGAATTGGCTTTAAATAATGTGGGGTTTTAGTATGTTTTCTTTAAGTTGTAGCTCAACATTTTTGTTGGCATCATCAGGAAGGTATTCGCTGTTGTAGTGCCTCTCAGGTGAATCCCTTCATGGCTAAAGAAAAGGCCTTTTTTCCCACTTCAGGATATTTCCCCAGGGATTCAACAGCTGTATAAAATTGCAAGATCTTCCAAAATATCTTGGTTAGTCCTTCATCCCCCTATTGGGCTCTTGTTTAACAGGAGGGGAAGGGGGGGGGAATCAGCTTCAGCCATACAGTAAATGGTGTACGTGAACCTCTTCATGTATGCTCCTGTTCGTGTGCTGTGCCTGGCAGAATCAGGCCCAGGGCTCTGGGCTTCTCCTGTTGTGGCAGGGTGCTGGGAGGCTGCATGGGGCCATGCTGAGGACCTGAGAGCCTCGTTGGGGTTCAGTGGTTGGAGCTACACATGCTGATGAAACCTGAGCCCATGTTTAAAAACCCTGAAATGCAAAATATCATTCAAAGACAACAGTAAAAATGACGCAAAAGGAAGAAAAGAGTTACTGCCTATTAGAAAACAATTTCTGTTCTTCATTTATTAGTTCATTATTCACCCACCATTTGCCTTTTTAATGTATTACCTCTGCTGTCTGCAGTGTTAGACTTCTGAAAATGGCTGTGAAATTAGAGTATGATTTGAATGGAACATAAAGGCTAATTTTATTTAAAGTCATATTGTCTTCAAACAAAGTCCTATGTCCAGGTCATATCCTGTTATTATTTACTGTTTGTACCATCAATGTGTCTTGGAGCCCAAATCCTCGTGTAAAGGGCTTTGGGAAAATGATCCTCTGTGCCTCTCTCTCCCTATCTCTTCCTCCAAGGAGTTGTTTTTCTCTTATGCATGCTTTGTGGGTAAGGCAGATATCGCATCAAGTGGAGCCAGGATTAATCCAGTATGGAAATAGCTGCAGGGGTGTACCCTACAGCATTCATGACCAAAGCCCAGTGCTGGCATGCCCTCCCAGGCAGCTCTAGCACAAATTGCTCCATGAAGGGCCTGTTCCAGCTTCTTCAGAGAGCTGCTTTGTGTAGGTAACTTCTTATCCTGCTGCAGGCAGCAACCTTGAGATATCAGAGGAGCCCCAAGGGAAGGAGGGCCCACCCTCCTTCCAGCAAAAGCACTGTCAGATCCATCTGTGCTGAGAGCTGGTGCCTGCTGTGGCTGCAGGGCTCAAGTCTGAGGGGCTAGTCCTTTCCCAGGAGTGGCAGCGTGCGGCAGCATGCTGCAAGCAAGCCACCTCCATTCATCTGTGAATGAGGCCACCTCCATTCATGCAACTGTGAATAAAGAAATTGATAGGAAGAGGCAACAGATCAACTTGTGGCTCCGGGACTGGTGTTACAGGCAGGGCTTTGGGTTTTTCGAACATAGGTGGCTATATGAGACACCTGGCACGCCATTGTCAGGTGGGACACAGCTGTCCCAGAGGGGGAAAAGAATTTTGGGGCAGGAGTTAGCAGGGCTCATTGACTGGTCTTTAAACTAGATATGAGGGGGGAAGGGGAGATAACTGGGCCTGTCAAGGTTAAACCTGAGGAAAGCATGCCACGGTTTGAAGGAGACCACATTAGTGAGGACTCCCACTCTGACATTTCACCAGAGAAAGGTGATAGAAGTTTAGAAATTACTGCTAGAGAACATTGGGAAAACCCTTTCCTAGAAGGGGAAAAGGGTACTAGGCTAAGAGTTAACAAAGCTCATGGACAGAGCTTTAAGCCGAAAGTTAAGGGCGAAGGGGATAAAACCAGGCCCGCTGGTAATGAACCTGAGTGTCAAGGGCCAAAGATGGGGGTGAAATCAGTAGCCCAGGTCAAGTGCATCTACGCTAATGCACGTAGCATGGGCAACAAACAGGATGAGCTAGAAGCCATTGTGCGGCAGGACAACTACGACATAGTCGCCATCACGGAAACGTGGTGGGATGATGGTCATGACTGGAATGCTGCAATGAGTGGCTATAAGCTCTTCAGAAGGAATAGGCAAGGAAGGGGGGGGGTGTGTGGCTCTGTACATTAGGGAGCTGTTTGACTCTATAGAGATAGACTCCAGTGATGAAGAAGTTGAGTGTTTATGGGTAAGGGTGAAAGGGAAGGCTAACAGAGGTGATTTTGTGCTGGGAGTCTGCTATAGACCACACAACCAGGATGAGCAGGTTGATGAGGTATTCTATAAGCGGCTGGCTGCAGTCTCGCAAACGCCAGCCCTTGTTCTAGTTGGGGACTTCAACTTACCAGACATCTGCTGGAAATATAACACAGCAGAGAGCAGGCAGGCTAGGAGGTTCCTCGAGTGTATGGAGGATAACTTCCTGACACAAATGGTAGGTGAGCCTACCAGGGGAGGTGCCTTGCTAGACCTACTGTTCACAAACAAAGAAGGGCTAGTGGGGGACGTGGAGGTTGGAGGACGTCTTGGGCTTAGTGACCATGAAATGGTTAAGTTTTCCATTCATAGTGAGGTAAGGAAGGGGGTTAACAAAACCTCCATCTTGGACTTCCGGTGGGCAGACTTTAGCCTGTTCAGAACCCTGGTTGGGAGAGTCCCGTGGGAGGTAGTCCTGAGAGACAAAGGAGCCCAGGAAGGCTGGACGCTCTTCAAGAGGGAAATCCTAAAGGCCCAGGAGCAGGCTGTCCCCATGAGGCGCACAATTAAAGGGCGGGGAAAATGGCCGGCCTGGATGAACAAAGAGCTCTTGATGGGACTTAAGGAAAAAAGAAAGGTTTACCACCTTTGGAAGAGGGGACAGGCAACTCAGGAGGAGTACAGAGATCATGTTAGGTCATACAGAGAAAAAATCAGGAAGGCAAAAGCCCAGCTGGAACTCAACCTGGCAATTAACATAAGGGACAACAAAAAAAGTTTCTATAAATACATCAACAAAAAGAGAGTGACAGAGAATGTCCATCCCTTACTGGATGCGGGGGGAAACCTTGCAACCAAGGACGAGGAGAAGGCAGAGATACTTAATGCCTTCTTTGCCTCCGTCATCAATAGTCAGACCAGCTACCCCCAGGGCGTCCAGCCTCCTGAGCTGGAAGATAAGGATGGAGAACAGGACAACCCCCCTGTAATCCAGGAGGAAGTAGTTAATGATTTGCTTATGCACCTGGACACACATAAGTCTATGGGGCCAGACGGGATTCACCCAAAAGTTCTCAGGGAGCTGGCAGGAGAGCTCACCAAGCCTCTCTCCATTATCTATCAACAATCCTGGTCAACAGGAGAGGTGCCGGATGACTGGAGGGTGGCCAACGTGACGCCCATCTACAAGAAGGGCCAGAAGGAGGATCCCGGAAACTACAGGCCTGTCAGCCTGACCTCGGTACCAGGAAAGATCATGGAGAGGATCATCCTGAGTGAGCTCTCAAGGCAAGTGCAGGGCAGCCAAGGGATCAGGGCCAGCCAGCATGGGTTTATGAAAGGGAGGTCCTGCCTGACCAACTTGATCTCTTTCTATGACCATGTGACCCGCTTCCTCGATGCGGGGAAGGCTGTGGATGTTGTCTACCTGGACTTTGGTAAGGCCTTCGACACCGTCCCCCACGGCATTCTCCTGGAGAAACTGGAGAATCATGGCATAGACAAGTGTACCCTTTGCTGGATAAAAAACTGGCTGGATGGCCGTGCCCAGCGAGTTGTGATTAATGGAGCAAAATCTGGTTGGCGGCCGGTCACCAGTGGTGTCCCCCAGGGCTCAGTTTTGGGGCCAGTCTTGTTCAATATCTTTATTGATGATCTAGACAAGGGGATTGAGTGCACCCTCAGTAAGTTTGAGGATGACACCAAACTAGGTGGGAGTGTTGATCTGCTTGAGGGTAGGAAGGCTCTACAGAGGGACCTGGACAGGCTGGATCAATGGGCCAAGGCCAACTGTATGAGGTTTAATAAGGCCAAGTGCCGGGTCCTGCATTTCGGTCACAACAACCCCAAGCAACGCTACAGGCTTGGGGAAGAGTGGCTCGAAAGCTGCCCGGCAGAAAAGGACCTGGGAGTGTTAGTGGACAGCCGGCTTAACATGAGCCAGCAGTGTGCCCAGGTGGCCAAGAAGGCCAACGGCATTCTGGCTTGTATCAGGAATAGCGTGGCCAGCAGGAGTAGGGAAGTCATCGTGCCTCTGTACTCGGCACTGGTGAGGCCTCACCTCGAGTACTGTGTTCAGTTTTGGGCCCCTCACTACAGGAAAGACATTGAAGTGCTGGAGCGTGTCCAGAGGAGAGCCACCAAGCTGGTGAGGGGTCTGGAGACCAGGTCATATGAGGAGAGGCTGAGGGAGCTGGGCATGTTTAGCTTGGAGAAGAGGAGGCTGAGGGGAGACCTCATTGCCCTCTACAACTACCTGAAAGGAAACTGTAGAGAGGCAGGGGTTGGCCTCTTCTCCCAGGTGAATAACGACAGGACCAGAGGAAATGGTCTGAAGCTGCGGCAAGGGAGATTTAGATTAGATATTAGGAAGAATTACTTTACTGAAAGAGTGGTCAGGCACTGGAACAGCCTGCCCAGGGAGGTGGTGGAGTCACCATCCCTGGAGGTATTTAAGAAACGTGTAGACATGGCTCTTCAGGGCATGCTCTAGTGCCCAAGATTATTGTTTGTGGTGGGGTGTTGTGTGTGGGGTTGTGGGTGTGGAGTTTAGTAGGTGGGTGTTGGTGTTGTGTGGGGTTTTTTTTGGTTTTTTTTTTTTTTTTTTTTGTGGTTGGACTCGATGATCTCAGAGGTCCCTTCCAACCACTAAGACTCTGTGATTCTGTGATCTGCAGAGCACCCTTCAGCCATATGGTGACATTTGCATCTTCATCCATCACTCAGTATAATGAAAATACAGGCATTTGTTGTGCTATAACACTTGTCTTCCATGAATGTCTTGATATTTCTGTACCACCGAGAGACTTTATCTTATGTCAAGATTTTATTCTTGTAGCATTATCTACCCTAATTAAGGCTTTCTCTAACTGCTTCAGCCATGTAGCAAAGAAACATTGAGCTTGTTTTAATTTGAGTCTTTTGAGGTTGTAACAAAGGAGGCAGTCAATGCCAGGAGCCGCATCCCTGCAGCCTTCCTCAAACACTGCTCGATGCCATGCAGGTAATAAATGAGGCAGCTCTTTGGAGATGCCCCAGGCTCTCACGTGATTCAGGTGTGTCTCAGCACCTCCTGCAGACAGTCCAGGTCTGTCATCTGGTGCCATTTGCTCACCTCCAGCTTCTGTCGAGTGCTGCAAGTTATGTCCTTTCTTCTAACCTCCCTGAGGTGCACCAGGGCTGGACCCTTCCTGTGTTTATGGCAGTGGCTTGACAGGCAACATGAGTTCGTGTCCCTGGCTTTCATCCTGGGGACCTGCAGCATGTATCTGGCCCAAACGCCCATAAGGCCACATGTAGGATATAAGCAATGTGGTTTGCTACCAAACAGCTGTAGTATCCTATTAGCATGTTTTTGCTCATGGAAGAAAATGTAATGGTTTGGGAAAAAATGAACTGCAGATGAGGAAGAGAAATAATCTCCTATAGTTTTTACAAGTTTTATCAGACTGCAGGGCAAGAACATTTTTCTTCCTCTGTGCAAATGGAAGTAGTATCCTGTAACATTTATGGAAGCATCTTTTATACAGATGTGCATATATATATATAAAAATACAATTCCTGGATGCTTAGAGATACTGTAAGAGTCATCAGGATTCAAGCACAGTGAGCCAGAGCGGGTAGAGGGTTCGACAGCTGATTAATCCTTCTTGCTGGAGTAGCTTTGTATTAATGAAGTGCCCCTAACCCCTGCAGTGCTCTAATTCAGACAAGGAGACAAGTGCCTCGAGAGTGCCTTCCCAGGGCCTCTCTTCCCAGGCATGGGTGAGCAGTGCTGTGTCACAATCACGGTTTTATGTCTGTTCAGCCACTGACTTCTTGGAAAAAACTCATTACAATCAGAGACTTCTTTTTTTCTTCTGCTCTTCCTTCTCAGACGTTGAGTGTTTGGCATATTGGGCGTTCCTGAGTTAATAACACAGCTCTTCCCCAACATGGGGCAAAATTTCCTGCTTCATTTACTTGACATTCAACCTCTGACGTGTCAAAGTAAAAACATAAATGTCTTAAAATCCCAACCTGGTTAAAGAAGGGGAAATCTTTTTTTTTCTGAAAAGCTGAAAAAAGACTTGATTGGAAATGGAGCCAAGTGGGTCTGACAGTCTATGTCAGTGAAAATCAAATTCAGTGTCAAATGATCACTCCTCAGCACATCCAGTCTTCTGCCTCCCACCACAGCTAATGCACTCGCTGCCTGTGCTGCATCTGGAGGGAAGCTGAAGCGACCTCCTGAGACCCACGCTGGCAAAGATGAGAAGATGTGCAAAGAGTTGTTTAAGCTGGAGGCTGGCTGGATGCTGGGTAGGTTTGGTATTGTAGAATGTAAAGTGAATTATCCTTATCTTTAGTAGAAGACATTCTTTGCTGACTGTGTCACATGGGGAAACATATATTTGGGAAATTAATTATTATCTCCAGCTAAAACCTCTAAGGCAGGTATCTTCATGTTTTAATTGTTACTACTGAAGTCCCCCTGACTTTGCAGTCTCTCTATTCTCTCTTGTTAGTAGAACTGGTAATTGCATTTTAAAATAATTATAACATTTCCTCTGATGAGCTTAGCTCATTTAGCCAGATCGAACAAAGGTTAGAGGGGATGTAATATCTCTTAATAAATATCTTGTGTGGTAAATGCTGAGGAGAGGAAAGAGTTCTTTGAGTTGAGGGATAATATTAGCTCAGGATAAAATGGCCACATACTGGTCATGAATAAATTGATACTGTAAACTAGAAGACAATTTCTGGATATCTGAAGAGGCAAGTTCTGAAATGCTCATTCAGTCAGGGAAATGGAGGGCTTGGGCTTGTTTTAAGACAGAGCTTCATGGCCCCACGCTAGGGGCAGAATAGATGAAGGGAGGAATTATTGGAGAAAAGGGATGAGGTTTGTGCTGTGAGACCTTGGGTGCAACAAATTAAATCCAAAAGTTTTTTGAAGAGACACTGGATTCCTCTGCTTACACTGTACTTGTACTGTCATTACCTCACGTTTCAGCTCTCTGGGGTGCTAAGAAAGGCATGTCTCCTTGGCCTCCCCCAGCACTGGTAACTGGTGAACCAGGGTGGTGTGAACATGCACCGTTGCTGTTGGGGTGTTCACTTTAAAGGTGTCTCAGTGCATGTCATCTTTCCTGCTCTGCTTAAACCCGTCACCAGAACTCAGTCTAGAAGGGATAACTGAGGGCTTCTCAAGCCTGCTTTGGTAGCATGATCCTAGTCTGCTTTGTTGGTCTGATACAGTGAAATGCTGAAGTTAAGACTCAATAGCCTCGGTGACTATTAAGCAGGTATTCTTTATTGCAGCGCCGGGCGCACAGGGGATTGGTCCGCCTAATGTGTGCACCAACTGATTTAGATGTACAGTTTAAATACATACTATGTATGCATATTCACTAGTTTTCCAAGAAATTATTACCTATTCATTAACTCATTATTACAGGTTACTGCCCACTCCCGCATGCACACTAGAATCTCTTGGTGGTCTTCAGAGACATCTGGTGGTCGTTTACTTCCTCCACTCCTCTTCATCGTTGTGACCTTCTGGTGAACTGCAGGCCTCTACTTCTTTATTCTGGCTGGCACATCAAAAGTGTTAGCTTTGACTAGTCTCTGCATTCCTCAGTAATCCTGGGCCCCTTGTTTTGAGAGATAAGCTTCTACTACGAGGTTATATTGTCCTAAAGCATTCTTTCTTAAAAAATAGGAGATAAGTTCTGACATTTAGTACTGCAACTGTTGCATCTGCTCTTTGTACAGCTTTAAGGCACCCAGTCTCCTAAATTAAGCTCCTACTCTAATTTACAGTTCTAATATATTAAGTACCTACTTCAATTAGTTTACAGCTTTAATATATTAAACCCTACTTCAGGTCCATCTAGGATTTTTTAAATTTTTTTGCAATAGCACAACAATTTACAGTTATTGAAGAGCCAGTGGTGTGAGTGATGTCCCTGATCTTTCTTGTTCTCTTCTGGTGGATGGATCTTGATTTATTATCATAGGCTTTGAGTTTTTTGCAGAGGGGGATGCTCTGTGGCCTGCAGCATGTCCTGGCAGATGGGTCCTGGAGTCCCTCTACACTAGACACTCACTGCCTGGCACCTTGCGAACATGACAGTCCCTCTAGCTTGGAATTCCTGTATGTAGTGAGTACCACTGTACATTACCCTGCAAATAGCTCTGGAAAGCAAAAGAGATGCTGTTTTGTAAGGTTTTTAGTCCAGGGTGTTTTTACAAACTGGGGAATTACTGTGACTGAAATTACCTCCTGTGTCTGTCTGCTGTGCACTTTTCTCCAGTGTTCATATATGAAATCACAAAGTTCTATTTAAATTAAGATTTTTGCTTAGAATACACTTTCTCTTTAAAAATGATAACTTATATCAATTGGACCTACAGTAGCTTGAAATATAACAATCACAGAGTAGGAGTTGTGTTTGCAAAAATCTGCTTGTTTAACTGTGCAGTGTCTCCCTGACCATTAGCAGTGCATTATCTTTGCTTGAAACAAGTCATAGTACCCACTGGGTGCAACACTTGTAGCACTACTGTTGAAGCCCAAATCTGGGGAACTGAAAAAAAAACAAACCAAGCAATCTTTGGCTATCTTCTGTTACATTCTTAAAGTCTTGGCAAATGCCATTGGATGAAGAAATCTGGCAGTTTTGTAAAAAAAAAATAAAATCTGGCAATTTTGACAGTATGGTGTGCACACTGAAACAATACTGAGTTTTCAGAGAACTGAGGTTTTCTGTGAGAATGTGATGTGACATTATATGAGAGTGTGGCCTGTCCTGAAAAAGAAGGTCGTTCTTTTTGTATCCTTTTGCACTCACATTTTGAATTTCTCATCTGAAAACTTCATACGTAAGCCATCATAGACTGAAAGCTGAATCTGGCCCAGGGTGCAGCACCTACAACTTTTAGGACTATGAAGAAATGTAAATCAGGCAGTAGGTCCATTTTCTTACTATTTGTGCTGCTGTTGCATGTGCTTTGCCTGCTCTGCACAGGAAACTCCACATGCAAGAAAGCTGTGAAGCTTCCCACATGGCATCACCAGCATGCAACACTGCTTAGCCCCTTAACGCTCCATATCAATCTTTTTTTTTTTATTTTTCATTTTTTGTGTGGTAGAAGAATGAAGAAAAGCTTGACTGTGAGCAAAAATACTGTGAAAGCACTGATTCAGTATCTGCACCCCTGGTCAGTCAATAGCTCTTCAGCTCCTTGTTGCCTAGCTCTTTCCTCCTCTATTGGAGCAGGTTACAGAAGGAGTATTAAACTCTAGTGATTGGTTTTAGTTAACAGAAGATGAAAGACCAAACTAGCTCATTTTTCAGGGAGATTTCTTTTGGAAATGCCAGTGGGTTCCGAGCAAAAGTGAGAGCAACTGGCCCAGCAAGGAGACAAGCCTGAGGAAGACTCTAGAAGGTATGGGGGTCCAAGAGAGCTGGTTAATATTCAAACACCACTTCCTTTCAAGAACCTCTTCCTCCAAGCTCAAGATCAATGCATCTCTATGAGTAAGAAATCAAGCAAAGGAGGCAGGAAACCTGCATGGATGAGCAAGGAGCTTCTGGAAAAACTCAGATGGAAGAAGGAAGTTTACAGAATGTGGAAAAAGGGACTGGCCACTTGGGAGGAATATAGGAACATTGTCAGAGTATGCAGGGATGCAATGAGGAAGGCTAAGGCCCACTTGGAATTAAATCTGGCAAGGGACGTCAAGGACAATAAGAAGGGCTTCTTCAAGTACATCAGTAGCAAAAGGAAAACTAGGGAAAATGTGGGCCTGCTGCTGAATGAGGTGAGGGCCCTGGTGACGGAGGATACAGAGATGGCGGAGTTACTGAATGCTTTCTTTGCTTCAGTCTTTACTGCTAAGGCCAGCCCTCAGGAATCCCAGACCCTATAGGTAAGAGAAAAAGTCTGGAAAAAGGAAGACTTTCCCTCGGTCGAGGAGGATTGGGTGGTTAGAGATCATTTAGGCAAACTCAACACCCCCAAATCCATGGGCCCTGATGGGATGCACCCACGAGTGCTGAGGGAGCTGGTGGATGTTATTGCAAAGCCACTCTCCATCATCTTTGAAAGGTCCTGGAGAACAGGCGAGGTGCCTGAGGACTGGAGGAAAGCCAATGTCACTCCAGTCTTCAAAAAGGGCAAGAAGGAAGACCCAGGGAACTACAGGCCAGTCAGCCTCACCTCCATCCCTGGAAAGATGATGGAACAGCTCGTTCTGGGCGTCATCTCAAAGCATGTGGAGGGAAAGTATTAACTATAAACATCAGACATTGTCTGCTAGAAGCAGATACTGTCTGAAAAACATACCGTTAATTTCAGTCAGTGCAGTCAGTTAGCAGAGACTTAATTGAAAAGTAAAATTACTGAAAAGAAAATTGGTTTTGTTCTATCTCAAACCAGGACATATACTTTGAAGATATTTTAGAGCATTCATTTTTCAATTGTGACTTTGTAAATAACAAAGTACATGTTACCAATGTTCAAGACTTCAAGCCACTCAATAAATGAAATCAGCTGTCTGGCGAGACTTGTTTTCCATAAAATCATATCGACTCAAGTTAATTATCTTCCTCTAATTCTTTATCAATTAAACTCCTACAATAGATTTGATAGACTTTACCTGATAGCAGCCAACAAAGATTCAATGAATAAACTGTTTCTCCAGCTACAACTAAAGAGCATTGACTCAGGAAAAAGGAAGAAGGAAGGCAAGGAACGGGGAAAAGGCAGAAACCTGGGGGTAAGACCAAAAAGGCCTTGACTTTTGAGATTAGCTGTATCTTCCTCTTGTCTGCAGAGCAAAAACCTTCACTGGCAAATGTGTTGCTATGGCAGATGTAATATGGCTCATTTTCTGTGGGCTCTCAACCACATCATCACTAACTGTAAGGGCTATACAATCAAACCTCTCCCTTGCCTGCCTATCCCTCCTGAACAGTTTAATGATCATAGAATCATAGAATGGTTTAGGTTGGAAGGGACCTTAAAGATCATCTAGTTCCAACCCCCCCCTGCCATGGGCAGGGACACCTTCCACTAGACTAAGTTGTTCAAAGCCCCATCCAGCCTGGTCTTGAACACTTCCAGGGATGGGACAGCGACAACTTCCCTGGGCAACCTGTTCCAGTGCCTCACCACCCACACAGTAAAGAATTTCTTCCTAATATCTAATGTAAATCTACCCTGATAGTAGCGTAGATTTAGATAGACTGGATATCTATGCTCATAGACCTTGGGCTGCCCAGTCCTCTGAGTCAGAGGACCACGAGTGTGGGAGCAGTGACTTTCCATTTGTGGACACCGATATTGCAAGGGACCAGCTGTATCAGCTGAATGTTCGTAAGTCCATGCGGCCTGTTGGGATTCATCCCAGAATACCGAAAGAGCTAGTGGATGTTAAGGCAGGACCCCTCTTGATCATCTACCAAAGGTCTTGGGAGTCTGGGGAGGTCCCTGCTGACTGGAAGCTAGCCAACGTTATTCCAATTTACAAGACAGACACGAGGGAAGACCCAGGAAACTACAGATGTGTTAGTCTAACCTTAGTACCTGGAAAAATTACGGAGAAGATCATACTGGATACTATTGAGAGACATTTTAAGAACAATGCAATCAACAGGCATACTCAACATGGGTTCACAAAGGAAAAGTCCTGCCTAATTTGCTTTCCTTCTATGATAAGGTCACCTGCCTAGTGGATGAAGGGAAGGCGGTAGATGTAGTTTTCTCTGGATTTTAGTAAGGCTTTTGATACTGTCCCTCACAGCATCCTTCTGGACAAGTTGTCCAACTGTGAGATGAACGGGTTCATGTTGCACTGGGTGAAAAATTGGCCGAATGGCAGGGCACAAAGGGTTGTAGTGAATGGGGCTGCATCTGGCTGGAACCGGTCACCAGCGGTGTTCCTCTGGGCTCAATCCTCAGGCCAGTTCTGTTCAACATATTTATCAATGATCTGAATGCAGAAGTCGAATGCACCATTAGAAAGTTTGTTGATGATACTAAACTGGGAGGTGCTGTTGAGTCTCTCGATGGACAAGATGTCTTGCAGAGGCATTTAGATAGATTGGAGCATTGAGCAATGATAACGGGATGAAATTTAACTAGAAGTAGTGCTGGATTCTGCACCTGGGATGGAGTAACGACAAACACAAGTATAAATTGGGAGAGGAGTGGCTGGAGAACAGCCCTACAGAAAGGGATTTGGGGGTGCTTGTTGACAGCAGGCTCAATATGAGTCAGCACTGTGCCCTGGCAGTCAAGAGGGCAAACCGCATTCCGGGGTGCATCAAACACCTCTCCTCATCACTCGCCAAGGAGATAAGCTCCAGTGCAGGTAAGTCTGCACTGGGGAAGGGCATCATGGCAAAGAGAGCTGGCAAGGGGCTTGTTTTCGGGCTTTTCGAAGTCAGGAAAAGCAGATAGCCTGTGCCAGAAACCGGCACCTGGTGGGTGAGCAGCAGAGGAGCACCATGACAAGGGCAGGCTCCCTGGGTGGGTGAACAGACTGGGAAAACAGAGCACAGCACAACAGTCAACGACGCAGCAGTTTGCACAGCAGTTCATAGAATCACAGAATGTGTTGGGTTGGAAGGGACCTTTAAAGGTCATCTAGTCCAACCCCCCTGCACTAAGCAGGGACTTAACTAGATCAGATGGCTCAGAGCCTCATCAAGCCTGGCCTTGAATGTCTCCAGGGATGGGGCCTCCACCACCTCTCTGGGCAGCCTGTTCCAGTGTCTCACCCCCTCATGGTAAAGAACTTCTTCCTAGTGTCTCATCTAAACCTACCCTGCTCTAGTTTAAAACCATTGCCCCTTGTCCTATTGCTACATGCCCTTGCAAACAGCCCCTCCCCAGCTTTCTTGTAGGCCCCCTTCAGGTACTGGAAGGCCACTATAAGGTCTGCCCTGAGCCTTCTCTTCTCCAGGCTGAACAACCACAACTCTCTCAGCCTGTCTTCATAGCATAGGTGCTCCAACCCTATTATCATCTTCATGGCCCTCCTCTGGACCCGCTCCAACAGGTCCATGATCTTCTCGTGCTGAAGGTTCCAGACCTGCACACGGTACTCCAGGTGGGGTCTCACGAGAGCAGAGTAGAGGGGGAGAATCACCTCTCTCGATCTGCCGGCCACAGTTCTTTTGATGCATCCCAGGATGCGATTGGCCTTCTGGGCTGCAAGTGCACATTGTTGGCTCATGTCCAGCTTTTCATCCACCAGTACCCCCAAGTCCTTTTCTGCAGGGCTGCTCTCTATCACTTCATCCCCCAGCCTGTATTGATAATGAGGATTGTCCCGACCCAAGTGCAGGACCTTGCACTTGGCCTTGTTGAACTTCATGAGGTTTGCTCGGGCCCACCTCTCTAGCTTGTCCAGGTCCCTCTGGATGGCATCCCATCCCTCAGGCATGTCGACTGCACCACTCAGCTTGGTGTCATCTGCAAACTTGCTGAGGGTGCACTTGATCCCACTGTCTATGTCATTGATGAAGATATTGAACAGCATCGGTCCCAGTACAGATCCCTGAGGGACATCGCTTGTCACCCCTCTCCATCTGGACATTGAGCCATTGACCACTACCCTCTGGATGCAACCATTCAGCCAGTTCCCTAACCACCGAACAGTCCACCCATCAAATCCATGTCTCTCCAACTTAGAGAGAAGGATGTTGGGGGGACCATGTCAAAGGCCTTGCAGAAGTCCAGGTAGATGATATGCATTGCTCTTCCCTTGTCCACTGATGCAGTCACTCCATTGTGGAAAGCCACCAGGTTGGTCAGGCAGGACTTGCCCCTGGTGATGCCATGCTGGCTGTCTCAAATCACTTCCCTGTCCTCCATGTGCCTTAGCATAGCTTCTAGGAGGATCTATTCCATGATCTTCCCAGGCACAGAGGTGAGGCTGACAGGGCAGTAGTTCCCAGGGTCCTCCTTTCTACCCTTCTTAAAAATGGGTGCAATGTTTCCCTTTTTCCAGTCACCAGGGACTTGACCTGACTGCCATGACTTTTCAAGTATCATGGAGAGTGGCTTGGCAACTCCATCAGCCAATTCCCTCAGGACTCTGGGGTGCATCTCATCAGGTCCCATGGACTTGTGTATGTTCAGGTTCCTCAGGTGGTCACGAACCTTGTCTTCACTTACAGTGGGAGGGACTTTGTCCTGCAGGTCCCCGTCTTGCAGTCCTTCAACTCGGGAGGCGTGAGGAGAGAGGCTGGCAGTAAAGACTGAGGCAACAAAGCTGTTGAGAACCTCAGCCTTCTCCTCGTCTGTTGTTACTAGTTTGCCAGTCTCGGTCATCAGGGAGGGTACGCTTTCTTTAACCTTCCTTTTCTGGTTGACATACCTGTAGAAGCCCTTCTTGTTATTCTTGCATCCCCTGCCAAGTTAAGCTCCAGCCACACCTTGGCCTTCCTGACCTCATCCCTACATAACCAGGCAGCATCCCTATATTCTTCCCAGGATACCTGATGCTGCTTGAACTGCCTGTGCAGTTCCTTCTTGCCTTTTCCTGGAGGGATCCCCTTTTGTGGTTGTCCTTCCTTGCAAGTCCTGTACCCGTGTCCGCAGGATCCAAGTAGGTTGTCCATCCCACTTCCTCATGTCCTCCCCGTGGTCACGCAGGTAGAACCACAGGGTGCCTCGTGGTGTGTACCCTCTGTACTCTCTCTCTTGAGTGGGGAAATGCCTGCTCCTAATAGCTGAGATGCTGGCCCATACAGGTGGGGAGTAGGACATATTCTCTTCAAGTGGCTGGACCTTCCGGGACAGTTTCTCCACAGCTGAGACAAGGCAGGAAGAGAGACATTCTTTGTATCACCGGAGCCGGCCAGCCACCTCATCCACCGTTGGTCCCTCTGCACCTTTCCATTCCATTACTGCCAGTGAGTTGGCATATGACAATGGTACAAACTTCCACCACATGGGCCTTGTGCATTGGACCTCATAGGGGTCTGTGGGTAAGTCTGCATTGTCCAAGTCATAATAAATCATCTCTCGCACGGCTAATTCTCTCAGGTACTGGATACCTCTTTCCATGGTAGTCCACTTGCTTGGTTGACGTGCAACATCTTCACTGAAGGGGTACCTCTCCCTCATGCCTGACAGGAGTCACCTCCAGAGGCTGAGGGCTTGGGTCTTCTTCCCAATCATCTCTTACTAAGCGAACTGATTTCTTTTTGTACTGCTTCTTCTGTATGGGGGCAACTGATACTGGCATGGGTTAGTTCCCTGGTTCAGCAGCAGTGTCTGCCACCAGGGTTGCAGTAGCTGCAGTGGCTGCCGCAGGGGTTGGAGTAGCTGCAGTGCCTGTCGCAGGGGTTGGTTTTAGCCACAGTGTTTGTCGCAGGGGTTGCAGCAGATGCAGTGTCTGTTGCAGGGTTTGCAGTAGCCGCAGTGTCTGTCGGTCTGGTCTCCATCTCTTCCCCCTGAGGTTGCTGCATAATACTGAGCAGTGCCTGGTAGATACTGGGCCAGGGCCCAGCACAGTGCAGTGAGTTGTGCCTCTCTGGAATAGCCACAGCATTTTCCCTTCAGATATTCTACGACTCTATCAGGGTCCTGTAATTGTTCAGGGGTGAAGTCCCAGACCATTGGACGTGAGAAGTTCTCTAGGTACCTGCCCATGTTCTCCCACATGCCATGCCACCCCTGACTATCCAGCCTTGGAGCAGATCTCTGGGTGGTAGTCTTAAATAGTCGTTTAACCTTAAACAAGTCCTGGAACACATTCAGGAGACATCACGGGGAGTACATAAGCCATATAGGAATTTATATAACACAGCCATGAGAACAAACCAAGCAACATGATGACCAGCGACTATTTACTGAATACAATAAATGCATACAGCAAATTTGTTTTTACAAGCTCTAGTTGGATTCCGTCGTTATCTCAACCCTTTGAGCCCCACGTTGGGTGCCTAAAAGGACTGTCGTGGGTTGGCCTCAGACGACAAGAAAGAACTACATGCCGCTCTCTCGGGCTTCCCCAATACGGGGAAGAATCAGAAGAAAAAGGCAAGACTCTTGGGTTGAGACAAAGGCAGTTTAACAGAACAGCAAAGGGAACAAGAAAACAACAACATTAACACGGATAGAGGAATATACAAACACGATGACTGAACGACCACTTGCCGACCGGACCTGGGACACCCCAACCTGCCCTAACACGCTCCAAGCCGCGATTTCCTGCTCCCCCCCCACCGGAACCAGGACAGGACAGAAGGAAGAGAGAAAGAAACTTATGAGTTTAGAAGAAACCAAACAACTTCAATGAAAATATTAATAAAACAATAAAAAGAAAATAATAAAAAATATAAAATATATACAAAACCAGTATCAAGCTCCCAGGATGATGATCACGTCACTGGCAGGCACTGGGAAAGCCCCAGAATGGACTCAGTGACGAATAGTAACTGAATTCCAGATCTGGAGTCCTTGGACACCAGCCATTGAAGAAAGAGGGCTGACCCTTTGATCCCTTAGCTTTTATACTGAGCATGAGGCCAATGAGATGGAATACCCTGTTGGTCAGTTTTGGGTCACCTGTCCTGTCCACTCCTCCCCGCAGGTGCAACCCCTCTATGTTCTTCTGCTTCCAACCCTCCAACAGGGCAAATAACAAAGTTAGCTGACCTTCGTTATTATTATAGCAATAAGTATAAGCAAGAGCTTCTCTGCATACCATTCCTTGGCATAAATTATAAACAATGAGGTCTTATCACTCCAGAAGCAAACACTGTCTGAAAAATACGCTGTTAATATCAGAGAGTTCTAGTAGTTAGAAGAGGTTTAGCTGCAAAGTAAAATTATTGAACAGAAATTTCGTTCTGTTTTACCTCAAATCAGGACAGGACTTCATCCAGCTCTGTAGTCCTCAGTACAAGAAAGACATGGACCTGTTGTAGCAGGTCCAGAGGAGGGCCATGAAGATGATCAGAGGGCTGGAGCACCTCTCCTATGAGGACAGGGTGAGAGAGTCGGGGTCATTCAGCCTGGAGAAAAGAAGGCTCTGGGGAGACCTTATTGCGGCCTTTCAATACTTAAAGGGGGGGTTGTAAGAAATATGAGGACAGAGTTTTTAGTAGGGCCTGTTACGATAGGACAAGGGGTAATGGTTTTAAACTAAAAGAGGGTAGACTCAGATTAGGTATAAGGAAGAAATTTTTTACAATGAGAGTGGTGAAACACTGGCACAGGTTGCCAAGAGAGGAGGTAGATGCCCCATCCCTGGAAACATTCAAGGTCAGGTTGGACAGGGCTCTGAGCAACCTGATCTAGCTGAAGATGTCCCTGCTCATTGCAGGGGAGTTGAACTAGATGACCTTTAAAGGTCCCTTCCAACCCAAACTATTCTGTGATTCTATGATTCAGCCAAGCTGGTCTTCTGCTCTGCTTGCTTGACTTTCAACACAATGGGATTGCCCGTGCTTTTGAAAGGTGATTATTAAAATCTGACTAACACTTATGGACCCCTAAGCCCTCAAAGGCAGATTCCCAGGGGATACTACTAAGTAGCTCCCTGAGTAGCTTCAAGTTTTCTGTCCTGAAATCCAGGGTAGCAAGTCTACTGATCTTTTTTCTCATTACACAAAAAAATTTTAACTCAACCATTTCACGATCACTGTGGCCGAGACAACCACCTACCATGATATCTCCCACTGTGTGAGCCGGCACAGGCAGGATACAGGAACAACCACAAAACCGCAGATGAAATATTTTCTGCTGCAATTCAAGGGGAATGTGGTTAGAAGCTGGGCCTTCCCACCTGTAATGTGATGCAGGCTACAATTCCGGACTGTGGTAGCTCAAATGCTTTTTGTGCATCTCCAGTGAAAATTTTGTTCTAGGCTTTTGTGTGCATATATTTGTGCATGAACAATGCAACAAAGGTTTAAGACAACAGTATCAAACAAAACAAGATCAATACAGGTTGTTATCAAAATAATACTAACAAGACAAGAATATTTACTTGTTATACAACTGAAAAGAGAAGAAAATGGCTGTTACCTTGTAAAGGAATTTATGGCTTTCTTGTATGCACCCCTTCTGGTGCTCAACCCAAATTGCCAGGCAACCACCTCTGCAAGCTTGAGGCTAGGCAGTGAAATACCCTTTGAAACTTACTGATTTGGTGCAACAATCACAGAATCACAGAATCATAGAATCATAGGGTTGGAAGGGACCTCTGGAGATCATCTAGTCCAACCCCCCTGCCAGAGCAGGGTCACCTAGAGCAGGTTGCACAGGAATGCGTCCAGGCGGGTTTTGAATGTCTCCAGAGAAGGAGACTCCACCACCTCTCTGGGCAGCCTGTTCCAGTGCTCTGCCACCCTCAAAGTAAAGAAGTTCCTCCTCGTGTTTAGGCGGGACTTCCTATGCTCAAGTTTGTGCCCATTACCTCTTGTCCTGTCCCCGGGCACCTCTGACAAGAGCCTGGCCCCATCCTCCTGACACCCACCCTTTCAGTATTTATAAGCGTTGATAAGATCCCCCCTCAGTCTTCTCTTCTCCAGGCTAAACAGACCCAAATCCTTCAGCCTTTCTTCATAAGAGAGGTGTTCCAGTCCCCTCATCATCTTCGTAGCTCTCTGCTGCACCCTCTCCAGCAGTTCCCTGTCCCTCTTGAACCGGGGAGCCCAGAACTGGACACAGTACTCCAGGCGCGGCCTCACCAAGGCAGAGTAGAGGGGGGAGGATGACCTCCCTCGACCTGCTGGCCACACTCTTCTCGAGGCACCCCAGGATGCCATTGGCCTTCTTGGCCACAAGGGCACATTGCTGGCTCATGGTCATCCTGTTGTCCACCAGGACTCCCAGGTCTCTTTCCACAGAGCTGCTCTCCAGCAGGTCAGCCCCCAACCTGTACTGGTGCATGGGGTTATTCTTCCCCAGGTGCAGCACTTGCTCTTATTGAATTTCATAAGGTTCCTCTCTGCCCAACCCTCCAGCCTGTCCAGGTCTCTCTGTATGGTGGCACAGCCTTCTGGTATGTCAGCCACCCCCTCCCAGCTTTGTGTCATCAGCAAACTTGCTGAGGGTGCACTCTATCCCTTCATCCAGGTCATTGATGAATATATTGAAGAGGACTGGACCCAGTACTGACCCCTGGGGAACACCACTCGTCACTGGTCTCCAACTAGACTCTGTGCCCCTAATCACGACCCTCTGAGCCCCACAACTCTGTAATGTGTCTAAGTATAAGCATTAAAAAAAAAAACCCACAAAAAAAACCTAGGAAAATTTTAAAATTCTGTAAGACACTGTTGCACTGTGTAACAAGCGTGTCCCAGGTTTGTAGTTACCTCTGCTGTACAGATGTATGTTGCCCCTGTTCCCCTAGCAAGATGTAACAACAAAGAAAGATTTTTAGTGGGGTTTCTTGTGGGGAAGGACCCAGCATCCTTCCCAGCTATCCCAAGGCAAAGGTTAAACGCAGCTGAGGAAGTGAGTGGGAAGCTCTTGCTCCTGCTATGTTTGTGATGGTAGTCATGCTTCGACCATGATCCACCAAGTATTAGTGCCACCCTCCAAGCATTTGTCAGTGGTCTGAAGACTATTATCTGGTCTCTCTGTCCAATGCTAAGGAACGGTAATAAAAAAATATTGCTCTTCTCATGAGCATTGTAGAAGAGATGTTATGTGATCATCATTACGAACCTATTCATGCCATCATAAATAGAAAGGATGAGTGAGTATGAAAATTCCTAATTCAGTATTGAGAAAAACACTCAGAGGCCCTCTTTAGTGTGAGTTTGAATAACTGATTTTTATTATTAAACTCTTGCATTGATTTCAGTGTGCTACATGTGAGGTCATATTTTGTGCTGCTTTTTATGTAAGAGTCTGAATGCATGGAAAGAGTACATACTTGTGATAAAGGGGCTCTTCCCTTCCCATTGAGGACTGGCTATAGGAAGCAACAGTATCAAATGTATTTTATACACATTGTATAAGCTTTGTTATACAAAGAGGTTTGATAATCTTTTGATCATTTCCACTATATTTTACAAGGATATTTCCTAAGTTAGTGACAGCTGTTTAATTTTCTTCTACCCATTTTCATTTTAAACAAATAGAAAGCTTTTTGTATTATAATCATTAGTTTCTTAGCAGGATGCAACAGCCTTTTTCATAAGCATTGCTGTTTGCTCATATTTTCTATTATTGTGATAGAGATTTAAGAACTGCAAAAATAATATTGTTTTCAATATATTAACCTAATTTACTGTTACTGTTTAGAGAGTTTTTACAAAGTTGTTTAGGAGAAAAGTTTTAGTTGAACTATACTGTCATCTTGTGGTGACCAATGTTCAAATTCACACATGAAAGTTTTCTTTTCAAACTGAAGGATCTGGATACCATACAAATAAAGTTACATTTCTTGTGGCTGCTTGGTAACAGATATTCAGGGTAGTTTCTTCCTCACTAATTCCAACGACATGTCTGCCTCTGCAAATCAAGATGATATCCAGAAACAAAGACATCCAAACTGACTCTCATGTCTTCCTGATACATTGTTACCTAGGTCAAAGTGGTCAATATCCAAGAGGACCTAAAAGCATTCCTTTGATCTAAGAGATCACATTTAGAAATAAAGACTTCAGCTTGTCTGCATCTCTGAAGATAATTGATATCAAGCACCAACTAGCTTCTAGCATATATCAAGCTTGAATCTTCACCATTCCTATCCCTTGTAGTCATCCTCACTTGCACAAAGGGTGTTCCACATGTGCACAAATAAGTGATGCCAATATGATGACATTAGACAGAAATTGCTTGTATATCAGTCTTGCATTTGCCACACATGAGTCCTTTCAGCAGTGTTCAAGTTTTGTAGAACCAATACAACTACTCTATTTTGGAGCAAATCACACCATAGTCACATCAGGGACTGTATGGCTGTACTGCACCCTGGCAATAGTGCTACGTAATATGACACCAAACCTATGCAAAACAAATGTCACTGAGGTTATTTGGTGCTCATACCCACCTTCCTCTGTATTGCCTAGCCAGCCCTGGTTTTGGTCTCCCTGTCCCTGATCTGGACTTATCTGTAAGGCTGCTCTGCTTTAGTTGTGGGGAGGGACTGGAAGTGGGCGATTCTCCTCTTCCCCATCAAAGTGCCAGGGCAGAGCAAGGAGGTTGGGAAGGTCCTTGGATAGGATCAGCTTGAGGCAGAGGGGCTTGTACCCCAGAGGGATGGAAGAAAAAAATGGATGGGCGCATCCAGTGCTGCATTTTGCTTCAGTTTTTCAACCCCAACCAGATCAGACAGACTGCAGAACATGGTGTTAGGGGATACAGAAAGGCACCCACCTCCACAATATTCAATAAACCCCGATCTAGATGCTTAATAGGATCACAGTGTTTGCTGGCATGACAAAGAGTTTCTCCCATCTCTGGACCTGGATGGACCAGAAGTGCTGTGCAGAAGCTGTGATGGGACACAGGCTGCAGTGACAGACTGCTGTTTCCTACATCAAAAAGACAGTCCTGAAATCCAGATGTGTCACCTTCTAAATTGTTTGGACTACTTCCTATGCATTGAAGCAGAAGGGTGAATTAGCTAGTGCTGAATTTAGGCTGGTGACATTCAGCAGTTGCTAGTACATGAGTCTGTGGGTTTTGAGCAGGCTGGAGTTCACTATTGGCAGTGAACTCTGTCCTCACCTGTGACCTGCATGGAGGCTAAGAGCTTCTGGGATTGTACTGGATCAGCCACAGCTCTGCCCATTCCCTACCCTAGAAGTAACCAGTGCTCCTGAATACTAAAGATGATTGCATGATGATATATATATAAAAAAAAAAATAATCTTTTGTTCCTAACAGGTTTGAAGACATGTAAATGAACAAGATTATTTTTATCCCACAAAGGATAAGAATAATTCCTCTGGCAGCATATCTTTGCAGGCAGCCAAACCAAGATGCTTCTTTTGGAGGCTGTTGCCATGGCATCTGTCCAACGTCTTCACAGCATCTTCCAGATTTCTGAGATCTAATGAGAAAGAAAGAGGAAAGGAGGCACTAGTTAAAAGACACACAGCAAGGTTGCTGGGAGAAATATGACCCAGTCCAGCCTGTAGGATGTATTCATACTTTGAATTAATTGGGATTTTTTTTCTGTGTGGCATTTCATCCATAGGACACAGAGTTTTCTCTTTTGATTTTTGGCAGACGACAGAATTGCTATAAAAATATTTTCATTGAGTCAATCAGGGAAAAATTAATTTTACCTAACTTTAAACTAATTAGTTTACCTAACTATGTGCCTAGCCTAAGGGGGCTGTCTAGGCTCCTGTTAGAATTAATGGAAGGAGAAGGGTTCCTCCCAAGGATCCAGCCTACTTTGGACACCTAATTTAAGATGGGATGATTTACCCTTTGGAACCATTTATATCTCTCCTTTAACTACAGCGGGACCATGGATGGACTAAATGCCTGGATTTTCAGGTGAGGTAAAATGAATATGAGCAAAGACCTCTGCCTTAGGTGTTACTCCAGGGATAGTAGAATCATAGAATCTTCATGGTTGGAAAGGACCTTGGAGATCATTGAGATCGAGTACAACCATACACACACGCAAAAAAAAAAAACAAAAAAAACCCCAACAAACCACAAACAACCTACAATCTCTGCCACTAGAGCATGCCCTGAAGTGCCACATCTAGACGTTTCTTAAATACCTCTAGGGATGGTGACTCAACCACCTCCCTGGGCAGGCTGTTTCAGTGCCTGACCACTCTTTCAGTAAAGTAATTCTTCCTAATATCTAATCTAAACCTCCCCTGCCGCAACTTCAGACCATTTCCTCTGGTCCTGTCATTATTCACCTGGGAGAAGAGGCCAACACCCACCTCTCTCCAACCTCCTTTCAGGTAGTTGTAGAGGGCAATGAGGTCTCCCCTCAGCCTCCTCTTCTCCAAGCTAAACATGCCCAGCTCCCTCAGCCTCTCCTCATATGACTTGGTCTCCAGACCTCTCACCAGCCTGGTAGCTCTCCTCTGGACACGCTCCAGCACCTCTATGTCCCTCTTGTACAGAGGGGCCCAGAACTGAACACAGTACTCGAGGTGAGGCCTCACCAGTGCCGAGAACAGAGGCACGATCACTTCCCTACTCCTGCTGGCCACACTATTCCTGATACAAGCCAGAATGCTGTTGGCCTTCTTGGCCACCTGGGCACACTGCTGGCTCATGTTCAGCTGGCCGTCCACCAGCACCCCCGGGTCCTTTTCTGCTGGGCAGCTTTCCAGCCACTCTTCCCCAAGCCTGTAGCGTTGCTTGGGGTTGTTGTGACCGAAATGCAGGACCCGGCACTTGGCCTTATTAAACCTCATACAGTTGGCCTCGGCCCATCGATCCAGCCTGTCCAGGTCCCTCTGTAGAGCCTTCCTAACCTCAAGCAGATCAACTCTCCCACCTAGCTTGGTGTCCTCTGCAAACTTACTGAGGGTGCACTCAATCTCCCCATCCAGATCATTGATAAAGATATTAAAGAAAACTGGCCCCAAAACTGAGCCCTGAGGGACACCACTGGTGACCGGCCGCCAAGAGGATTTCACCCCATTAATCACAACTCTCTGGGCACGGCCATCCAGCCAGTTTGTAACCCAGCGAAGAGTACACTTGTCTATGCCATGATTCGCCAGCTTCTCCAGGAGAATGCTGTGGGGGACGGTGTAGTAATTGCCAATCAAAATGAAAGAGCTGAGTGAACAGCCTGAGACACACATTTGTGCATCTGGAAACAATGCAGCTAAAGTGAAAATGGCTTTTTACCCCATCCCTCAACCTTAGCAAAAGTCAAAAGCCTCCCAGCACATAAATCAATGCCAAAGGAATTCAGTGAGAGGCCATGCTCAGGAAACAAGTGAGGATAAATTAATATTGAGGCAACTGTACAAAGCTGGTTTGTCCAGGAGTGAAAATGCAGCAGTCAGACACAGCTTAATTGCTTTGGGGATTGTGCCATGGGATGATGCCTTTTTCTGAACAACAAGCTCCATGTTACGGGGTTCAACTGTCCACACATTCACTGTGGGGGGGTTCATCACAGTTTGCTGGCTTGTGGCAGACCCGGACAGCTGCATTTTGGAATAACTGCATTTTTAGTCAGCTTCAGTAAACCAGAATCAGAAAGAATGAGATCTAGCCTGCCAGATAAATACATACTTTTATCAAGAGCTGTTAGACAAGGTTATATAATTCTACAGTCGAGGTTAAATAAATTGGTTTTATTGTCAATTGCTGACTTTGAGACAAGTAGGTATTGAACTGGTGATAAGTTAAACACAAATTTCCTCAAGTTCTCTCTGTACATTATTTCCCTAAAATTAACTCTTCTAAGATAAAATTGCCTATAGATTGTGAGTCTACTGAAGATGTGTGGTAGGCTGGCATGTGAGAATTTAAATGGTGCATCTGAATAAAAAACAATTTTGCATTAATGATGCCCATTGCGATGCTTTAGACTGCAGGCAGACTGTCACATGACGTGGGGGGGACTGGGGACAAGCAGAGCGTGCAGTAAGGGCTGCCTATTTTTTAAGGCAGTTCACTTTGAAAGTATGTATTACAGCCAAGAATACCCTGTCCCTGAATTTCAGTCATGAAAAGTTTTCACTGAACATGGAAATAGAGCCAGGACTTGATTCTGCAGCCTGAAGTGGAGCTGTACCTGTGAATAGCATCATAGGCACTATCGCAGAGAAGCTGCATTAGAGTTAAAAATTATGTGCCAGTAAGGCAACTTAGGTGCGTTAAATATTTTCTTGACCAGGTAGAGACATATTTACACAAAGATACTCCTTAGTCGTTATTTCCGGGACCAGTCGTACCATGGCCTAGGACACATTGCAACGCACTAATAAGCACCAGTTTTGAGGTGGTGTCACCAGGGACGACCAAACTTTTGGGGCCCAGGCCCCCGAGGGTCTCACCTGGGACACCAGGGCTTTTGGGGACCCCAGTCTGTCCCAGCAGGCCGGGTCCGGCAGGAAGGGGCCACCACACGGAGGGGACTCCTGAGCACAACCCGGGGCTGTTACCTGAAATGAAAGCTCTCAAAACCAAAAGCATAGAGAGGAGATATTGCTTTATTCAACATCAGGTGCCAGGGGGAAACCCACAAATCTAGCACACTTCACCGGGCATATTCTCCCATTATTTATACACAAAAGATTCTCATAATTCCACCTACCTAATATATAACTTCACCTAGGCTTACATATTCATTAGGATGACCGAATAGCTTTTTTGCACATGCGTATTAAGTTTTTCTGCGTTGGCAAAACACTTCTGCACAAGCATGAGTGTCTCAGTGGTCGTTTGGGTAAGGAGACCCTTCCTCACATTATCCTTTTAAGGTATTGAGTCATCTCAGAACAGTATAAGTTTACTGTAAGTTTGCCAACTTCTTGAGGATGATAAGGATGTTCCTTGAAGTAGCCACAGCTCTGTCCTAATTGGTATAGGAGTACATACTTGACGCATAAAAGAACCTTGAAGTGATTTACTACTTCTCGTTATCCCATCCTTGGTGATCAGCTACTTCTGGCTGTCTCCTCATTATCACTATATGTAAGATCAGCTCAGTGACTACTTTCTCACACAGTAAGAAGGTCAGTAATTAGCTGTTTTCTAAACAAACATTTTAGCTAGCATATGGTTATAAACAAAGCAGAGGCCTGTCTTTGGTAACAGGGCGAGGCCAAGCCAAGGACCACACTCGCTCTCTGCCGCACCGGGCCTCCCCAGCCGGGACGGACCCCTCCGCCGCGCCCAACCGGACACTCTCGGCACACACCCGGAAGCGCTTGCCGGGCTATAGCGGAAGCGGGGCGGGGCACAGCCTCTTTGGTGCTGGCGCCTGGAAAAGATGGTGAGTGCTGGGACTCGAGTGCGGGGTATCCGCTGCCATCCGCTGCCGCGCCGGGCCATGGGCCTCGTCTGGGGTGTGGGGCGGCCCTGCGCCCTGCTGTAGCCGGGTTCGGCGGCGGGACGGCGCTGCGGGGCCGGGGTCTGAGCCTGAGCGCCTGGCGGTGGGCGCCGCTCCTGGCCCGGGTAGTGGCGCGGAGTGTGTCGTCCTGGGCGGGAAGACCGCGGTGGGGTGTGGGGCCGTGCTGCCGCCGGGGCGCCTCTGGGGTCTTCTCCGGGGTCTTCTCGGTGCTTGCTGCGGGCCTGGCTAGGCTGGCGCTCTCCCTGGGGATGAGGCAGCCTTTCTGATAACGTAGGAAGAGGGGGTTTGCTCGCCAAAGCCTCTTGTAGTGAGTGTACGGCTGATCCGCGTGAAATAAATACCTTTTCTCAGGAAAAAGCAGTTTACTATTTATCCCTCATGATTTTGGGGTAGATGAGAAGGGAGCTGGAGATAACCACTCGGTGGCTTCGTTTTAGTTCAGCACTGGGCGGGGAGGTAGGAATGGCAGAGAGGTGTAAGGAACTGATTTCTAAAAATGGAGGATACCTATAGGTGAAACTGAGTTCAGTGTGCCTCTGACACGTTTATTAGACTTTGTGAATTTGCGCATGTTTTTTAAAGGAGCTTATGCTTGAGTTACGTGACTTGTGAGTGCTAGTGATATTTGTAATGCCTCGAAATGTTTTTCAGACGAAGGGTACATCATCATTTGGCAAGCGACGAAATAAGACACACACCTTGTGTCGTCGATGTGGGTCCAAGGCATACCATCTGCAGAAATCTACCTGTGGGAAATGTGGTTACCCTGCTAAGCGTAAGAGAAAGTGTAAGTAATGCACTTGAGTTTAAAAAGTTGTGTTTCTTTGTCATCTTCAATAGTCTGGCTTTTTTCCAACCGAGGAAGAATACTGTGTCATCTTGCAGTGTTTGGAGCTTTTTTTGAAATTAACACTGATTTAACTATATTTCAGCTAACGTGTGCAGTATTACTGCATAGAAATTGACTTAATTTATAGCTTTTTTTCTTTTGCTTCTGTCAGATTGAATAGTTGTGCTATTCAGACATACTGTGCAACTAATTATTTGGTGCAGATGAGCAACAGTAACTTCTGTGTTCTAGATAACTGGAGTGCAAAAGCTAAAAGACGTAGCACCACGGGTACTGGTCGCATGAGGCACCTGAAAAGGGTCTACCGTCGATTCAGGTATATTTTATTACAAACTAGTGTAATGTGAAACCTTTCATGGATTTCACTGAATTATAAAATTTGTCATTCAAAGTTAACGCTCTTATTTAGTACATTTAATGTGATATGGTCTTTCTTTTTAAATATATTGTGGAAATAAATGATGCCTTATGTCTTCAAAGAAATATGCTGCCAATTATAAAAAGCCACTCACTGTTAACACATAGGATGTATAGCAAGCTCTGATGTTTCTGTTAAGTGTAGATAGTACAGAACACAGAGGGTATTGTAATAAAACGCCCACATTTGAAAAGGTATGCTTTGTGTAGCATTGCCTCTATTTGTGAATCAGTGAAATTGCTGGTTGCACTGAAGTGTGGGTTTTTGTAAGAGACAATTCTTGAAATGCATTCCAATCCCCTCTTGCCCATAAAAAAGTTCAGGATTGAAATACTTCAGTAGTCACGCTCTAATTTGGAGTTCAGATAGCAGTAACTGTAACATCAGATTCTGAGTTGCAGGTTTCTAAAATGTGTTATAAAGCTTTGAGTTGTACTTATGAGGTACTGTACTGTTAAACTCATTAAGAATTTATTTTGTATGACCTCCATGTTCTAAAACAGAGCTCTGTAACCTCTGGCCTAATACACCAGAAAGCCAGATGAAAAATACCGAGCAATTCAAGAGTCTTTTCCTAAAAATGTAGATTGGATTTAATAGTGAAAAGTAGGAGTCTTTTAAGTCTTCGACCTAGGTCTAGTTGAGGGATCTATTCATCTGGGTTTTTTTGGTGAGTGCAGTCTTTCCCAGCAGCAGCCAGAAAATACCTTATGATGTGCAACTGCAGCCTGATTTCCACCAAGTGTTGCTGAAGTAGAAATATCATATCCAAAAGCAAGCTTGAGGTTGACTCTCCTTATGTCATGCCTGTCTTAATCTCTGGTTGGAGACATAGAGGATTTCTGTAAGAAATGGACTTGCATGTCAGTACTACCAAATGTGAAAAGTTTTGCTGAGTTGCTTAGTAGGAACATAAAGTAAGGAGTGCCTTCAGTTTGGCGTGTTGTATCTGATTCAGTCTTGCAGTATTTACTCAGTTACTGAAATCTTCCTGTTTGAATCATAGAATCATAGGGTTGGAAGGGACCTCTTACTTCAGCAGGAGAGAGAGAAAACCACACTGCTTATTCCAAACAGCTTGTCAATTATGTTTTTTATTAAAAATGTCTGAACATGTGAACTCCATAGTGATTTCAATGCATTACTGAGAGACGCTGAAAAAAGCTGGTGAACTTGATCTAAAATATTACTTGTTAGAAAATAACCTGGAGCAGAAACCACCTTTTCAAAAAGTGGTAACCATATTTCTACTTGTAGGAATGGATTCCGTGAGGGAACCACGCCGAAGCCCAAGAGAGCAGCTGTTGCAGCCTCCAGTTCATCATAAAGGCTCATCTATTTGTTAAAATAAATGGTCTTATTCAGAAAATGTCACCTTTTATATGTGTTTTACTTCGGTGAAATATGGGATTCCTGAAAATACATATATTTACACACACACAAAATCTTGATGGTATGCACTAAAGCAATTCATTAAAAATAATCCTTTAATTGATTTTTTCATTTGATAGCACCTCCACCTTGAAAAGGACCGTTATCTCCGTGCTGAACTTAAAAAGAGGCTTGTATGTGTTACTCAAAAGAACTTGCCTGCAAGAGAAATGGAATATCGGCTCTATGGACTGTTTCATTGTGCCCAAGCATGGAGAGTCAGAGTTTATCTCAAAGATAGTAACTTGAATAATGGCTCTAAGTGCTGTTCTGGAAAGGAATAGTTGAAGAGGGAAACTCCCAAGTCTGGAGCACACGTACTACCAGACATGAAGAAACTGGAGATCTGCTGTAGTTGAGACAAGTTACCCAAATGGTCTGGGAAGGTTGGTGTGGAAAGATGACGCACAAATAGATCAGAGTTAATTATGCTGGGTGTAAACAATAAATAGTAGGTAGTATGATACAGAAGTCAGTGACTTGGGGGTATGTTTGAATTATGGATTGATACCTGATAAACTTGCACTCTACATGGTGTGTTACTGGGTCACTCAGCTGGCTCTCAAACTCAGCTTTAAAAAAAGTGATCATAAGATGCTGAAAAGAAAGTTTTAGGAATTTAAAAGATAGTAATCACTGAAAGGGTTTAGAGGACTTTCAGATGCCTTGAAGAGAAAATACTTTGGGGGGAAAAACAAACCAATCAAAACCTTCTGATACTTTAAGCTTCTGAGGCTGTTCTACGATTCCTTTGGTTTCATCATGAATTTCCAGAAGTCGCATACTGCTTTGTCAGTACTGAAGGATCATCAGTCAACAAATGTATTGTGCAAATCACTAAAGAAATTTTCAGCCAGGTTTGAAACAAGTGCACCTGACTACACTTTCTTATATTTTAAATGAAGTATAATCAATGCCTTTAGATAATTGAGTGTATCTACTTAGGCTGTTTCTAAGCAAAAAGAGAAATCTTACCCTGCTGTTCTCTTATCATGTACCGAATATACTGTACTCATTCTGCTTTCAATTGGTCCTCCTGAGAGTCTGAAAGTGGTGTTCAAGCTGTTAAATTAAAAATACATTTTGTACATATTACACATCTATGTATTTGCAGGGCTCAGGAGTGCATCTAAAATGTGGTTTGATTATATACTGGGAAACAAATATAGGAGGAAGTAATTATAATGTCTTTGTTTTACTCAGAGTGATAATAACCCCTCAGAGCATCTTAAAACAGGTCAGCAAGGCACTAAGGGCTTGTTGGACAGTGGTATGGCAGTTATTCTGACTATGGGTGAGAATGAAAACCTTTGCTTTGCAAAGTCTTATATGATGTTTTCTGTGTAATGTGGGATTTTTGTTTTGAGCAGCCTGTTACGCTGATCCACAAACGTGATATAATACTGCAAATGCAAGTGCTCAGCTATTTGCTGCTGCTATGCGTTAGCGCCTCAGCATGAATTATATTATGCTGTACCATGCTCCTGACAAATGAGCATTTGTATAATATACAACATATCAAGGTTATAGTGATTGGAAGGAAACGGGAGATCTGATCACTCAGGACATGAAGGCTGAGGTACTCAACAATGTTTTTGCCTCAGTCTTCAATGGCAAGGGCTCTAGCCACACTGCCCAAGTTGCAGAAGGCAAAGGCTGGGAGAATGAAGAACTGCCCACTGTAGAAAACCAGGTTTGAGACCATCTAAGGAACCTGAAGGTGCACAAGTACGTGGGACCTGATGAGATGCATCTGCGGGTCCTGAGGGAACTGATGGATGAAGTTGCCAAGCCACTCTCCATCATATTTGAGAAGTCCGTGGCACTCTGGTGAAATTCCCACTGACTGGAAAAGGGGGAAACATAACCCCCATTTTTAAAAAAGGAAAACCTAGGGAACTACAGGCCAGTCACTCTCACCTCTGTGCCTGGCAAGATCATGGAGCAGATCCTCCTGGAAACTATGCTAAGTCCTTGTCTCTAAATTGGAGAGACATGGATTTGATGGATGGACCACTCAGTGGATAAGAAATTGGCTGGATGGTTGCATTCAAAGAGTTGTGGCCAAAGGCTTGATGTTGAAGCAGTGACGAGTGGCGTTCCTCAGGGGTCAGTACTGGGACCAGTGCTGGTTAACATCTTTGTCGGAGACACGGATGGTGGGATTGAGTGCACCCTCAGCAAGTTTGCCGACGACACCAAGCTGTGTGGCGCAGTTGACATGCTGGAGGGAAGGGATGTCATCCAGAGGGACCTGGACAGGCTTGAGAGGTGGGCCTGTGCCAACCTCATGAAGTTCAACCAGGCCAAGTGCAAGGTCCTGCATCTGGGTCAGGGCAATCCCAAGCACAAATACAGATTAGGCGGAGAATGGCTTGAGAGCAGCCCCGAGGAGAAGGACTTGGGGGTGTTGGTTGATGAGAAGCTCAACATGAACTGGCAATGTATGCTCGCAGCCCAGAAAGACAACAGCATTCTGGGCTGCATCAAAAGTACTGTGGCCAGCAGGTCGAGGGAGGTGATTCTGCCCCTCTACTCTGCTCTGGTGAGACCCCACCTGGAGTACTGTGTCCAGCTCTGGGTCCCCCAACATAAGAAGGACACAGACCTGTTGGAGCAAGTCCAGAGGAGGGCCACGAAGATGATCAGAGGGTTGGAGTACCTATGCTATGAGGACAGGCTGAGAGAGTTGGGGTTGTTCAGCCTGGAGAAGAGGAGGCTCCAGGGAGACCTTATAGCAGCCTTCCAGTACCTAAAGGGGGCCTACAGGAAAGCTGGGGAGGGATTCTTTATCAGGGAGTGTAATGATAGGATGAGGGGTAATGGTTTTAAACTGAAAGAGGGGAGATTTAGATTAGATATTAGGAAGAAATTCTTTACTGTGAGGGTGGTGAGACACTGGAACAGGTTATCCAGGGAGGTTGTGGTTGCCCCATCCCTTGGAAGTGTTCAAGGCCAGGTTGGATGGGTCTTTGAGTAACCCGGTCTAGTGGGTGGTGTCCCTGCCCATGGCAGGGGGTGTTGGAACTAGATGATCTTTAAAGTCCCTTTCAATCCAAACCATTCTCTGATTCTATGACTGAAACTTGAAATGGCTTGCAGTAACTTTGAAAACTTGCAACCTTAATTTCAGGGGGAATTTTACCTACAGCATGAATTAATTTTATGTACAAACAGTTTGATAGACACTGTATTTTCAACTGTTTTAAAATTCTTTGTGAGGGGCAGGAAATCAGTTAATTTGGGTTATGTGAAACTGTACTGGTTTGGGGTGGAGCAGAGCCAACTTTCTGTTCAGTGAGAGAGGCTCTTGCTTATCCTTGTTGCTGTGGCAACCAGGGTCAGCTGACTTGGTTGTTTACCCTGTGGAGGGGTCACACCTGTGGGGAGGAGTGGACAGGTCAGGTGACTCAAACTGACCACTGGGGTATTCCATCCCATCTGCCCTGCTCAGTATAAAAGCTGAGGGAGCAGAGGGTTTGAGTTGGCTCTTCTTCAATGGACTGTTTCTTTGATGTGTCTCTCTCTCTTTAGTGACTAACGTCTGAGGGAGGATCCTGTTAGTTTGTCTACATTCAGTCCCTATCAGTGTGTTCTGGAATCCAGTTCCCATTCAACACTGAGTCCAGTCTGGAACTTTCCCAGGTGTCTGCCAATGACATCTACCTGGGAGCTTGGTACAGTTTTGTATATATTGTATCTATTTCATTATTTCCTTTTTTGTTTTGTTATGAATATTTCATTACAGTAGTTTATTTTTTTCTAAATTTATAAATCTTTTTATCTCTCTCCTTCTTCTCCTTGGAGCAAGAGGTAGGGGAGAACATCTGTTGCCTTGTCATTGGCCAACCAGTCCCAAACCATGACAGAAATATATTCATAAGAACTTGGGTAGCTCACCATTACATGTCAGTCATAGTTGGACTAAGCTTCACTAGATATAGATTTTGAGGCGCTTCAGTTCTTTGTAGTGTTTTCTTAAATGTTGAAAGCTAGACTGCCTCAGTGGTTTTTTAGTATATAAATCTTTTGTTGAGATCTTTTTATAATAATCTTATTTCAAGGGTTATCGGGATTGAACCTCTGCATAATTTTCACTGTTAGTTTAGATCAGCCCCTTTATGTATAGAACTATTACCATATACCGTCTGTAATATCTTTGATTTTTGTATCTTTCAAAATGATACATATGGCACAGTTAATCCAAGAGACTATTAGATGTACAGTCTAAATTACACCAGAAATTATTACATTTCATATTCAGCGTAGAAAGTCTCACTTTTTAGACAAAAATGTTTCAGATTAAGGTTTCTCAAAGGTAGAGAGGTGTTGTTCAAGTGATTGTGGTGGTGGAAGATCGACCAGATTTGGTATGTCTAGCTCCAAAAGTGTAACTGCATGATAGAGTTTAAAAAGAAAAAAAGGATCCTTGTCAGATTGACTTGATGGTCAGAGCTTTTTTCAGTCTCAAACTTGTAAGTGGGAACTCTGGTCATTGCCATGAAGTAGTATTTCATCTGTGTTGATTCATATTGAAAAGATAAAAAGACCTAAGACAGCTGTTCAATGCATAGTGAGCCATAGGTATCAGGCAACTAACCAGAGAGTTACTTTAAATCCAGAGTTCTAGGTTTATAGTAGAATGGGGGTTTTTGTTGGGTTTTCTTTGTTGTGTTGGTTTTTTTTTTTATGTATGGGCTATTGAGGGTAAGAAAGAACAAATGCCTACACCAGTACAAATGGTTGTATGTTGCAGTTAATAAAACTAATACAGTCTCTCAAAGGTAATTTAGACTTTTAGTACCATTGTACTTCCTGAGAAGACATTTAAATAACAGTACCTGCTTTAGGTAGGCTGCTTGTGAACTAGCAAACCCAATAGGGTGAATGAGCTACACCTCTATCAGTGTGAGATTTTTGACTCCACAGCAGGAACAGCTGAACAAAGTGTTTCACACTTTCTGACCCCCAGCTGTTTCTACCATCCAGTGTGCTAGCATAAAGTGGTGCTAATTTCACTTTACTATGAGTTGAGATTAACTCCTCTGATGCTGTATTGTGAGGGTAGTATGGAAATCAGTCTAGCTACTATTTCCACAACAACACAAGCAAACAAAACCCACTAGATTTTTGTGACCCCTGGAAAGGGGAGAAGTGGGATATGTCATGGGATGCTCTAAGAACAAAATATTGGGGGAAGAAGGGTGTTAGTCACTTTTCCTCATGAATTTACATGAAAAAGGTTCATGATTCAATTCATAACAATGATTTGAAGACCTCTCCTAAGAGTAAGTTACTTTCCTATGTGCGGCCGTAACTACTACACTAGATTCTTAAGATTTTCTGCTGTATTAAAATTTGATTCAGAGACATAAATGATAACATTTGAGGTCTTGGCCTTACAATATAAATGTGGAGGGTTTTTTACTCAAAATATTGAATAGCTTAAGTGATGCTGTTTGTTTTATTCAGAATGTATATAAACTCCCCTACCTCATGGGGCAGTTGGCATAGGCTGCGTCCATAAAAACATGTAGATAAAGCAAGGCAAATTCCAACATAAATATTTTTTTATGTGTTTCATGAGGTAAACAGGCTTATGAACTGTCTTGGTTTCAGGTAAGACAGAACCAATTTTTTGTTCAGTAATTTTACTTTTTAGCTAAGCCTCTTCTAACTAACTGAACTCTCTGAAATTACCAGCATATTTTTCAGATGGTAGCCCACTTCCAGAGTGATAAAACCTTGTTTATAATTAATACCAATGAATGGTATGCAGAGAGGCTCCTGCTTATACTTATTGCTATAACAACCAAGGTCAGCTAACTTTATTTGCACTGTTAGAGGGTCGGAAGCAGAAAAGCGTAGAGGGGTTGCACCTACGGGGAGGAGTGGACAGGACAGGTGACCCAAAATTGACCAACAGGGTATTCCATCCCATCTGCCTCATGCCCAGTATAAAAGTCTTATCACTCTGAGAGTGAACAGTTTCTGAACAATATGCTGTTAATTTCAGACTTTAGTCAGTTAGAAGAGGCCCAGCTAAAAAGTAAAATTACAAATCAGAAAATTGGTTCTGTTTTACCTCAAACCAGGACAGTATATATCGTATATATTTCATTATTTCCTTTTTATTATTTTATTAATATTTTTATTAAAGTAATTTAGTTTCTTCTAAACTCATAAGTCAATCTGTCTGTCTCTTTCCTTCCTCTCCTTGGAGAGCGAGAGAGGTGGGGGAGAGCATCAGTTGTTCGTTTCAGTGGCCAGTCTGGCCCAAACCGCATTATTAGTGCCTGAGACCCCGCCTGCATACGGGTGTTCAGCCGCTGCCCCAGCGAGAGCTGCTGCATATTCTCTGCAGACAGGCCTTGCAGCATGCAGCAGCACATTGCACGGCATCCTGTGGCTGTGGCAATGGCAATGCAGACAGCCCTAGCTATCTCACTGCGATAACATGATTTCTCAATTAAAAGTATGTGTATGCTTGACGTATTTCCTCATTTTGGCATCAGGAGGGACAACCCGTGCTGTGGGGAGCACTTAGCCCTAGCTTCCCGCTATCCGCGGGCACAGGCCCCGCGGATGATGGCAGTGCCAGCCGGCAACACGGAGGAGCTTCAGTTTCGGCCGACACCGGTGGGCCCAGGCCAGCACCGCGCCGGCGCTGAGGGGAACTGTCACCGCCGCTGAGAACCGCCCTGCGCCCGCCTTCTCCCCCAGTCCCGAAATCCGTGTGAATTCTCAGTACTCCTCGGGGGAGGTGCTGATGTAAAAACGTCCTGGCCCCTCCCCCCGCAGCTTTCGGGGGCTGTTTCTCCCATTCCGCCGCCTCACCCCGCCCCTCGGGGCGCCGCTGAGCCGACCCAGCCCTTCCCCCCCCGAACAGCAATGGTTTCTTCCCGGGGAGGGCGGAAGGATGATGTGCGGAGTTCGCTTCTGGGTTTTGGGGTGGGTGTTCTGTGGTTGCTCCTCCTCCGCTAGCGTTCTTGCGCGGCGCGGGCTATGCGCAGACTTGGCCCTTGGCTCAAGATGGCGGCGGCGGATAAACAGAAGCACGAGCACGGGCGGGTGAAGATCGGGCACTACATCTTAGGCGACACGCTCGGTGTCGGCACCTTCGGCAAAGTCAAGGGTGAGCGGTGGGGAGTGGGGCCGCTGCCTGCACCGCGGAGCGGCACGACTCAGTCAGGCTGCGGGGGGTAGTGCCCCGGGCGGGTGTGTCGGGCTGAGCAGCGGAGCGTCCGTTGCCGGCTGAGGGACGTGGGCCTCCTGCGGTCGTCTCGCAGCGGACGGTCCCTTGGGGCTGGGGCCAGGTGGCTGTTGAGGCCTGACCGGGGCTGGGGAGCGTGTGGGGGACGGGCCGCTGCCCTAGCCCCACAACGTCTTCTGCCCAGTGTGTTGGGGGGTCTGAGCTTCACCAGGGGCGACACTGGGAAACCTGGGCTGCTGGGCGCTGCCCGGCCGTACTCGCTGGGCTGAGTGAGTCGCTGGGCTGTGGCGGCGCTAGCATCGCGGGCCGATGGGGGCAGTGGGAGAGGGGCCGGGGAGAGCGACTGCAGGGCTGACGTGTCGTCGCAGCAGCCGCGAGGTGTTTCACGGGCCGTTAGCTGGAGCCTCGGCCCTAGCTGCGGTGACTGCAGGGTGGGAGCCTTTACGGTCTGAATGTTGCCGACTGAGTGGAAATAGCGCCTGATATTCTGTGAACGTCTTTCCTGAAAGAGGAGTTGTATTAGTTTACTTCTCGGGGGGTGGGACTTGCAGTTCCGCAGCGGGAAGTAATCGCTAGAGGAGCAACAGCTTTCTCTTTAGGAAAATAATTCCTCGAAACTAATTATGCTGCATTTATTTAAAACATCACCGGATATGTAATGAAAGTAAGCAGTCTTAATTCTTGAGCTGTCTGTATGTTTTGCTGCAGAAGTACTAATACTTGATGCCCTTATAAGGCAAGCAAGCTTTCTCCTTCTACAAGGGGAGAAATAAACATAAAAAGATGTGCCTGAGATTATTGGATTAACTGGCAGCACAGCTGACACACAGACATGGAAAGACTTTGTGCTAGTAACAGTTGACTAGTGGTTATCAAAGGTTTTTTTCAGCTCAAACTTAAACAACTTTTCCCAGTAAGGGTGCAGATGCCATGCAGTAAACTTGAAGCCTAGTAGAAATAAAATAGAAATTAAGTTCTTTCTTGATGTCATTCATCACAGATGAAAAAACTCTGCATTATCTTAAACTGTTCCTGCTGTGTTGTTTGTGAGAATTGTTGAAGTATTGGGGTATGCACATTGAAAACAGTTTCATGAATGAGTTAGACTAGACTCAGGTTGTATTCTTAAAATAAGTTGTTTTTTTTTTTTATGGTTAACCTAATGGATTGCTTATGTACCAGTATAATCAGTAAAAAAAACCCCATTTTATCCTGTTGTATCTAATGTGCTAGCTGGCTTTTACCATGATATCTTTTTTTAGCATAGATGTTCCTATTGTATGTTCTCTGGCACAAGCTCTTTCAACTGTTGTCACGTTCTGAAGAAATTACTAATGTTTCAGCAGTCTTACCATGTTTCATTTCAAATTTACTTCCCTTTAGTTTAATTTCTTTCTCCCAGAAGTAGCATCAGATTATGGGCATCTCTTTTTATGATTGAAGAAAGTGGGCGAAGAGCATAGATTTCCCTCTCTAGAAATTGAAAGCGATGTCATGGATGGTGCTCTATATAACAGTACAACCGAATCCTACCTGAAACTTGCTCATTAATAAGGAACTTCTGTCAGGCTATAGAAAATAGGAATAAATTTGACTATAAGAATATCTAGGAAAGCAGTGGAAGAATAATTTGAGAGTGAAGCCCATTGAGTCTCCTTTACAGGCTGAGAGAGTTGGGGTTGTTCAGCCTGGAGAAGAGAAGGCTCCAGGGAGACCTTATAGTGGCCTTCCAGTACCTGAAGGGGGCCTACAGGAAAGCTGTGGAGAGGCTGTTTGCAAGGGCATGTAGCAATAGGACGAGGGGCAATGGTTTTAAACTAGAGCAGGGTAGGTTTAGATTAGACATTAGGAAGAAGTTCTTTACAGTGAGGGGGGTGAGACACTGGAACAGGTTGCCCAGAGAGGTGGTGGAGGCCCCATCCCTGGAGACATTCAAGGCCAGGCTTGATGAGGCTCTGAGCCATCTGATCTAGTTAAGTCCCTGCTTAGTGCAGGGGGGTTGGACTAGATGACCTTTAAAAGTCCCTTCGAACCCAACACATCCTATGATTCCTTTTTTTTTTTTTTTTTTTTTTTTTTTTTCTCCAAGGCTGGCTTATAAAGTGACACCGCCACACCCCAATCACTGGGGAACAGTGTGAGCTAGCACAGGCAAGGATGTAGGAACAACCACAAAACCATGGGCAAAATACAAAGAGTAAATTTATTCTTATTACCTTGCCAACTGGGGAATCCCCGAAGCAGCACACAAGTGGGGATGTAGGCACTGCTGAGCAGCTCGGTCCATGTTTTCGCCTGTATATCAAGGATTCAAGCAGGTATAGTTTGCCACTGTGCTTTGATCTTTCCCACAGCAGGGCAGGAATCTCAAGCATGTTCAATAAGGTGCCTCTAAGTCTATCACAGGCCTATGTTATCTAAACACAGATGTTCTACTTGTCAAGCACACAAGGCTAAACAGACATTAATGATTTATGTGTTTTTGACACCCCAGCTGCAAGTCACTTGAGACCATTTACAGTCTTCCTCACTGATCTTTCATTACTTTCCCATAAACAGTAACCCCCAACTGGCAGCTGAAGTACCATTCCTTTCCTAGATAACTTGGTGCCTCCTTAAATAGAGAGGAAACCAGATAAGGAAGACAGGCATCAGATTATCTTTTCTCGGGGAGGGACTACATGGTTGAGGGGAGGAGTCAAAGATGATATTTTTTTTTCAGTGCACTGCACAAAACTAAGGTTGGCATACCCATAAATGTTCCAATATGTTTCCTCTTACACTTTCGAGTGTGCTGTTTGCGCTGCTGCTCCTGTTCTTATCTGCATTGGCAAAAACATGCCTGAAGTTGAAACCTTGAAAGATGTTATTTTATATTTTATTTTTTTTTTATTCAGTTAGGGTTTTCCTTGAGAGCTCATGTGATGTAGGGGGTCAGGCATATAGCTTCTTGAAAGTGGGTCTTTGGGGCTGCCAGTGGTTGCAGCCCCAAAAGATGAGTTGGAAAACCAGTGCTTTACTTAATAATTCCTAAAGGTCTCCTGTTGTCAAGGTAGCTGTCAGATGACTTCACCCTCCTACTTAGCCTTTTATCCTCCCAGATAACTGTTACGGATGTGATGTTTTTCCAGTTTAACGATTCATCTGGCTGTACTAGCCTGAATTAACTACTGACTGACTGAATTTATTTGATGGTGCCTCAGATGGGCAGTCATGGAGAAGACAGCTGTTTTGAGCCAATATCCAGGCAAAGATAAAATATCACAGAAGTAAAAAGCTATGGGGTAAAAGAGAGTACTGAAACTAAATTCACTTCAACAAGGCCAAGTGCAGGGTCCTGCACGTGGTTTGGGGCAGCCCCTGGTATCAATACAGCCTGGAGGATGAAGGGATTGAGAGCAGCCCTGAGGAGAAGGACTTGGGGGTACTGGTGGATGAAAAGCTCAACATGAGCTGGCAACATGCGCTTGCAGCCCAGAAGGCCAACCATATCTTGAGATGTATCAAAAGAAGCGTGTCCAGCAGATCGAGGGAGGTGATTCTGCCCCTCTGCTCTGGTGAGACCCCACCTGGAGTACTGCATCCAGCTCTGGAGCTGTCAGCACAGGAAAGACATGGACCTGTTGTAGCAGGTCCAGAGGAGGGCCATGAAGATGATCAGAGGGCTGGAGCACCTCTCCTATGAGGACAGGGTGAGAGAGTCGGGGTCATTCAGCCTGGAGAAAAGAAGGCTCTGGGGAGACCTTATTGCGGCCTTTCAATACTTAAAGGGGGGGTTGTAAGAAATATGAGGACAGAGTTTTTAGTAGGGCCTGTTACGATAGGACAAGGGGTAATGGTTTTAAACTAAAAGAGGGTAGACTCAGATTAGGTATAAGGAAGAAATTTTTTACAATGAGAGTGGTGAAACACTGGCACAGGTTGCCCAGAGAGGAGGTAGATGCCCCATCCCTGGAAACATTCAAGGTCAGGTTGGACAGGGCTCTGAGCAACCTGATCTAGCTGAAGATGTCCCTGCTCATTGCATGGGGTTGGACTAGATGATATTTAAAGGTTCCTTCCAACGTTAACTATTATATGAATCTAAATCAGTTCTGTGTTGTTTTTGTTTGTTTTTAAAAAGCTGATGTTTCCTGCTGAAACCAATTGCAAACTTTATTTCTATATATTTTTTGAAATAAAGTTAGCTTTCATAAAGGGAAGAGTAGTCAGGCTTCCAGTGATTTGTACTGAGACAATGAGGGGACTAATTAAGAGTGTAAATATTTGATATTTGTTCCAGTCTGTAGAATTAGATTAAAAACCCTGGTCTGTATAGCCTGGAAAGCTGATGTAAATAGGCCTTCTTGATTAAGACAATGATAGGAGACCTGGGAATGGACAGTGAAGATCAGTTTGTTATCTAATGTTGTGCAGCAATATGCTTTTGCACAGCACTAACTTTTTTTTATATTAGTGAAAACATTTGTTTAGCTCATATTTTTAATGACTACCTTCCTCTGAGCCTCAGGTTGGCTTTTTGGCATATGACAGAAATGCTTCATTAAACACAGCATATACTTGTTCAGCTTTTTTTTCTACAGCCTTCATGACTGGTACCTGTATTTCATAAGAATATTATATTTACTCTTAATGGACTCATGATCTGTTTTCTTTTCCAGTTCAAGACCTGGTGAACTAAATTTAGAGACTGTTGCTCCTGCACTTGAACAGTTAAAACAAGTCATTGCTGCTTTGAGACTGTCTTGGAAATCTTTGTTATGCATAGCCATAGTGAAACTTTAAAGGAATTTGCATTATCAAAGAATAAAGAAATATAGGGAAATGTTAGGTCTGTAAAGAGAACTTCTTTTTGTGGTGATTCTTCTGAAGGACTGATAGCTCATTAAGGCTTAGGATGACTAACATAAATATATTTTGATTATTTGTGAGCTTTCCCTTTCATAGGTAAAACTTCTGTCAAGAGGTGTAATACAAAGTAGCTTTCGTAAAGATAACACTGGCTTCTTTTCTGCATGATGCTATCTGAGATCTTGCTTTCAGTTCTGTTTTTATGCTGAATTCAAAAGTAGTTGGCAGTCTGTTACCAATTAGTGTCTGCTGTTTTGCTGATACCAGATACCTTGAACTGCTTCATCATACAATAAGTTCTTATGGCATGTGGATAAAGACTTAACTTAAAACCATAATAGCAGCTCAGTATGTTTTTTCCTTGGAATTAACAGTTTAGTTCTAATGTGATAGTACACAAACAATAACAAAGCTGCAAAGCCACTTGACAGTAGAAAAAAATGACAGCTCTTTTTGTCTTGGTTAAATGTATGTGGAAAAACTTGTATTTGCTGTTACTTTATGCAGCAAAGTGAAGATTACTTTTGTCTGGGAAGACTGAAAGATTTCCGAAAAGAATACATAGTTTAAGACTTAAAGTATGTAACTTGTGGTAGCTGAACAGTGCTAATGGATACTTAGTGGGTCGTATCCAAGACGACAGTTTTATTTCATGAAGTAGATGGCTAATGGAAACTCATATCTTAAAAAACTAAATTTGATATAATCTTAAAGGGGGGGGGGGCAAAAATGACTGAAGAAAATTGCCATTCAATTTGAAAAGTCTTAAGCAAGTGAACAGACTTTTTGAGATCTTTTTGCACCTGCACAAAACCACAGTATGTTTTCATTTAAATAATTTATTTGAAGTTGGCAAACAGCTGAAGAAGCAGAAAAGCTTGTTATCTTCTCATCAATGAATAGGCTTGAGGCACACAAGATTGAAGGCTGTGATGGCTAGAATTGGTTTTAGTCAACTGCAAATGTTACTGTTTAAGTACTTTGAATGAAAAATGTGTTTTAATATAAACTTTTCTTATGTGCCTTGCATATTGAACATAGAATGTTGTCGCTAATAAATGACCTTCTAATGTTTTGCTGAGTTCTAATTCCAGTTTTCATCTAAGGTAGACTGAAAAAACAGAAATGAAACAAACTTGCTGATAAATTAAACTTTATAACACAGTGCATGTCAGAACTGAATATTTATATGCTAAGCTGTAGAATTGCTCAAATGTGCTACTTACATTTAAGAAGGTGTTTAGTTTAGTACTTTTTAAACGATAGGAAGATGCAAATTAATGTGTCTGATTTTTGGTTAGTTTCTAAGAAGCTGTTTCTTACTAACAAATTAATGTTAAAATTTAACTTGCTGATTAGAGATATTTTTTTTTTTTGTAAATACTTCTGGCTTACCTCAGTTCACATTATTGATAGGCAAAAACTTTAATTTGAATGGGATAGTTGCTTTTCTAGTGTTTTATGTTAGTGATTCGTTAGCCCTTGGGGTTCGGATAGAGGTGATATAATTTGTTAGGTTCCTTTAAAACCTCAATCACACTTGAACTGAAGAAAAAATTGGGATGTAATTGCTTTAATTGTAGATCTGATTGAAAGCAAATAATTCTCATAGGTGATGTGATTTTACAGTTCTAGGCACTCGCCTATCACTGCTTTGTGGTCTGTCTAGAACTTGTGATGAGTGTTGGCTCCTTCGAATGAGTTTTCTTTCACCTTTCAGGCAGAGCCTTTCTGTATTCTCAGGTACAAAAGACATCTTGCCACTGCATCGTGATGGTTCAGGGTCTTGGATGATCCACTACTTAGTTACTTTCCTACAGGAGTTTAGACAAACTGCTTTATTTTACACAGTAGCCATCTTTTTGTTGTAAGAATAATCAATCGGAGATGCTTATTGTTATCTCTGTCTCTCTGCTAAGAATTTCTTTTCACTTGTATTGGTTTTTAGCTCAATATAGAGGCAAAAGGCAGCAGGAAAGTCTTCTGTTGGGAATGAGATTTACAGATTGATAGGTGTTTGCGAATCCTGACAAAATTATCTGTTGAATGCAGAAAGATTTTTTTTTTTTGTTGTTGATCACTGCTGTTTATCACAACTTCCCATTGATATATTTAAATAAAGTTTGAAGCCTGGAGATTAGTTAAATTTTTGAGTGAGGAGAGACACCCAGATGAATAAGTACTCTGTTCAGCAGAGATCTGTTACCAATGTCCATTCAAGTGGACAAGGATGAACCATGTAGGTGTCCCTGTAATCTGGCTTGTCTTCAGAAGGTAGGGTTCAGGGTGGCAAATTAAAGTGATGTAGTTATGATATTAGTAGTGTTAAATCACTGCATGCAGATAGCAAAGCCTTCTAGTGGAAGAGATACTTACTCTCTGTGGCTTTTCTGTGATCCGATGTTGGGTTTAAGAAAAATATTCTTAGCAACTCTGTTGTGGCTACTTCCAACAGCACCTGCAAAATTAAGGGATTTAAGAAGGGTAACTGACTAGGAAATGTTTTACACTTTCAAGTTCCTCTGTTGAAAGAAAAATGGAACTCTCCTGGAAGTAGGAAAGAAACTGAGGAATGTAAGAGGTTGCATGTTTGCATTGCTTCTCATAGTTACTACTGGATTTCATTTTGTGTGTTTCATATAACTTTTGCCACTTATTTTATATAATAAAGCCCTGATGTTTACTACACAGAATGTGGAGCTTATATAGGGTCAGACTGCTCCAAAAACAGATAATTATTTATTTTTCAAGTAAACTGATCAGATACTTTTAGCAGTAGTGCGGAGTAATTGCTGAAACAGGTTTCTTGAGGGAAGGATAGCAGTGATGTCTTCAGTAAGAGCATCCTTGCAGATAAAGTAGAAGAGCTGTAGGAAAGCATGTCTGAGTGGGTTACCAAGTGAGCCAAAAGTTTGGAGTGACTTGTACAGGGAAAGAAAACGGTTTCCCCAATTAAAAAGGATGGCAGTGTTTTGGGATGCAAAATGTTTTGTTTGTTTGCAATAGTGCAAAAACATAGTCACGCTGCAAGACTTCTGAGGGTTAGGTTTAAGGTTTGTTCCTACATATCCAATTAATCTTCTAATGATAGAATTGTGGGAAGAATTGGAGTAGGGCAGAAGAAATGATGTGCCATCTGGTTTTCAACCTCCCCAAAGATAATGGAGATATGTGGAATGCTAACTTCTTAACTGTGGTATTTCTTGGCTATAGTTGAAATGGTCCAATTAATGTCTTTAGGGAGCAATTGAGAACTCTGACTACTTCCTTGTTCCTTGCAGTTGGCAAACATGAGTTAACTGGGCATAAAGTTGCAGTGAAGATCCTGAACCGACAGAAGATTCGCAGCCTTGATGTTGTAGGAAAAATCCGCAGGGAGATTCAGAACCTCAAACTCTTCAGACATCCTCATATAATTAAGCTGTAAGTTTTGCTTGCTGTAATCAATTCTATTTAAGCAGTAATCTCTTGCTCTCACCGATCTGAAACATGTTTAAAGGGCAGTACTACTAGCAGTATACTGTTAGGAAAGTAACCGGTTTCCAAATATGCAACCATCTTCAGTGTTCTCTGTAATGCATTTTCACAAAACTGATTTCTGCAGGGCAGAGAGCTTCCATTAGGTCTTTACTTGCAAATTCTTTGGGCAGGTATATAAAAGGTAGTGGCATGATAGATACTTATAGTAACATCCATCTCAGTTTTTTTAGCTGCTGCTTCCGTATTCTTTTTTCTGGTTATATTTGATCTTTGTTTTTGCTTAGAAACCGAGTTAAGAACAAGATTATAAAGGGCATTTCTGTAGTTTTTTTAGGGATGTGTTGGTCAGTGACCTATATTTTCCCTATGTAGATGGTGCTCTGCAAGGTTTTTCTGAAAGATGTGTAGTCTGTTAAATATGATCTGATATTTCAGAGTTCTTCAATATAGCTACTTGTCTAAATAATTGTGATATTTACAGTGTGCCTATTTACACTGTTTGATCAATAGCTCATCAGTAGAGTTCAGAGTACAATTAAATATGTCCTAGAGTATAGACCCCTTATATCTCATCTGAGGAAATAAATTATAAATGCTATTGACTTTTTTACTTTTGTTTCCTATAAAGTGAAACTGCACATCTAGAATGTGAGTGACTCTCACTGTTAATTGTGGTGTTGGAGTTTAGTTTTGTTTGTTTGTTTTTTTACTGGCAGAGTCTTTTCTTAAGACCATGCTGCTACTGACAAATGCCATCCCTATACACTTCTTTGATTTGGGAACAGCACTTATACTGGAGCTAAATCAGACTGTCTTAAAACATCACACTAACTTCTTCAGTGGGTCAGTTTTCGGAAGACTATTGAGCTGATTTGTCTGGCTACAGAACTGCTAATGCTGTCAGTTAGAATTCATGAACAAGTCCAAAGCACATACCTGTAGCTAAAACAAAATAGGAAGTGTCAATGTACCAACTGAGATATGGGAGTGCAACAATAATGTGTACTTCTGGTGCTGCTAAAATTTTAAGTCAGCTTAACAGGTTTCAGGTGACAATTTCTTTCTTGGGGAATTATGGGGAGAATTTTCTCTCCTGCGTTTGGAGAGAAGGGACAAGATGTAGGAGATGATGGAAAAATTGATGGATCCCCAACTTTTCAGTTGGTCAGCCTGTGTTTCCAAAGCAGAAGGGTCATTAGCCTGTATGTAAATAGCATTTGAGCTATAATTGATACTGTTGTGTAGATAGACTTGCTGGTAACTTAGGATCATGCCGCTTGTGCGATTAGCTGGATTGGGGAACTGCTAGATAGCAGCTCAAGATACTTGGGAATAAAGGTAAACAGATTACTTCATCTGAATATTATAAATTAGACAATGTTTAATCAGGAACATTGCTGTGCCTTATTAAAAATTTCATACAGTGCTTTAGCAGTATATGCAGTTGCAAGCCTGCCTCAATAAGATTTTCTTTCTATACTATACTTTAAATAAAAACCTTTGGAGCATCTCCTCTTGTGGTTTTTGACCTCTAGCAATAGAATGCATCTTGTTTTCCTATATAAAATTGCCTCTTTGTGTATTCTGGTCATCTATGCTGTGTGGTTTGATAACCTTATTTATATTATAGGTATGTAACTCTTCCACAGCCTCCTTTTCCATAAATAGAAAAATTAACTGACTATAGAGAAGTGTGTCTGAGTCTTCCAAGAGGCTGAAAACATGCGAGGTGCAGAATGGCTCATTCTTTTCAGTGATGCTGAGAGGTTTATCTCCTGGTATTGTTCACTATCTCACTATCCAGAGGATAGAAAATCACTGTGAAGATCTAAACTATAAACTGTTGCTCATGTTTGCCTGAAGCATGGAGCTCATTGATTTCATAACTATGGGAAAGGTCATTAACGGTAATGCTGTTAGAAATGAGGTTGCACTGTAACTTTTGGAATAAAAGGATTAAAATACTATTTCTGTAGAGCGTCTTAGCCATGGCTTCAGAATGTTCATGTTTAAGTACATGACATACTTTCAGCCAAGGTATTTGAGAGAAAATTAGTAATGGTAAAGCATCTTGAACTATAAGATGTTAGGTAAGGTTAACTTTGAAGAGCTTATGTTGATAACTGCCTCAGAATAGTATTCAGGTTATTGGAATGCTACACTATAATACTAAGCTGTTAAATACACACACGCATATATATGTGCACACATACATTCATTTGGATAGTCTGAACTCATTGCTGTCTATGCAGTTCAAGAATAACTTGTCTCAGTAAGCTGAAGCGTGTCTATTTTTTCCCCCTTGTCTTAGAATCAGCATTTTGAAGAACATTTCAGTTCTGTAGTGTATGCGTGAATTCAATTATATTTTTTTTACAATTGGGATATTTGTATGCTTAAGCGTAGTACCTTGAAACATTCACTTTTATCCAGTTGCTACCTCCTGTCTTCTCAATATAGTATCTGAATTTTGACTGAAGGTTTATCAGTGTGCGTTTTCTTGTTACATTAAAAATCGATCACTTCTGACTGCTGTAAGGGGGGAAAAAAATAAACAACTTTTAGGTAAGGATACGTAGAAAACATATCAATCTCTTAAGTGGGGAGTTTGGCCATAAACTAGTTATTTAAAAACATCAAAGCTTTTTTCAAACTAAAAGTATAATGATAAATATATAATAACTAGGGTGCTAATGCTCTTAAATACTAATGACAAATTTAGGTCTCTGTAAAAGATAATTGCTCTCAATCATCATTTTTCAAGTCTTGAAGTACACTTTCTTTTTATTTATGGCGAGGCAGGGTGCAGTTTTTTTGCCTGTTAAGGTTTAAAGGTGTATGCTTTTGAGACACTAGCACAGTCCTTTTGAATTCCTTCCTCACTGCACTAAGATGTCTGTGGGGCAGCACTGTAAACGGCTTCATAGAAATCATTTCAACTAAGAATAGTCCTCTGAAAGTATGAAGACTGATTTTTTTTCCCTGGTGGGAAATACAAATTCCCTGCTAGTCTTGGCAATGATGGCATCACATAGTGAAAGGAAATAGCTTCTAAAAAATATTATCATTCCAGTAGCTGTAAACTGTCTGATAAAATAAAGTATACTTTTATCTGACTCTCTGCACAACTTTGGTTTTACTAAATGTAACTAGCGTCTTTTACTGAGTGCGTAGACTTAACAGATACCTTTTCTTATCAGGTACCAGGTCATCAGTACACCAACTGACATTTTCATGGTGATGGAATATGTTTCAGGAGGAGAACTGTTTGATTATATCTGTAAAAATGGAAGGGTAAGAAGTAGTCCAACTCTACAAATCAATGACTTGCATTCTGTTATTGCTTTTGCAACATTCCTGTTAAATGAAGGTTTGTTTTTATGTATTCAACATTAATTTTGCAGTTAACTATTAGAATATACTTTATGACTGCATCTTGTTTTGAAACTAAAAATGGTTATGTGTTAACATGTTTCAGATCTTTATGTATGACTTCATAGCATTTTTCCACTCTACTGAAGAATAAATGATACTGATATGTTAATTTACAATGGCTACATATCCAGTTGGAGTAGCTGAAAACTATTTCTTCAGTAAAACCTATTATTGGAAAGCTACCGTTGTGCCCTTATTACCCTCTTCTACTAATAGAATGGTTTCTGTGAAAGTCCCAAAGTCACTTTTGACAAACCATCTAGATAGCCAGGATACTTTTAGTTGTTAGATTGAGCAAACTTTGACATAGATTAGGAGGTGTTTATAGGAAATGCCCAGCTAACAGGAGCATAAGTAGCATCTAAAATTTATCACTTCTGCATTGAGCGTCAGCAGCTTTTGTCAACTTAAATCTTACACTGTACTTAAATATAAGAGCTCATTGATTAGAGCTCAAACCAGGACAGGTACAAACAAAATGATGTAAGCTATGATGCTTTCTGCTACAAGTTCTGATCATCTGCTGTATAAAGTATCAAAACTATGAATAATAACTTTAGGTCATGGGAAAACTGCCTTCAATTCATATAGAGGAAAACCAGTTTATCTTCCACTGTCTCAAAATTGTCTAAAACCTTTGTTTGTCTTAGCTTGATGAAAAGGAAAGTAGACGTCTGTTCCAGCAAATCCTTTCTGGTGTGGATTACTGTCACAGGCATATGGTAGTACATAGAGATCTGAAGCCTGAAAATGTGCTGCTTGATGCACACATGAATGCCAAGATAGCTGACTTCGGTAAGCATTCCTATTTATATGCGATCACATTTCTGGTGTTATTTAGATCCTGTTAATTACTCTGGGAAATGATTAATAAAATGTGTATACTTGAATATCCTGGTGTGGGACATAATACAAGAAAACCTGAAGAGTATGACTGTAAAACAAAATTGTGTTCTTGCGCACGTGTAGAATTTTTTTTCCTCTAAAGCTTTCTCTTCAAGTCAGGTATTTTCTGTGACTGGGTGAAACTGTTTGGTCTTGCTCAATATTATCTCTGAAATGCTAAATAGACTTAGTTTCCTACCTTGCCACTTCAAAATTTACTCTTGTTGCCTGTTTCTCCATCTGTAAAATGTAGATGCTTAGCTGTCTTGGAAGTACAGTGCAAGGACAGTTCGTCATATTTAAGGACCGCGTTGCTCTAGTAAAATACACTACTCCTCCTATGAAACTATTTTAAATTCACTTTAAAAACTCTAAAGATGTGATTGAAAAAATGTAATTAAAGCATAAAAGGTAAAACGAGAACAGTTAATTTTGCAAACTCCTATGCTTTTTGTTATATAGCTGCCTAACTAATCAGAAAGCTTAATTGTTTATACTAGCTGTTTAACACAGTTGCTGAGAAGACTGGCAGCTAGTTCCTGGAACTATCTGAATCGGGAAACCTGACCATATAAGCATATTAAGGTATCCATATTGCTACGTCATCATGATATATCTCTTGTAGGCGTAGTAGATAATACCTGCCTTTGTAAAGCGCTTGGAGGTCTCTGAAAGGTGCTAGGTAATGCTGACTATTCTAAGTATATCTTAAAAGTACGATGTTCAAGTATGTGTGCGCTGGGATTCATAGTGATTTCTCAAGTGTAGGAATATAAAATGCTTTGGGTGAAATGGCTTACCTGGTGAAGAAATTAAGTACAGTAACTTATAAAAAATCTTCCTGTAACTCAAGTATCAGAAAAGCTGTAGCATTCAGTTAATCATGACAAGTTTATTAAGCAAGAACTTAAAAGCTTTTGTATGAAAGCTAGCCAAGCTGTATTCTTTCATATTTCCCTTCCCCGGTAAAAGGGCATAATTCCTTCTCTGAGACTGAGTTCTCTGGCCTGTAGTAATCTTGATTATGCAGCCTCCACTGAGGAAACACAGCTGTTTGAGAAGTGGTAATTCTTTACTGATCATAGGGTATGCTGAGGGCTGGTGAATGAAGATGGCCTAGTTCTAAAGTATGCTATAATCACTAACAATATCTAAAAATCAAGCTATACTAAACTGCAGTGATTCAGGAACCAATTGAAGCAGTATAGGTGTCTAAATTGTGGCGAAGCTGTGTGTGTTCCTCGGATTCCTTATTTTATATAACTTCTTACAGAATTTTATGCAGTTCTGTGGTAGCATCTTCCACTTCAGCATTTAGAAACGAATGTGGTTTAAGACACTTTCTTGTTAATGACCAAAATCCTGTCTTGCTATGCTGCTCTCTCCCTTAGAGCATCTTTGTTCTGTATCATGCCTGTGTAATCCAAAATGGACTGGTGTTTGTCTTAGAATGAATATGTTTTCAAACATTCCTAGGTTGTGTGCAATAATGGATTGATGTTACTCAAATTTCTAGTAAATTAAATGCAGGATCGTGTGGCATTCTCATATTAAAACTTGAATAATTCCAAACAGTGTTGCTTCCTTACTGACATAAGTTATCTTTCTAATTTGAATTGCTAGTGATTTGTTCTAGGTGGTATATGCAGTGTGAAATCATTTTGCTCCCTGAATCTTTAGTAGTTACTCTTATACACTTTCAGGTCTATCAAATATGATGTCAGATGGAGAATTTTTAAGAACAAGCTGTGGTTCCCCTAACTATGCTGCACCAGAAGTAATTTCGGGAAGGTAGTTTCTTTTCTATTGGATGTATGTACTTCATTTTGCTGCTTAATTCTAAAGGCTACAAAACTAGTGCAATTGACAAGCTTGATGCTGAGAAACTGTGGGCTTAACTCTTAATTGACTTGATAATTTTTCATAAGTATTTAAGGCTTCAGTGAACTAGCTTTAAATAGTTCCTGTCAGGTGGAGGTGATGTCTAATGTCTCAAATCCAGTGTGTACAGTGTGCCTGAATTGGTTTAAGAATCTCACAGCTCAGATCTTGGAAGTAGAGGTACAGATAGAAATACAGGCAAAGTCTACTGTGAAGTTGAGTAGCAGTGAAATATCTGCTGCAGAATCGATAGTCAGTCTGAAGGTAACTTCCCCCTATTTTTTTTTTTTTGACTCAGTGATTGTCAAATCTGCTGCTTTCAGCTACCCACCCCAATATCTCTTGCTGATTGGAGGCCAAATGTATGTTTTATTCAGGCAGAAACATAGATGATGTGACAAGTTCTGCTATATGGACTTGTCTTAAACTTAGCCTCCAAGATTTGGAGGCTAGATGACTGCATAGATTCCACTCAAACAGTGATAACAATGTATAACGTGGGCTTTCTTGGTAGTAGGTGCAAGTTTCTTCCAGTTTACCATTGTCTTAATTGTATCTGTGGATTATTTTTATACAGTAGAGAGGAAAACTAAGTACTTGTGCCCTAGCTTGTGTTACATATTTGAAGGGGAAGGGCACTAGAGTTCAAGGGAGGCACAGCACTGAAATGGTATAGTAATTGCAGATAAGTTGTCCCCAAGTTCACACACTCTTAATTAAATATGATACAATGTAAGCAAGTAGGAAAAAAAATAAATCTATTTAAATGTATTAAGCATAAATTGCTAATAGTTAACTTTTTCCCAGATTATATGCAGGTCCAGAAGTAGATATTTGGAGCAGTGGGGTTATTCTCTATGCTTTGTTATGTGGAACACTTCCATTTGATGATGATCACGTGCCAACCCTTTTCAAGAAGATATGTGATGGTATCTTTTATACTCCTCAGTACTTGAATCCATCTGTAATTAGTCTTCTGAAACACATGCTGCAAGTAGATCCAATGAAGAGAGCAACAATCAGAAACATTAGGTAAAACATTAACTGATGTCTGATTGCAGGATGCTGGAATGGTAATCTCAGTGAAAATATGCAGAACAAAGAAATCATTCATATAGCTTGTCCCTGTTTTATAGTCTGAGATGAAAAATTTAACTTCTGGTTGTTTGGTTGTTACAGATAGCCATCATGGGCTCCAGATTCCAAGATAGGATTCTGAAGAGGGTGATGCTTTGACAAGCGTGCAGTGGGTAGAATAAAAAATGGTAGCTAATAAAGCTGTCCTTCATGCAGTAGCTTAGTTAGGTTTTCCTCTTTCCTTTGTAAGGAGCTTTGAGAGAGCTCTAAAAGGCTACCTTAGTGAAAATACTTCCTCTTTTAGGGTTGAAAGTTCAGTAGAACAAAAAATTTGGTATGCATATCCCTTGCTACTTTTTTATAATGGGAAGTACTTTCTTGCAGAAATCAAGGCACTGTGAGAACTAAACTTTGTAAAAGTTAAACTAAGTTTCTGTCCACTCATCTAAATCATGTTAAATAAGTCCAGAAGAGAAGTGATGTGAAAAAAATGTTGAAAAATGTTGACTACAGAGCATGGATGGATTTTGAATCCTAAACAATTTTGTCCTGTTAGTCATGAGACATGTCATCCCAGTTTAAAGGACAAACTCTTGAGTTTAATTGAATACCTTAATTTTTCTAAGGGGTGTGTGTGAGTGCAAGGGAAGAGGCCCACTGCAATAAATAGTAACAAAATACTCCTCTTGACTTAGTTATTCAGCTAGAGTTGTGCTTTGTAGTCATATAGGAAAAGCTTTCTCTACTTCCAAATTAACTGCTTGCTTATGGTGAAAGTGCATTTTGCTCAACGCGTTTGTGCTGGGCATGTTCTCAGGCTCATACTGACTAGAGCTTGATCCATATAACTGCTCTTAAACCTGTAGCAAGTCTTTATGCTATAGACTGGGATACTTTTAAAATTGGTGTCATGCCATATCCTTTGGCTAGTTAAGCAGATTACTCTAGACACACAAAACAATTTTTTTTTTTTTCTGTATGATTGGGCAACTTAAGTATTTGGTTCCTTCTTTATACTTCCTCTTCCCTCTTATGAATACTAGCCTATGGATACAGTAGTAAAGAGGTACAGATCGACTCTTCCATAGCCTTCCCTCAACTCTAAGTCTTGAAGAGACAGTAGGGGGTTTTCTGAATGAAAAAAAATCATAGCTTGTTGGGGGTGGGAAGCATGTGGCTTTAATGTTCAGAAATCCTTGTTCAAGCATCTACCATTCAGTATCAAGATCAATTTATTACATATGTGCTTGGGGAGGGACAACTCAAGTGGGTAGCATGCAAATTTCAGTTCAAAATATCTCAAAACTAGGACAGTGGCAGTAAAAAAAAAAACCCCAAAAACCATCAAACCCACAAAACCCGACCATTTTATATAAATGCTTGTTGATGAGTTATACAAATATATTTTTGGAGATTAGGTAGTTGAAGCCCTTACAGGAAAGAGGATTTCTTTCAGTCTCCTGTAAAATGTCTAGCAAAATCTTGTGAAAGAGGTGATTACTTTCCATTATGTACTGTTGTGCTGCACGGAAGGGGACTTGGACTGACGACTGTGGGGTTTTTTTGTACAAACTAAGAATAACTTTATTTTAACAAATAATTTAATACTAAAAGGGCTTGCTTTACATATATATATATATATACACACACACACACACACTCAGACTTTGTTTATTTTTAAATCTAGGGAACATGAATGGTTTAAGCAGGACCTTCCCAAATACTTGTTTCCTGAAGACCCATCATATAGTTCTACCATGATTGATGATGAAGCCTTAAAAGAAGTGTGTGATAAGTTTGAATGCACTGAAGAGGAAGTGCTAAGTTGTCTATACAGCCAAAATCATCAGGACCCTTTAGTAGTTGCTTATCACCTCATTATAGATAATAGAAGAATAATGAATGAGGCCAAAGACTTCTACTTGGCTACAAGCCCACCGGATTCTTTTCTTGATGATCACAATCTGTCTCGCCCTCATCCTGAAAGAGTGCCATTTTTAGTAGCTGAAGCACCACGTCCCCGCCATACTCTTGATGAGCTGAATCCACAGAAGTCAAAACACCAAGGTGTAAGAAGAGCTAAGTGGCATTTGGGAATACGGAGTCAGAGTCGACCTAATGATATCATGGCTGAAGTTTGTCGAGCAATTAAACAACTGGATTATGAATGGAAGGTAAAAGAGTAAAGGACAACACCAGACAACAGTAAATTTCTGAGCTGTATAATTGCATAGCTTAGAAGTCTGAAACTACATTTCTCCTGTGCTGGAAAATAATTTCATGTGCCTGTGCTGACTGCTTGTGCTTGCTGTGCAGGAAGGGTTTTGAGGGGGGCTATTTATGCTGACAGGAAAAGTCTTGCTAAGGTATTTAACTTTTCTACTGAGGCTGTGGGAATGTGTTGAGTGGTATGGGGGTGGAGGGGCAAAAAAAAATAAATGCTCTGACACGTAAGCCTGGAATAACTTGATAATACCAGTGAGTTGAAATAAGAAAAACAACGTGCGGTGCTTCTCAAGCAGTTCTAGTTACTAACTCAAATCTCTTTTATACTAGGTTGTAAATCCATACTATCTGCGTGTTCGAAGGAAGAATCCAGTGACAAGTGCATATTCCAAAATGAGTCTACAGTTGTATCAGGTGGACAGCAGGACATACCTACTGGACTTCCGTAGCATTGATGGTATGTGAAGACTTACATAAGTTAATGGAGTTGTAAGGGAAATAATTCTAAATGCAAACATGTCTTAATTTACTTGTTTAGAAGTAAGTGTTGCTCTTTATTAGTTTAAGTCAAGCTAGATCTGAATTGGTGTTTCTTTATTCCTTCCTGGTCTAGTGTTCCTGTGACCAGACGGTTAGCTGTTTCATCCCTTAAATAATCATATTTTAGCTATATCAAATCCCAAACTGTTCCATTTTGTTTCTGCACCAGCACTAATACCACTGGTGCAAAAGGGGAAGGATTGTGGGAGGTGAGATTTGGATCAACCTAAACTGCCTCTGGGGCCTCACCCCCAAATTTAAACATTAATTTAGATCTGAAGTATGTGAACATATTTTCCTAGTGAAGATAAAGCTTGGTATCTAGGCATGCAAATTTTGCTTGGGCTGTACATTGCTGTACTGTGTCTGGCTGAGATGGAGTTGATTTTCTTCATGGCAGCCTGTATGGTGCTCTTTTCAATCTGTGACTAAAAGTGTGTTGATAACACACCAGTGTTCTGGCTATTGCTGAGCAGTACTTGCATAGTATCTAGTCTTTCTCTTTCCCCACTGTGCTGCACCCAATGAGTAGGCTGGGGGTGAACAAGAAGTTGGGAGGGGACACAACCTGAATAGCTGACCCAGACTGACCAAAGGGATGTTCCATGCCATATGATGTCATGCTTAGCAAAAAAACTGAGGGGATGGGGATTTGGGGAAGGCAGCCATTGCTCAGAGACTGGCAGGGTATTAGTCTGTTTGTAGGAGGTGGTGAGTGGTTGCCTTTACATCACTTCATTTTTCCTTTTTTTTTTTTTCTTTTTTTTCTTTCTCCTTCCTCTTATTAAACTGTGCTTATCTCGACCTATGAGTTTTCTTGCTTTTGTTCTTCCAATTCTCTTCCTCCATTGCACTGAGATAGGGTGGAGTGAATGAGGGCTTGGCTGGGGGCTTAGCTGCCAGCCAGGTCCAACCTACCAATGCTAGTAGTGGACAAAATTTGAGATGGGAATTGTATGCTTGCAGTAAGTGTGAAGTCTTGAAAGCAGTTGGACTAAACTGTAGAAAAATCTATTTTATAGAGTGAAAATAACACAGCATACAACTCTATTGTTGTCTAACCCCAGCTGGCAACTGAGCACCACACAGCTGCTTGCTCACTTTCCCCCTGGTGGGATGGGGGAGAGAATCAGAAGGGTAAAAGTGAGAAAACTTGTGGGTTGAGATAAAGACAGTTTAATAAGCAAAGCAAAACAAGGAATTCGTTCACTACTTCCCATTGGCAGGCAGGTGTTCAGCCATCCCCAGGAAAGCAGGGCTCCATCATGTGTAACGGTTACTTGAGAAGAAAAAATGTCATAACTCTGAATGTCCCTCCCCTTCCTTCTTCCCCCAGATTTTTATTGCTGAGCATGATGTCATATGGTATGGAATATCCCTTTGATCAGTTGGGGTCAGCTGTCTTGTGTACCCCCAGCCTATTCACTTGATGGGGCATTGTGAGGAGCAGAAAAAGCCTTGACTCTGCGTAAGCACTGTTCAACAACAATGAAAACATCCCTGTATTATCAATACTTTTTTTCATCACAAACCAAAACCATAGCCCCATACTAGCTACTATGAAGAAAATTAACTCAGTCCCAGTGTCATGGTTTAGCCTCAGATGGCAAAAAAGAACCACGTGCCGCTCGCTCAGGCCTTCCTGATACAGGAAGAATCAGAAGAAAAAGGCAAAACTCTTGGGTTGAGACAAAGGCAGTTTAACCGAACAGCAAAGGGAACAAGAAAAAAACAACAACAATAACGCGGACAGAGGAATATACAAACACGATTACGGAACTGCCGCTCACCGACCGGACCCGGTATGCCCCAGCCTGCTCCAAGCAGGACTTCCTGCCCCCCTCCCCCTGCAGCTCAGGGTGGGCTCCACCTGTTATAACAGTCTCTCAGGGCAGGTGAGATGCTGTGTGGTGCTGGCCTGCTGCATGCTGTATTTTTTGGAGCTTGTGACTGGTGCACCCGGTGTGGCTCATGCACACAGTCCGTGGGCTGAAGATGTAGATTTTGAGGAAGTTGCTGGGTGCCAGCTGCTGAGGTCAGTTCTGATCCCATCACTGCTGTGCCTTACTTGGTTTTTCATCAAAGTCCATCTGTCCTTAATTTGGATGATTCTTACTGTAGTACAGCTGATAGCATTTACAGTAATGAGGACATACAGTGACAGTGTTACTTAGCAATCAACAACACACAATTTGATTCATTGGCCATTCTCGTACAAAAACAGATCCCCATGAGGTACACATCGGACCTCCCCATCCTTCCGCATCACCCACCAAGTGCACCCAGGTCCTTGGGCAAAAGCAATCCCACGGATGGGTTTGCCTTTGCCTGAGGCAGGACTAACCAAGACTGTCTTCCCTAACATATTCTTCATGTGCACTACGGGGACTTTATCCCCTCCTACGGTACGTGGAAGTTTTGATTGGGCAGGGCCAGCTCGATTGGTAGATCCCTCCGGAAATGAGTCCCGTTGTCCGACTCAATTCTCTCTGGGGTACCATGTCACCACAGGACTTGCTTTTCAAGGCCCAGGATAGTGTTCCGGGCAGTGGCATGGGGCACAGGGTATGTTTCCAGCCATCCAGTGGTTGCTTCCACCATTGTGAGCACATGGCGCTTGCCTTGACGGGTTTGTGGCAGTGTGATATAATCAATCTGCCAGGCCTCCCCATATTTATATTTCAGCCATCGCCCTCCATACCAAAGAGGCTTCAAACGCTTGGCTTGTTTGATTGCAGCACATGTCTCACATTCATGGATGACCTGTGCATTGGTGTCCATGGTCAAGTCCACCCCTCGGTCACGAGCCCATCTATATGTCGCATCTCTTCCTTGATGGCCTGAGGTGTCATGGGCCCACCGAGCTACGAAGAGTTCACCCCTATGTTGCCAGTCCAGATCCACCTGAGCCACTCCAATCCTAGCAGCCCGATCCACCTGCTGGTTGTTCTGATGTTCCTCAATGGCCCGATTCTTCGGTACATGGGCATCTACATGGCGTACTTTCACAACCAGATTCTCTATCCAGGCAGCAATATCTTGCCATAGGTCAGCAGCCCAGATGGGTTTGCCTCTGCGCTGCCAGTTGCCCTGCTTCCACTGCTGTAACCACCCCCACAGAGCATTTGCCACCATCCATGAGTCAGTGTAGAGATAAAGTACTGGCCATTTTTCTCGCTCAGCAATGTCCAAAGCCAGCTGAATGGCTTTTACCTCTGCAAACTGGCTTGATTCACCTTGTCCTTCACTGGCTTCTGCAACTTGTCATGTAGGACTCCACACAGCGGCCTTCTACCTTTGATGCTTTCCCACAATCCGGCAGGACCCATCAGTGAACAGGGCATATTTCTTCTCATTTTCTGGCAGTTTATTGTATGGTGGGGCCTCTTCCACATACATCACCTCCTCCTCTGGTGACATTCCAAAATCCTTGCCTTCTGGCCAGTCCATGATCACTTCCAGAATTCCTGGGCGACTGGGGTTTCCCATTCGAGTTCGCTGTGTGATCAGTGCAATCCGCTTACTCCATGTAGCATCAGTTGCATGATGTGTGGTGGGGACCCTTTCTTTGAACATCCAACCCAGCACCGGCAGTCGAGCTGCCAAGAGGAGCTGTGCTTCCGTACCAACCACTTCCGAAGCAGCTCGAACCCCTTCATATGCTGCCAATATCTCTTTTTCTGTTGGAGTGTAGCGGGCTTTGGATCCTCTGTATCCCTGACTCCAAAACCCTAGGGGTCGACCTCGAGTCTCCCCTGGTGCTTTCTGCCAGAGGCTCCAGGTAGGGCCGTTCTCCCCGGCTGCAGTGTAGAGCACATTTTTAACATCTTGTCCTGCCTGGACTGGCCCCAGGGCCACTGCATGGACTATTTCCTGTTTGATTTGTTCAAAAGCTTGTCGTTGCTCAGGACCCCATTTAAAGTCATTCTTCTTCTGGGTTACTTGAAACAGAGCGTTTACAATTAGACTGTAATCTGGGATATGCATCCTCCAAAAACCCACAATGCCTAAGAAAGCTTGCGTTTCCTTTTTACTAGTTGGTGGAGACATAGCTGCTATTTTGTTGATCACATCCATTGGAATCTGACGGCGTCCATCTTGCCATTTTATTCCTAAAAACTGGATCTCGTGTGCAGGTCCCTTGACCTTACTTCTTTTATGGCAAAACCAGCTTTCAGAAGGATTTGGACTATTTTACTCCCTTTCTCAAAAACTTCTTCTGCTGTGTTGCCCCATACGATGATGTCATCAATGTACCGCAGATGTTCTGGAGCTTCACCCTGTTCCAGTGCAGTCTGGACCAGTCCATGGCAAATGGTGGGGCTGTGTTTCCACCCCTGGGACAGTCGATTCCAGGTGTACTGGATGCCCCTCCAAGTGAAAGCAAACTGTGGCCTCCACCCTGCTGCCAAAGGGATTGAGAAGAATGCATTCGCTATATTAATCGTGGCATACCACTTGGCTGCCTTGGACTCCAGTTCGTACTGGAGTTCTAGCATGTCCGGCACGGCAGTGCTCAGCGGTGGCGTGACTTCATTCAGGCCACGATAGTCTACAGTTAGCCTCCACTCTCCATTAGATTTTTGCACCACCCATATGGGACTGTTAAAGGGTGAGCGAGTCTTGCTGATCAGTCCTTGAACCTCTAGTTGACGGATCAGGTTCTGGATGGGAATCAGAGAGTCTCGGTTAGTGTGATATTGCCGCTGATGCACAATTGTGGTAGCAATCGTCACCTGTTGTTCTTCGACCCTCAACAACCCCACAACAGAAGAATCCTCCGAGAGACCAGGCAAGGCAGACAACTGTTTAACTTCCTCCGTCTCCAAGGAAGCTATGCCAAAGGCCCACCGGTACCCTTTTGGGTCCTTAAAATACCCTCTCCTGAGGTAATCTATACCAAGGATGCATGGAGCCTCTGGGCCAGTCACAATGGGATGCTTTTGCCACTCATTCCCAGTTAGGCTCACTTCCGCCTCCAGTACAGTCAACTCTTGGGGTCCCCCTGTGACCCCAGAAATACAAATGGGTTCTGCCCCTCTATAGCTTGATGGTATTAGAGTGCACTGTGCACCCGTGTCCACTAGAGCCTTATACTCCTGTGGGTCTGATGTGCCAGGCCATCGAATCCACACCGTCCAATAGACCTGGTTGTCCCTTTCCTCCACCTGGCCAGAGGCAGGGCCCCTCTAATCCTGGTCATAGTATCCGTTACTCACTTCTTGCAGAAATGACTTGGAAGTTCCCTCAAGAGGATCAGTAGCAAGATCAGGCCTTCTGCTCTGTCTGGGGAACTGCCCGCTGGAAACTGGGGCAGCACTTTTCCTGGAGGGATCCCCTTTTGTGGTTGTCCTTCCTTGCAAGTGCTTTACCCGTGTCCGCAGGATCCAAGTAGGTTGTCCATCCCACTTCCTCATGTCCTCTCCGTGGTCACGCAGGTAGAACCACAGGGTGCCTCGTGGTGTGTACCCTCTGTACTCTCTCTCTTGAGTGGGGAAATGCCTGCTTCTAATAGCTGAGACGCTGGCCCATACAGGAGGGGAGTAGGTCATATTCTCTTCAAGTGGCTGGACCTTCCGGGACAGTTTCTCCACAGCTGAGACAAGGGCGGAAGAGAGATATTCTTTGTATCGCGGGAGCTGGCCAGCCACCTCATCCACCGTTGGTCCCTCTTCGCCTTTCCATTCCATTACTGCCAGTGAGTTGGCATCTGACGATGGTGTGCTTCGTACAAACTTCCACCACATGGGCCTTGTGTATTGGACCTCATCGGGGTCTGTGGGTAAGTCTGCATTGTCCAAGTCATAATAAATCATCTCCCGCACAGCTAATTCCCTCAGGTACTGGCTACCTCTTTCCATGGTAGTCCACTTGCTTGGTTGACATACAACATCTTCACTGAAGGGGTACCTCTCCCTCATGCCTGACGGGAGCCGTTTCCAGAGGCTGAGGGCTTGGGTCTTCTTTCCAATGCCTTGTCAATGCCCCCTTCCCTAGACAGGGATCCCAGCTGCCTGGCTTCCCTACCCTCTAATTCCAGGCTACTGGCCCCATTATCCCAGCACCGGAGCAGCCAGGTGACAATGTGCTCACCTGAAAGTCAGCTAAAATCTTTTTGCATATCCCGCAGCTCACTCAAGGATAGGGATCGGGTGATTATCTCTGGTTCTGCCTCTTCCTCCTGCTCTTGTGATGACCCTGGTTCATCATCATCCCTTACTAAGCAAACTGATTTCTTCGTGTACTACTCCTTCTGTATGGGGGCAACTGATACTGGCACGGATTGGTTCCCTGGTTCAGCCGCAGTGGCTGTCGCAGGGGTTGCAGTAGCCGCAGTGGCTGTCGCAGGGGTTGCAGTAGCCGCAGTGGCTGTCGCAGGGGTTGCAGTAGCCTGTCAGTCTGGTCTCCATCTCTTTCCCCTGAGGGTGCTGCATAATACTGAGCAGTGCCTGGTAGATACTGGCCAGGGCCCAGCACAGTGCGGGGAGTTGTGCCTCTCTAGAATAGCCACAGCATTTTCCCTTTAGATATTCTACCACTTTATCAGGGTCCTGTAACTGTTCAGGGGTGAAGTCCCAGACCATGGGAGGTGAGAGGTTCTCTAGGTGCCTGCCCATGTTCTCCCACATGCCATGCCACCCCTGACTATCCAGCCTTGGAGCAGATCTCCGGGTGGTAGTCTTAAATAGTCATTTAACCCTAAACAAGATCTGGAACATATTCAGGAGACATAACACTAGGACCAGGCTGGTTTGAGTATCCCAAGGATATTAAAAATTCTCAAAAGCTGTCATACCTGGCCTGAAGGAGAATAGGGAGTTAAAAAGAGCTGGGGAAAGTGTCCCTCCCTGTTTCCCCCACAGACTGGGTGTAATTATTAATAAATTCTGAGAGATGGTGCCCAAGGTATGGACAGGACAGCAATACCACATAAACGCCCCAAAGTAACTGTCTGAACAGTAATGTTATCATATCATAAGCCGATATCGCACAGGACAGCAAAATGATAATCCTCATCCCTCTCCCAGAAGTAACAAAAATCATTGCAGGCAGTACATAAGCCATATAGGAATTCACATAACACAGCCATGAGAACAAACCAAGCAACATGATGACCAGCACCTATTTATCTAATACGATAAATGCACACAACAAATTCATTTTTACAAGCTCTAGTTGGATTCTGTCGTTATCTCAACCCTTCGAGCCCCACGTTGGGCACCAAAAAGGACTGTCGTGGTTTAGCCTCAGACGGCAAGAAAGAACCACGTGCCGCTCGCTTGGGCCTTTCCAATATGGGGAAGAATCAGAAGAAAAAGGCAAGACTCTTGGGTTGAGACAAAGGCAGTTTAACAGAACAGCAAAAGGAACGAGAAAAAACCAACAACACTAACAATAACACGGATAGAGGCATATACAAACACGATTATGGAACCACCGCTCGCTGACCGGCCCTGGGGACGCCCCAGCCCCTTCCCATCACCCTATCCCCGCTGGAACCAGGACACCCAGTCAAAACCAGCACAAGCTCCAAGCCTGATACGTTCCTGAAAATGGAGGAGCTAATATAGGCCAGCCATAATGCTTGTTTAAGGGCATAGTGGACTAAAGCAGAATTGCTTATAGCCAGTGGTGTACATGACATGCTTAGGAAAACATGTGGTGTGGAAAAATTATTTGCTGGAATAGGGCTGGATTACAGTATAGGATTGCTAAGGCTGTGTCTCATGATGTTTTAACCTGATCTGACTTTGTACTGCATTTCTTGCCTTGTCCCTTTAGACAATACAAGTGCTTGCTTAGATCCAGTAGTATTTGATACAGGGGATGAATTGCTTTACTATACTCACCACCTGCAGTACAGGACAAATGCCATCCCTGTGGGAGGGGAGATGACTGCCATGCAGCTGAGGGAGGGCAACCTGCTGCAGTCCTGGCCTCAACTCTTGATGGACTTGGCATCTGTCTTCCAATAGTGAAGCTGATCTGACTTTCCTTTCCCTCTACCACAGCTAACCATTCTCTATTCCTCTTAACAAACTGTAGTTTGAAGTAGCTTTCTCTCTCCTCACAGCAATCTCTCCTGTGTTCACTAATTTCTCCTGGAAGTAACTTTTTCTGGTGTGAGTCAAAACTGATGTTGAGTATTTAAAGTAAAAATAGAGATACTTCAGCAGAACGCTACCCTCAGTATGAGGAGGAAATACTTCCATCTTAGAAGTAAACTTAAACTGCTGCAACCCAAATGCATTTTAAGGAGGAAAAACTTCCAAAAATGAAGGATAAATTAATGTAGATGCTAGCAATTAATGCATCAATGAATTATAATAAAAATAAAAAGTATAAATAACCAAATAGAAAGAAAACAATAAAAAATAAAGTTGATACTAGCAAAAAGCATATACAAAAAGTTTGAACTGTTGTTTGACTTAACCTTATGATGCTATCCTGTTTCTGTTTTAAGTTTAAATAAATTGAACTATTCGCTTCTGAAACTAGTTCATGGAAAATATGGTGATTGCTGGTCTAAACTAGATCAGATAGTCCTGGAGCACAATTCAGAGCATGAGAATAATTTGCATAAGGACACTTGATTCTGTGTCGCTATATGTATAAGCTTTTATTTTGTATCAACTATATACAGTTTTCAAAAGCTGTTTATATATTAAGATTTAAATTACAAGATTAGAAGTGTGAGAAGGGGAATGTGTTTGCTGTTCCTATGACTGATTTGATACTGATAATTATTTTTCCTCCTCTCTCCACTTGCCCCCCAGATGAAATTACTGAAGCAAAATCTGGAACTGCAACTCCACGGAGATCAGGTTCTGTGAGCAACTGTAGATCCTGTCAAAAAGATTCAGATGCTGATACACAAGGAAAATCTGCAGATATATCCCTTACCCCATCAGTGACCTCTTCACTTGACTCTTCTAAAGCTGACTTAACTCCAAAACCAGGGAGTCATACAATAGAATTCTTTGAGATGTGCGCAAATCTTATTAAAATACTTGCACAATAGTTTTGAAGATGGGCTTATTTCTTTTACAGCAATAAGCATGCTTAAATCAGTCAGATGTTTCCAGTTATAATCAAGTTAAATTAAGGTGCTGTAAAAACTAGACACAGAATGCAATTTGCAGAGGAATTGGAATGATTATGGGCAGTTACGTATATTATTTTGAAGCTGGAGTGAATTATGATTGTCTGCTGTCCAATAGCATAATATGAGTACAGGAAGTCACATGCCCTTGGGGGGGTGTTCATAACACTTTACATAAATGTTATATGAAGTTTAATGTGCAAAGTTACATGGACCTTCTTGGTTTTTTTCACTGGTAATATATACATCTGATGCCCTGTAAGTAAATGTACACTTACTAGTTCAATGACCTAAGCGTGACTTGTTGGTCACTGTCTACAGTTGTGCCTCAGTTGATCAGAATTGTCAACATCTAAAAGTAATGTGTGAACTGCTGTGTTTCAGAAAATAATAAAGACTAGTTTAATGCATTATAACATACTACTTTTAATAATGGATAAATTTGATTAAATGCATGCAAAGCCAACCACGTGGAAACGTACGTAGATGCTCTGTAATGCACTAAGGGTGAAATTCTGTGGGCTGTAAGTAGAACAATTGAGGCCACAACAGTGGTGAGAGACTTAATGCTGAGAAGACTTGGCATCCTGTGGGCTGAAACAAAATGTTGCTCTGTAAAGAACTATGTCAGCAAGTTCCTGATCTGTGCAGATTTGCTAGCTCACACCTTAGTGTGGTAGCAGCACAGTAGCTCCCCACTGCTACTGCAGGCTGAGAATCCTGCTCCTTATAAAGGTGTGCGTGCAGCTAAGAGCACAGCCCTAATGCTATTCCAGAAGCTAAAATTTAAAGTTTTTAAAATATATGTTAATACTCTGATACAGCTGTTTATATTGTATGCTAAATAAGCATATATTATGCTTATTCACATATATTCACTTTGCAGTTGAAACTACATATCATAGAAGGGTTTGGGTTGGAAGGGACCTTAAAGATCATCTAGTTTCAACTCCCCCCTGCTATGGGCAGGGACACCTACCACTAAACCAGGTTGCTCAAAGCCCCATCCACTCTGGCCTTGAACACCTCTAGGTAGGGAAGGGGCATCCACAACTTCTCTGGGCAGCCTGTTCCAGTGCCTCACCACCCTCACAGTAAAGAATTTTTTCCTAATATTGAATCTAAAGCTACCCTCTTCCAGTTTAAAACTGTTACCCCTTGTCCTATCACTACACTCCCTGATAGTCCCTCTCTACCTTTCCTGTAGGCCCCCTTTAAGTACTGGAAGGCTGTTGTAAGGTCTCCCTGGAGTCTTCTCTTCTTCAGGCTCTCTCAGCCTGTCCTCATAGGAGAGGTGCTCCAGCCCTCTGAGCATCTTCATGGCCCTACTCTGGATTTGCTCCAACAGGTCCATGTTCTTATGTTGGGGGCCCCAGAGCTGGATGCAGTACTCCAGGTGTGGTCTCACCAGAGTGGAGTAGAGGGGCAGAATCACCTCCCTGAACTTGCTGGCCATGCTTCTTTTGATGAAGCCCAGGATGTGGTTGGCTTTCTGGGCTATGAGTGCACATTGCCAGTTCATGTTGAGCTTCTCATCAACCAACACCCCCAAGTCCTTCCCCTCAATCCATTCTCTGCCCAGCCTGTATTTGTGCTTGGGATTGCCCCAACCCAGGTGCAGGACCTTGCACTTGGCCTGGTTGAACTTCATGAGGTTGGCATGGGCCCACCTCTCAAGCCTGTCCAGGTCCCTCTGGATGGCATCCCTTCCCTCTAGAGTATCAACCACACCACTCAGCTTGGCGTTTTTGGCAAGTTTGCTGAGGGTGTACTCAATCCCACTGTCCATGTCACTGACAAAGATGTTAAACAGCACTGGTCCCAGTACCGACCCCTGAGGAATGTCACTAGTTGCTACCTGGACATCAAGCCTTTGAGCGCAACTCTTTTGAGTGTGGTCATCCAGCCAGTTCCTTATCCACTGAGTGGTCCATCCATCAAATCCATGTCTCTCCAATTGAGAAACCAGGATGTCATGCAGGACAGTACCAAACGCTTTGCGCAAGTCCAGGTAGATGACGTCAGTTGCTCTTCCCTTATCCACCAATGCTGTAACCCTGTCATAGAAGACCACCAAATTTGTCAGGCATGATTTGCCCTTAGTGAAGCCATGTTGGCTGTCACTGATCACCTCTGTTTTCCATGTGCCTTAGCAGAGTTTCCAGGAGGATCTGCTCCATGATCTTGCCAGGCACAGAGGTGAGATTGACTGGCCTGTAGTTCCCTGGGTCTTCCTTTTTTTCCCTTTGTAAAAATGGTGGAAAAGATTTTCCTGATATATAGGTTGAGGTTTTTCCAAGCGACCTTTATAGTAAACTCTGCTATTTAAATTGTGACATTAACAGTCCAACTTTTCAGTTGAACATTTAAAACTCATTGTGACAACTTGACTGCTAATATTCAAAAAGTTTTCAACAGTAGATTGCCATTACCAATGACATAAATCCTTCTGTTTATGGTTTTTGCAATGTTTTGGGAAGAAAATTGAACCTTAAATGTTAATGTCACAGCTAGTACTTGCACAAAACCATTTAATATCTTGTAAACTGGATGTAATTATCCACAGTTCCATTTTCATCTAGCACTAATAGATGTAAACATTAAACAATAAACTAATAAAACTAAATTAAACATTTAGTTTTGCATTCATGAATGAGCATTCTCTTCAAAATAAACTTTGCGACCTACTCAGTGTTGAAGATTGTCCTCCCAGTTAGAGACTGGAAATCAAGGCATTACTAATGAACAGTCAAACCTTGACTCTTGAAATTAATGGGGGTTCTTGCCAATGACTAGCTGAAAACTGCTAGCTAACAGCTATAAGAACAGTCTAGTCCAGGCCAACTGGCTTCAGTTCAGAAATTCATGTTATGAATATGCAAAGCACAGAATTTGAAAAAACTTAAAGCTGCTTAAACCCTGGAGCTGCTGTAACTGTGTTCTGAACTGGGCAATGGTGTGGTCTGCCTAGTATGTAGGTACAAGTTACAACTTCAGTTCTTTATCCTCAAGTGTCACACACAGTCCCTGTAATGCAAGGTTCTATTACTGTATCTCAAAGTGGAAGATTTCTCTTAAATAAAGCTTTGGGTTTAAACTCCTGAGATTGAGATGTCAACATGAGGGACCAGCTGCAAATCCTACTTAAGGTGGTGGTTGGTTTTTTTTAGCCTTGTAAGAATTGGTCCTGATGTACTGAATAAATCAGTGTACTCATTTTTGTTACCCTTTTATTTTGAAATTGTTAAATATTGCACTTGTACAACATAACAAATGCACAGATTCTTGTTATTGCAGTAATTCCTCATCTGGAACTGGTTTGGGATCACTGAAAGTGTCTCTTGCATATGTTAAACTAAATATTTGCAAATGGTATCTGCTCCTGGTTTGCAAATTTGTAATGCTGACCACAAACGTAAGGTGTCCAGATGCAAATAGCTTTTAATTTTTATATACTTTTTTGGCCCTCTTGTGCATTAAGGCAACCATGGTTTTTACTTTGCCTTGGTATCTGGATGCTAAAGTAAGTTTCTGGCAGGAGTGCACTATATGCAGTTTTAAATAAAGTAAATTTTATTGGTATGGTAAATCAGTTGTGATGGCCAAAAGTTTCCTGATGGAACAGTTGGGTTTTTTTTGTTGGTGGTTTTTTTTTTTATACAGCGTGGGGGAGGGAGAAAGGGGGACTGACAAGCTATTTGAATCCAGAACCGGTTGTCTGTTGCATAACTTTTCTATGCTTTGTAGATCTTGCTGTTGTAACTGCTTTCTTTAGATGTTCCTACTGATCTTGCAGACCTTCTTTTAGCATTGCACTAGTATCTGCTAATAGGCTGTGAAACAAAAATTCACTGAGAAGTCTGCCAGGGTTGTAAGGAGGCAGTTTATGCAAACATACAAATTGATTAAGTATGTTACTCTATATTCCCAAACTTAGTCCAGTCGGAGTACGTGGAATTATCTTGCTTTTGTACTGTAATTTTTTCAAAAACATGGATAAACCTGATTGTCCATGTGTAATATAATGGATAAAAATTTCATCTTGGTGATGCAATATTTTAAAAAAAACTTTCATGGTTGTTTTGATATGAGTGTTTAATACAAACTTGGAAATAAATTTTATTTTACCAGTTGATTACTATCGTAAGATATAAAGTCCTGTTCTTTAACAAAGATGTGCCTACTTCCTGTGTTGCGTGTTGGGGTTTTTTTTTTGACAAAGCTGAATGCCTCAAATGCTTGTTTATAACTTTTTAACCTCTCAAAAACTTAAAACTAAGTAAACATAAAATACTAAACCATTTTTTTTTAAACTGTGCATGCTGTCTTCTAGTGTCATATATGTTATAAATTAATAGACAAACTTACACTTGTTTTAAAAACAATAGTAATTACGATTTTAGAATAAGCAGCAACATGACAACTAAAATTATTGCAGAATTCCTAGCTAGGCAGGCTGGGTGCCACCAACTGCTAGCCTGGTGACTGACTGACTATTTTCCCTTTGATCCTATAAACTCCCTTACAGCAAAATGGAATTTGAGATGGAAGGAACACTGGTAAAGTCCCCTTTTGCGCTGCCCTATGGTGACTCACCTTATCTAGCATCTTGCACTTTGCTGATTTTGTGCACCATGGATGGTTCTTTTATCTTGATATTTGCCCCTGTAACTAGGGAGCAATTTAAAACCTGTAGTTTTAAATTAAATAGTCTGTCTTTTTGTTTTTCTTCCTCATCTTCATTCTTGTCCATTTTTCCTTGTAGTATTTCCTGCTCTTAACAGATTCCTTGGGAAGAGGTGACTGCTCTCATACTTAACAGTCACATATTGTCAAGAGTTTTGTGTGACAGATGGCATTCCCATCTTCCTTCACCTCTCCCTTTGTGGTACTTGCCTTCATAGTTGAGTATCACTAGCAGGTGATAACCACTCAGACTTGCATATTATCATCCCCTTGCATTCCCACAAGTAGTACTTCTGTACTTAACTATGCAATGTACTTAGCGTTGCTGTTATTAAAATTCTCAAAGCCGTGTCTCCTGCCTTGCAGCATGGAACAGGTCAGCTAGGCTCACCCCCAGGGTGCTCCTTTACCGAATTGGCACACCCCCTGTAATGCCCATACGCGTCCCAGTCTCTCATTAAAGCTGGAGTTCACTTGCGTTTATACACATCCGAGGGCTCCCTCGAGCCGGGGCCTCCAGGGCGGGAGCTCTAGGTGTCCTAGCCGTCTCCGGGGAAATTACAGCTCCCGACGTGTCCTGCGGCACCCCCGGGACTACAGCTCTTGCCGTGCCCTGTGGGCCTGATGGTGATGGTTGTTCCTTGTGCTATGGGAGATGATGGGCCCTGCTGCTCGTGCTAGGTGGACGGGGAGGAACCCTTTTTCCTGCCCATCTTCTCTTTTCCGCTATTACCGCTCTGCCTTTTCGCTTCCTTCCGGTTGTAGGTCAAAGCTTGCGTAGGCTTTTCAGCCGGGAGAGAAGTGTCCGGAGGAGGGTGGTAAGTAATGGTCTCTTCCTTTAGGTTCCTGCTCAAGACTTGGTTCGTTTGGAGGGGGGCTGTAGGGAGGTTGGGGTGGGGCCGACGCGGATGCAGGATGCGATTTCCTTCAGCCCACCTGGCTGCTTTTTTCCTGTCGCCTCCTCGTCGGTTGTGCTGGACCTTGTTCCCGGTCGCGGTGAGTGGTGGGCCGTGCCCCGCCGGAGACGCCCGTCTCGGGGGTGCCTTGCTGTCTGAGGAGCAGCCGCGCGGGGAAACTTCCCCATAGGCGGCCGGGACGAAGGCATTTAGGGCTGTGCAGCGGGAGGTCTGGTTTTTTGTAGTGTATTTTTTTTTTTTTTGGTTGGTTGGTTTGATTTTGTGCTGCGGGATTTTGGTGTTGGTTTTTTTGGGAGGGTGCGTGTTTCTGCTCGAGAATACCTTCTAGCTAGGCTCAAAATTATAATTGCCTGACTAACGCCTCTAGTAAAGCTGATGGGCAGAATTTGTGTGGGTGGGTGGCAGTCTGTTACCTATTATTGTTTTAGAATCAAGGTAAGTGAGTGTAAGAAAGGCAGGTATTGTTTTTGCAACGGGGAAAAGCTGTTTCCATCAGAGGTGACATGATAAGGGAATGACTAAGACAAAGAGGCTCCAGCAAAGGCTTGTAGAACAGCTCTTATCACACAGACAAAAGGACAATGATTCTTACTGGAGTAGTGTCTAGAAGGGTAGTCAAACATTTAACCGGGGCTAATGACATTAAGCAATTTTACCAAAAGGGAAGGAAATAAACTAGTCAGATAATCCCTTTAGGTGTAGCATAAAGAGAAGTAAACAGAGGCAGGACATCCGGGAAGGATTCTAGGCGCTCCGGACAGACTGTGAACCCTGGAGTACCTAACCAATGGGAAACGGGAGGGAAAATTCGTCTGGGGATTCGGAAATAAAAAGGTGTGTTTCAAGAACCAAAAGTGTGCCTACTTGCTAGGTCACCCATTCTTGCAAGAATCTTCAAATAAAATGTGCTTTGTATCGTTCACTGCCTGAGCCGTTGTTATTGGATAAGGAACGTTTCTCACAGTGAGTTGCATTAATTTATTTTTTTTCTACGTACTTAAAACCTAAATTACCTAACTATTAAAAACATATTTTTCTCTAGTTCTCCAAATGGTTTCTTTTGAGTGGAAGAGAAAGATTTGCGAGAAAGTTTCAAAAGCTACTTCCCAGCAATGGGAAGATGGGGATGACAAGGATCTGGTTGATGATGATGTTAACTGGGTGCATGCAACTAAGAAGAAAGGAAATTCTCTTAGAAGACTGTGTAAAGAAAAGTAAGCAGCTGAAGGTGCAAGTTTGGCTGAAAATAGGTATTGATATTATTTTACTCCTTTTTTCATTGACTGAATCAGCGTTAAATAATATTTTAATCCTGTTCTAATTGCTAGGTAATTTGCTAGCAGCTGCATTCACATTTTTCATGTTTAAAAAATTGATCATTCCTTTCATTCTACCTTTACTGTCTGGTACTAAATAAGTTGTTTTCTTTGGTGGTGTTGGTAGCTGTGAAATGAAGCCTGTATTCAATCTCATTTTTGTGTGTTCACATAACAACAAAAAAAAGATAGGAGGGGGGAGATGAAAAACTGACTGGATTTGAAAGTTGAAAGGGTAAATAAGTTACCATGAGATAAGCCATACTGTAAGTAATGCTTTAGCTACTGTGGTAGCTTTTTCCTCTCCTGTAAATGTGTGGTAATCTTATTTTTCTGTTATTAAGACTAAACTTATTTGCATGTATACCGTGCCTAGGTAAATAATGCAAAAACAACTAATGCACTAATTCTTTTGGAAAGTCAGGTTCCGGTAGCTACTCTGAACATTTTCTGGTAGTAGTACTGAATATTGATCTTGGGGGAGGGGGGATGGGATGATGGATGCGGGGGACAGTTCCAAGAATAGTCTCCTTAAAAATCTTCAGAATGCTCGACATCTAAAAATATATCCTGACTTTACTTGTACGAGCATCTCTGCTTTATTAATTATCCCAGACCAGTGATGACATTATTTTCTTGATACAGATAATTCCATAATAAGTCAGTATATGCTCCTGTTCTGTTAAACTATTTGTGTTAAGAAATTTCAGCCTAAAAAAGGGTGCCCTGGGCCGTCTGGAAGAGAGAACAAGTTAGAAGTTTAAAGCAGGCAAGTTTGTTTATGATAATAAACATGCTGTGTGTGTGGTCTGGTTTAAAAAAATAATAAAGAAATAAAAGACTTTCTTTGAGAAAAGGCTTTCTGTTCAAATATTAAAATAGTTTTCTCTTTGTACTGTTCAGTCTGATGGTGACACTTCAGGGGGGCAGTGATTCACTTTTGTACATCCTTTTGTGTTCCTGAGTTCTGTAATTCCTGAATAAATCTTTAAAGGTGACTTAAATTAAAACCAAATTAAGCTAAATCAGTTTTAAGCATGCTGTCATCGATACCTTTAATGCAATAGCTGCATAAGTTGATTACATCAATATTAAAAGCTTAAAACACAGAATACACAAATTAAGAGCCTTTTGTCAATATCTTTGTTATTAACACTGGGAAAAAATCATACAGTGGTCTACAGAAAGGTAGGTCTATTCTGTCCTTTTTGGGATATTGTCACAAAAATTTTGCAACTGGCCCATGCCGACCAAGAAGAGAGAGGCTAGACCACAAAGTATAGAATTACAAAAGTAATTATTTTATTCGTGCTCATGAGGTGTCCCGTTCAAATTGAGGCACCCCGAATGCAGTTTTACACATGGTTGTTATACCTTTCAAGTGTTCAGATACAACAGGATTTGACCAATCACTACTTACACACATACTACTGTTTTGCAAAGCAACTATAATTCTATGGTGTCATTGTCCACTTGCTGCTTTCTTGATCTAGATGTCCCTGGAGTACATCTTGCTATGGTTACTTATCTATGATGCCAGATAATGGGAGGGTTTCCACAGAGGTGTTAGAGGGGCTAGGATGCTGGCATTGTCTTGGTAGTCCAGCATATCCTTTATTCTTCAGGATGGGGGCTGTCCTCCTTGCAATGAGCTGGGGTCCTTTAGTCATGCTTACTTAACCATGACTATGCAGTATACAATGTAAAATCTCACGCTCTCTTTCATGCAGTTTTATACTATAGACTAATTGGTACAGTAGTTAGGGAATGAGATTTTCCTAACAATATAGAGATTGTGTTTTTAAGCTTGAGACAGTAGAAGTATTTCTAAATGCCTTCATTCTACACTTGATAATTGCTAATATTTACTGTATTTAAAGATCAACTTCTGTTTAATATATGTATTTCTGTCATATCTCCCTTCTTCCCTTTGCCCTCCTTCTATTTTGGTTTGGATGTTCTATATTGTGGAAGACACTTCTTTTCTCGTATTTTGGTGTTCTTTTTGATTTATTTGCTTTTGAGTATTATGTAAAGTGCAATAAGTCTCTTGAATGGCAGCAAATAATCTGTTGTATGTGTAGTTTACAGCAGGGAGATACAGACTGCTGTATATTCATTTTGAACAGCAGGTAATTTTTGGTGATCTTAATATTTTAAGTTGGGACAAAACTTGATCTCCAGGACTAAGGTTTTCCTTTTTCTATCGGTTAGGAAACAATACAAAAATTAACACATCCATAAGTAGCAACATGTGAATTTTTTTGCAAATTTAATGAGAACTCTATCACATCATGTCGTAGTTTTGGCCAAATTGGCCAATGGCCGGTGACAGATGCTCCCCCCAGCCTGTCATACATGGAGAGGAGGAGGAGAGATAAAGAGATTGATGAGTTTGGAAGAAACTAAACTACTTTAATGAAGTATTAAAAATAAGATAAAAAGGAAAATAATGAAATAGATACAGTATATACAAAACCGTATTAAGCTCCCAGGATGACGTCACTGGCAGGCACTGGGGAAGTCCCAGACTGGACTCAGCCACGGGTGGGAACTGGATTCCACAGATGGAGTCAGGAACACACAAATCGGGATCAAAGGCAGATGAACAGACAGGGTCCTCCTTGGATGTTGGTCATTGAAGGAAGAGGCCTGACCCTTTGATCCCTCAGCTTTTATACTGAGCATGGGGCAGATGGGATGGAATACCCCTGTTGATCAATTTTGGGTCACCTGTCCTGTTCACTCCTCCCTACAGGTGAGACCCCTCTACGCTTTTCCATTTCTGACCCTCCAACGGGGCAAATAATGAAATTAGCTGACCTTGGTTGTTATAGCAATAAGTATAAGCAAGAGCCTTTCTACATACCATTCCTTGGCACAAACTGTCTTATCACTCTGAGAACGAACCATTTTCGACACAACATGCTGTTAATTTCAGAGAGTTAGAAGAGGCCTAGCTAAGAAGTAAAATTACTGAACAGAAAGTTGCTTCTGTTTTGCCTCAAACCAGGACACATCAGAAGCACTTATGAGAGCTACTGAGAAATACAAAATGTTTTGTAACAAGAAATAAAAATGGAACTTTCAGGAGGCTTTTTACTTGCTTTGGTGTTTACAGGCCAGGAGGCTCTTCCCGTGCATTGATGATAACTTTTTGACACAGGTGGTACAGGAGCCAACAAGGAGAGGAGCACTCCTGGACCTGGTACTGACAAACACAGAGAGACTGGTGGAGGACATTAAGGTTGGGGGCACCCTAGGTTGTAGTGATCATGAAATGATTGAGTTCAGGATCACGGGTACTATGCACAAAACATCAACAAGAAGTAAAATCACAACCCTGGATTTCAGGAGGGCTAACTTTGACCTCTTCAAGAAAGTGCTTGGAGAGATCCCGTGGGCTAGGGCTCTGGAAGGCAAAGGGGCTCAAGAGAGCTGGTTGATATTCAAATACCACTTTCTCCAAGCTCAGGATCGGTGCATCCCTGTCCTGGTTCCGGTGGGGATAGGGTTAACTTTTCCTGGTATTCCATGCCATGTGAGCCACGCCCACCCTGAGCTGCCGGGGGAGGGGGCAGGAAGTTGCTGCTTAAAAGCGGGCTGGGGCGGCCCGGGTCCGGCCGGCGAGTGGCGAGCGGCGAGCGGCGGGGGGAGCGGCGGTTCCGTAATCGCGTTTGTATATTCCCCTATCCGTGTTGTTGTTGTTGTTGTTTGCCTGTTCCCTTTGCTGTTCTATTAAACTGCCTTTGTCTCAACCCAAGAGTCTTGCCTTTTCTTACGATTCTTCCTGTGTTTGGAAGGCACGAGCGAGCGGCACGTGGTTCTTTGTTGCCGTCTGAGGCTAAACCACGGCAGTCCTTTTTGGCGCCCAACGTGGGGCTCGAAGGGTTGAGATAACGACAGAATCCAACTAGAACGTGGAAAAAATGGTTTTGGTTTTTTTTTGTATGCATTTATTTTATTAGGTAAGTAGTCACTGGTCATCATGTTGCTTGGTTTGTTCTCATGGCTGTGTTACATAAATTCCTATATGGCTTATGTACTCCCTGCGATGCTGTTTACCATGTCTGGAACAGGGATGAGGATTATCATTCTGCTGTCCTGTGCGATATCTGTTTATGATATGATAACATCACTGTTCAGACGGCTATTTTGGGGTGTTTATGTGGTTTTGCTGTCCTGTCCGTACATTGGACACCGTCTCTCAGAATTTGTTAATAATTTCCCCAGCCCTTTTGCCTCCCTTTTCTCCTTCGGGTCAGGTATGACAGCTTTTGAGAATTTTGAATATCCTTGGGATACTCAAACTAGCGTGTTCGTAGTGCTATGTCTCCTGAATACGTTCCAGGTCTTGTTTAGGGTTAAGCGACTAGTTAAGACTACCACCCGGAGATCTGCTCCGAGGCTGGATAGTCAGGGGTGGCATGGCATGTGGGAGAGCATGGGCAGGTACCTAGAGAACTACTCACCTCCAATGGTCTGGGACTTCACCCCTGAACAATTACAGGACCCTGATAAAGTGGTAGAATATTTGAAGGGAAAATGCTGTGGCTATTCTAGAGAGGCACAACTCACCGCGCTGTGCTGGGCCCTGGCCAGTATCTACCAGGCACTGCTCAGAATTATGCAGCACCCTCAAGGGGAAGAGATGGAAACCAGACCTGCGGCGGCCCCTACGGCTGCGGCGGCCCCTGCGGCGGCCCCTGCGGCTGCTGCAGCCCCTGCTGCAGCCCCTGCGGCTGCTGCAGCCCCTGCGACGGCCCCTGCGGCGGCCCCTGCGGCTGCTGCAATCCTTGCGACGGACACTGCGGCTACTGCAATCCTTGCGACAGACACTGCGGCTACTGCAACCCCCGTGGTAGCCACTGCCACTGAACCAGGGAACCAACCCATGCCAGTATCAGTTGCCCCCATACAGAAGAAGAAGTACACAAAGAAATCAGTTCGCTTAGTAAGAGATGATGATGAACCAGGGCCATCACGGGAGCAGGAGGAAGAGGCAGAACCAGAGATAATTACTCGATCCCTATCCTTGAGTGAGCTGCGGGATATGCGAAAAGATTTTAGCCGACTTTCAGGCGAGCACATTGTCACCTGGCTGCTCTGGTGCTGGGATAATGGGGCCAGTAGCCTGGAATTAGAGGGTAGGGAGGCCAGGCAGCTGGGATCCCTGTCTAGGGAAGGCGGCATTGACAAGGCGATCGGGAAAAAGACCCAAGTCCTCAGCCTCTGGAAACGACTCCTGTTAGGCGTGAGGGAGAGGTACCCCTTCAGCGAGGATGTTGTATGTCAGCCAAGCAAGTGGACTACCATGGAAAGAGGTATCCAGTACCTGAGAGAATTAGCCGTGCGGGAGATGATTTATTATGACTTGGACAATGCAGACTTACCCACAGACCCTGATGAGGTGCGATGCACAAGGCCCATGTGGCGGAAGTTTGTACGGAGCGCACCATCGTCATATGCCAACTCCCTGGCAGTAATGGAATGGAAAGGTGAAGAGGGACCAACGGTGGATGAGGTAGCTGGCCGGCTCCGGCGATATGAAGAAAGTCTCTCTTCCCCCCTTGTCTCAGCTGTGGAGAAACTGTCGCGGAAGGTCCAGCAACTTGAAGAGAATATGTCCTACTCCCCACCTGCACGGGCCAGCATCTCAGCTATTAGAAGCAGGCATTTCCCCACTCAAGAGAGAGAGTACAGAGGGTACACACCACGAGGCACCCTGTGGTTCTACCTGCGGGACCACGGAGAGGACATGAGGAAGTGGGACGGACAACCTACTTCGATCCTGCGGACACGGGTACAGGAGTTGCAAGGAAGGACAACCACAAAAGGGGATCCCTCCAGGAAAAGTGCCGCCCCAGTTTCCAGTGGGCCGTTCCCCAGACAAAGCAGAAGGCTTGATCTTGCTTCTGATCCTCTTGAAGGAACTTCCAAGTCATTTATGCAAGAAGTGAGTAATGGATACTATGACCAGTATTAGGGGGGCCCTGCCTCCGGCCAGGTGGAGGAAAGGGACAACCAGGTTTATTGGACGGTGTGGATTCGATGGCCTGGCACATCAGACCCACAGGAGTATAAGGCTCTAGTGGACACGGGTGCACAGTGTACTTTAATACCATCAAGCTATAGAGGGGCAGAACCCATTTGTATTTCTGGGGTGACAGGGGGATCCCAAGAGTTGACTGTACTGGAGGCAGAAGTGAGCCTAACTGGGAATGAGTGGCAAAAGCATCCCATTGTGACTGGCCCAGAGGCTCCATGCATCCTTGGTATAGATTACCTCAGGAGAGGGTATTTTAAGGACCCAAAAGGGTACCGCTGGGCCTTTGGCATAGCTGCTTTGGAGACAGAGGAAGTTAAACAGTTGTCTGCCTTGCCTGGTCTCTCGGAGGATTCTTCTGTTGTGTGGGTTGTTGAGGGTCAAAGAACAACAGGTGCCGATTGCTACCACAACGGTGCATCGGCGGCAGTATCGCCCTAACCGAGACTCTCTGATTCCCATCCATGAGCTGATTCGTCAACTAGAGGTTCAAGGAGTGATCAGCAAGACTCGCTCACCCTTTAACAGTCCCATATGGCCGGTGCGAAAATCTAATGGAGAGTGGAGGCTAACTGTAGACTATCGTGGCCTGAATGAAGTCACGCCACCGCTGAGTGCTGCTGTGCCGGACATGCTAGAACTCCAGTACGAACTGGAGTCCAAGGCAGCCAAGTGGTATGCCACGATTGATATAGCGAATGCATTCTTCTCAATCCCTTTGGCAGCAGGGTGGAGGCCACAGTTTGCTTTCACTTGGAGGGGCATCCAATACACCTGGAATCGACTGCCCCAGGGGTGGAAACACAGCCCCACCATTTGCCATGGACTGATCCAGACTGCACTGGAACAGGGTGAAGCTCCAGAACATCTGCAGTACATTGATGACATCATTGTATGGGGAAACACAGCAGAAGAAGTTTTTGAGAAAGGGAGTAAAATAGTCCAAATCCTTCTGAACGCTGGTTTTGCTATAAAGCGAAGTAAGGTCAAGGGACCTGCGCAGGAGATCCAGTTTTTAGGAATAAAATGGCAAGATGGACGCCGTCAGATTCCAATGGATGTGATCAACAAAATAGCAGCTATGTCTCCACCAACTAGTAAAAAGGAAACACAGGCTTTCTTAGGTATTGTGGGTTTTTGGAGAATGCATATCCCAGATTACAGTCTAATTGTAAGCCCTCTGTATCAAGTAACCCGGAAGAAGAATGATTTTAAATGGGGTCCTGAGCAACGACAAGCTTTTGAACAAATCAAACAGGAAATAGTCCATGCAGTGGCCCTGGGGCCAGTCCGGGCAGGACAAGATGTTAAAAATGTGCTCTACACTGCAGCCGGGGAGAACGGCCCTACCTGGAGCCTCTGGCAGAAAGCACCAGGGGAGACTCGAGGTCGACCCCTAGGGTTTTGGAGTCGTGGATACAGAGGATCCGAAGCCCGCTACACTCCAACAGAAAAAGAGATATTGGCAGCATATGAAGGGGTTCGAGCTGCTTCGGAAGTGGTTGGTACAGAAGCACAGCTCCTCTTAGCACCTCGACTGCCGGTGCTGGGTTGGATGTTCAAAGAAAGGGTCCCCACCACACATCATGCAACCGATGCTACATGGAGTAAGTGGATTGCACTGATCACGCAGCGAACTCGAATGGGAAACCCCAGTCGCCCGGGAATTCTGGAAGTGATCATGGACTGGCCAGAAGGCAAGGATTTCGGAATGTCACCAGAGGAGGAGGTGACGCGTGCAGAAGAGGCCCCACCATACAATAAACTGCCAGAAAATGAGAAGAAATATGCCCTGTTCACTGATGGGTCCTGCCGTATTGTGGGAAAGCATCGAAAGTGGAAGGCTGCTGTGTGGAGTCCTACACGACGGGTTGCAGAAGCCAGTGAGGGACAGGGTGAATCGAGCCAGTTTGCAGAGGTGAAGGCTATTCAGCTGGCTTTGGACATTGCTGAGCGAGAAAAATGGCCAGTACTTTATCTCTACACTGACTCATGGATGGTGGCAAATGCTCTGTGGGGATGGTTACAGCAGTGGAAGCAGGGCAACTGGCAGCGCAGAGGCAAACCCATCTGGGCTGCTGACCTATGGCAAGATATTGCTGCCCGGATAGAGAATCTAGTTGTGAAAGTACGCCATGTAGATGCCCACGTACCAAAGAATCGGGCCACGGAGGAACATCAGAACAACCAGCAGGTGGATCGGGCCGCTAGGATTGAAGTGGCTCAGGTGGATCTGGACTGGCAACATAAGGGTGAACTATTCATAGCTCGGTGGGCCCATGACTCCTCAGGCCATCAAGGGAGAGATGCGACATATAGATGGGCTCGTGACCGAGGGGTGGACTTGACCATGGACACTATTGCACAGGTCATCCATGAATGTGAGACATGCGCTGCGATCAAACAAGCCAAGCGTTTGAAGCCTCTTTGGTATGGAGGGCGATGGCTGAAATACAAATATGGGGAGGCCTGGCAGATTGATTATATCACGCTGCCACAAACCCGTCAAGGCAAGCGCTATGTGCTCACAATGGTGGAAGCAACCACTGGATGGCTGGAAACATACCCTGTGCCCCATGCCACTGCCCGGAACACTATCCTGGGCCTTGAAAAGCAAGTCCTGTGGCGACATGGTACCCCAGAGAGAATTGAGTCGGACAATGGGACTCATTTCCGAAACAGCCTCATAGACACCTGGGCCAAAGAGCATGGTATCGAGTGGGTGTATCACATCCCCTATCACGCCCCAGCCTCTGGGAAGATAGAACGATACAATGGACTGTTAAAAACTACACTGAGAGCAATGGGTGGTGGGACTTTCAAACACTGGGATACGCATTTAGCAAAAGCTACCTGGCTAGTTAACACCAGGGGATCTAACAATCGGGCTGGCCCTGCCCAATCAAAACTTCCACGTACTGTAGAAGGGGATAAAGTCCCCGTAGTGCACATGAAGAATATGCTAGGGAAGACAGTCTGGGTTAGTCCTGCCTCAGGCAAAGGCAAACCCATCCGTGGGATTGCTTTTGCCCAAGGACCTGGGTGCACTTGGTGGGTGATGCGGAAGGATGGGGAAGTCCGATGTGTACCTCATGGAGATCTGATTTTGGGCGAGAATAGCCAATGAATCAGATTGTGTGCTGTTAATTGCTAAGTAACACTGTCACTGTATGTCCTCATTGCTATCAGTTGTACTACAAGTAAGGCACAGGGATGATGGGATAAGAACTGATCTCAGCAGCCGGCGCCCAGCAGTTTCCTCAAGATCTACATCTTCAGCCTACAGACTGCGTGCATGAGCCACACCAGGTGCACCAGTCACAAGCTCCGAAAAATACAGCATGCAACAGACCAGCACCACCCAGCATCTCACCTGCCCTGAGAGACTGTTCTAGCAGATGGAGCCCAAAGCCGTGGATTAAAAGAACTCAACGGACACTTTGGAGGGATGACCCATAAACTAAGGGTATTATATGTGTGTATATATATATATATATAACAGGGGAAAGTGGTGGCAATTCATTGGAACCTGCTGGGCATGGCATAGATGGTATGGAATAAGGGGTGGATAATGTCCTGGTTCCGGTGGGGATAGGGTTAACTTTTCCTGGTATTCCATGCCATGTGAGCCACGCCCACCCTGAGCTGCCGGGGGAGGGGGCAGGAAGTTGCTGCTTAAAAGCGGGCTGGGGTGGCCCGGGTCCGGCCGGCGAGTGGCGAGCGGCGAGCGGCGGGGGGAGCGGCGGTTCCGTAATCGCGTTTGTATATTCCCGTATCCGTGTTGTTGTTGTTGTTGTTTGCCTGTTCCCTTTGCTGTTCTATTAAACTGCCTTTGTCTCAACCCAAGAGTCTTGCCTTTTCTTACGATTCTTCCTGTGTTTGGAAGGCACGAGCGAGCGGCACGTGGTTCTTTGTTGCCGTCTGAGGCTAAACCACGGCAATCCCTAAGAGAAAGAAATCGGGCAAGGGATGCAGGAGACCTGCATGGTTGAGCAGGGAGCTTCTGAAAAAGCTCAAGTGGAAGAATTAAGTTTACAGTAAGTGGAAGAAGGGACTGACCATTTGGGAGGATTATAAGAATGCTGACGGAGTGTGCAGGCATGAAACAAGGAAAGCCAAGGCCTCCTTGGAATTAAACCTGGCAAGGGATGTCAAGCTCAACAGGAAGGGCTTCTACAAGTATATTGGAAGCAAAAGGAAGACCAGAGAAGTTGTGGGCCCCCTGTTGAATGAGACAGGAGCCATGGTGATGGAGGATGCGGAGAAGGCGGAGTTACTGAATGCCTTCTTTGCTTCAGTCTTTACTGCTCAGGCCAGCCCTCAGGAGTCCCAGGCATTGGGGGAAGTAACAGGGAAAGAGGAAGACTTCCCCTTGGTTGAGGAGGATCGAGTGAGGGATCAATTAGATATCCACAAGTCCATGGGCCCCAATGGGACGCACCCGAGAGTGCTGAGGGAGCTGGCGGAAGTCATTGCTGGGCCGCTCTCCATCATCTTTGAAAGGTCCTGGAGAACAGGCGAGGTGCCTGAGGACTGCAGGAAAGCCAATGTCACTCCAGTCTTCAAAAAGGGGCAAGAAGGAGGACCCGGGGAACTACAGGCCGGTCAGCCTCACCTCCATCCCTGGAAAGATGATGGAACATCTCGTTCTGGGCGTCATCTCAAAGCATGTGGAGGGAAAGAAAGCTATCAGAAGGACTCAACATGGATTCACCAAGGGGAAACCATGTCTGACTAATCTGATAGCCTTCTATGATGGCATGACTGGATGGATAGATGAGGGGAGGGTGGTAGATGTGGAGGTCAGTGATGAGTGGTGTTCCCCAGGGGTCAGTACTGGGTCCAGTCCTGTTCAATATATTCATCAATGACCTGGACGAGGGGATAGAGTGCACCCTTAGCAAGTTCGCCGATGACACAAAGCTGGGAGGGGTGGCTGACACACCAGAAGGCTGTGCCGCCATCCAGAGAGACCTGGACAGGTTGGAGATCTGGGCAGAGAGAAACCTTATGAAATTCAATAAGGGCAAGTGTAGGGTGCTGCACCTGGAGAGGAATAACCCCAGGCACCAGTACAGGTTGGGGGCTGACCTGCTGGAGAGCAGCTCTGTGGAAAGAGACCTGGGAGTCCTGGTGGAGTCAGCAATGTGCCCTTGTGGCCAAGAAGGCCAATGGCATCCTGGGGTGCATCAAGAAGAGTGTGGCCAGCAGGTCGAGGGAGGTCATCCTCCCCCCTCTACTCTGCCTTGGTGAGGCTGCGACTGGAGTACTGTGTCCAGTTCTGGGCTCCCCGGTTCAAGAGGGACAGGGAACTGCTGGAGAGGGTGCAGCAAAGGGCTACCAAGATGATTAGGGGACTGGAACACCTCTCTTCTGAAGAAAGGCTGAGGGATTTGGGTCTCTTCAGTCTGGAAAAAAGAAGACTGAGGGGGGATCTTACCAATGCTTATAAATACTTAAAGGGTGGGTGTCAGGAGGATGGGGCCAGGCTCTTTTCGGTGGTGCCCGGAGACAGGACAAGGGGTAATGGGCACAAACTTGAGCATAGGAAGTTCCACCTAAACATGAGGAGGACCTTCTTTCCTTTGAGGGTGGCAGAGCACTGGAACAGGCTGCCCAGAGAGGTGGTGGAGTCTCCATCTCTGGAGACATTCAAAACCCGCCTGGACGCGTTCCTGTGTAACCTGCTCTAGGTGAATCTGCTCTGGCAGGGGATTTGGAGTAGATGATCTCCAGAGGTCCCTTCCAACCCTATGATTCTGTGATTTATAGCTGAGGCTTAACAGAAGTTCTAACTTGTATTTTCCATTAATTACACTAGCACACTCTGTAGAGTTTGGACAATTGTGGTAGCATGGTGGTGTCAGGGCACACAACTTTCAGGCAGATCTTAATTTGAAAAACATTTCACATATATTAGATGCTGTTGTGGTTTAGCCTCAGACGGCAAGAAAGAACCACGTGCCGCTCGCTCAGGCCTTCCCAATACAGGAAGAATCAGAAGAAAAAGGCAAAACTCTTGGGTTGAGACAAAGGCAGTTTAACCGAACAGCAAAGGACACAAGAAAAAAATAAGAACAATAACGCAGACAGAGGAATATACAAACACGATTACGGAACTGCCGCTCCCTGCTGCTCACGGACATGAGCCGGGACACCCCAGCCCGCTGCCCCCGGCAGCTCAGGATGGGCATGGCTCATATGGCATGGAATACCTCTCCTGGGGAGAATTAACCCTGTCCCTGCTGGAACCAGGACATTATCCACCCCTTATTCCATACCATTTTTGCCATGCCCAGATCTTACAGGTTCCAATGAATCGCCACCACTTTCTCCTGTCATATATATACACACACATATATATTCATGCAGATATAATGCCCTTAGTTTATGGGCATTAGTTTATAGTCTTTATGCTATAGACTAGGATACTTTTAAAATTGGTGTCATGCCATATCCTTTGGCTAGTTAAGCAGATTACTCTAGACACACAAAACAATTTTTTTTTTTTCTGTATGATTGGGCAACTTAAGTATTTGGTTCCTTCTTTATACTTCCTCTTCCCTCTTATGAATACTAGCCTATGGATACAGTAGTAAAGAGGTACAGATCGACTCTTCCATAGCCTTCCCTCAACTCTAAGTCTTGAAGAGACAGTAGGGGGTTTTCTGAATGAAAAAAAATCATAGCTTGTTGGGGGTGGGAAGCATGTGGCTTTAATGTTCAGAAATCCTTGTTCAAGCATCTACCATTCAGTATCAAGATCAATTTATTACATATGTGCTTGGGGAGGGACAACTCAAGTGGGTAGCATGCAAATTTCAGTTCAAAATATCTCAAAACTAGGACAGTGGCAGTAAAAAAAAAAACCCCAAAAACCATCAAACCCACAAAACCCGACCATTTTATATAAATGCTTGTTGATGAGTTATACAAATATATTTTTGGAGATTAGGTAGTTGAAGCCCTTACAGGAAAGAGGATTTCTTTCAGTCTCCTGTAAAATGTCTAGCAAAATCTTGTGAAAGAGGTGATTACTTTCCATTATGTACTGTTGTGCTGCACGGAAGGGGACTTGGACTGACGACTGTGGGGTTTTTTTGTACAAACTAAGAATAACTTTATTTTAACAAATAATTTAATACTAAAAGGGCTTGCTTTACATATATATATATATATACACACACACACACACTCAGACTTTGTTTATTTTTAAATCTAGGGAACATGAATGGTTTAAGCAGGACCTTCCCAAATACTTGTTTCCTGAAGACCCATCATATAGTTCTACCATGATTGATGATGAAGCCTTAAAAGAAGTGTGTGATAAGTTTGAATGCACTGAAGAGGAAGTGCTAAGTTGTCTATACAGCCAAAATCATCAGGACCCTTTAGTAGTTGCTTATCACCTCATTATAGATAATAGAAGAATAATGAATGAGGCCAAAGACTTCTACTTGGCTACAAGCCCACCGGATTCTTTTCTTGATGATCACAATCTGTCTCGCCCTCATCCTGAAAGAGTGCCATTTTTAGTAGCTGAAGCACCACGTCCCCGCCATACTCTTGATGAGCTGAATCCACAGAAGTCAAAACACCAAGGTGTAAGAAGAGCTAAGTGGCATTTGGGAATACGGAGTCAGAGTCGACCTAATGATATCATGGCTGAAGTTTGTCGAGCAATTAAACAACTGGATTATGAATGGAAGGTAAAAGAGTAAAGGACAACACCAGACAACAGTAAATTTCTGAGCTGTATAATTGCATAGCTTAGAAGTCTGAAACTACATTTCTCCTGTGCTGGAAAATAATTTCATGTGCCTGTGCTGACTGCTTGTGCTTGCTGTGCAGGAAGGGTTTTGAGGGGGGCTATTTATGCTGACAGGAAAAGTCTTGCTAAGGTATTTAACTTTTCTACTGAGGCTGTGGGAATGTGTTGAGTGGTATGGGGGTGGAGGGGCAAAAAAAAATAAATGCTCTGACACGTAAGCCTGGAATAACTTGATAATACCAGTGAGTTGAAATAAGAAAAACAACGTGCGGTGCTTCTCAAGCAGTTCTAGTTACTAACTCAAATCTCTTTTATACTAGGTTGTAAATCCATACTATCTGCGTGTTCGAAGGAAGAATCCAGTGACAAGTGCATATTCCAAAATGAGTCTACAGTTGTATCAGGTGGACAGCAGGACATACCTACTGGACTTCCGTAGCATTGATGGTATGTGAAGACTTACATAAGTTAATGGAGTTGTAAGGGAAATAATTCTAAATGCAAACATGTCTTAATTTACTTGTTTAGAAGTAAGTGTTGCTCTTTATTAGTTTAAGTCAAGCTAGATCTGAATTGGTGTTTCTTTATTCCTTCCTGGTCTAGTGTTCCTGTGACCAGACGGTTAGCTGTTTCATCCCTTAAATAATCATATTTTAGCTATATCAAATCCCAAACTGTTCCATTTTGTTTCTGCACCAGCACTAATACCACTGGTGCAAAAGGGGAAGGATTGTGGGAGGTGAGATTTGGATCAACCTAAACTGCCTCTGGGGCCTCACCCCCAAATTTAAACATTAATTTAGATCTGAAGTATGTGAACATATTTTCCTAGTGAAGATAAAGCTTGGTATCTAGGCATGCAAATTTTGCTTGGGCTGTACATTGCTGTACTGTGTCTGGCTGAGATGGAGTTGATTTTCTTCATGGCAGCCTGTATGGTGCTCTTTTCAATCTGTGACTAAAAGTGTGTTGATAACACACCAGTGTTCTGGCTATTGCTGAGCAGTACTTGCATAGTATCTAGTCTTTCTCTTTCCCCACTGTGCTGCACCCAATGAGTAGGCTGGGGGTGAACAAGAAGTTGGGAGGGGACACAACCTGAATAGCTGACCCAGACTGACCAAAGGGATGTTCCATGCCATATGATGTCATGCTTAGCAAAAAAACTGAGGGGATGGGGATTTGGGGAAGGCAGCCATTGCTCAGAGACTGGCAGGGTATTAGTCTGTTTGTAGGAGGTGGTGAGTGGTTGCCTTTACATCACTTCATTTTTCCTTTTTTTTTTTTTCTTTTTTTTCTTTCTCCTTCCTCTTATTAAACTGTGCTTATCTCGACCTATGAGTTTTCTTGCTTTTGTTCTTCCAATTCTCTTCCTCCATTGCACTGAGATAGGGTGGAGTGAATGAGGGCTTGGCTGGGGGCTTAGCTGCCAGCCAGGTCCAACCTACCAATGCTAGTAGTGGACAAAATTTGAGATGGGAATTGTATGCTTGCAGTAAGTGTGAAGTCTTGAAAGCAGTTGGACTAAACTGTAGAAAAATCTATTTTATAGAGTGAAAATAACACAGCATACAACTCTATTGTTGTCTAACCCCAGCTGGCAACTGAGCACCACACAGCTGCTTGCTCACTTTCCCCCTGGTGGGATGGGGGAGAGAATCAGAAGGGTAAAAGTGAGAAAACTTGTGGGTTGAGATAAAGACAGTTTAATAAGCAAAGCAAAACAAGGAATTCGTTCACTACTTCCCATTGGCAGGCAGGTGTTCAGCCATCCCCAGGAAAGCAGGGCTCCATCATGTGTAACGGTTACTTGAGAAGAAAAAATGTCATAACTCTGAATGTCCCTCCCCTTCCTTCTTCCCCCAGATTTTTATTGCTGAGCATGATGTCATATGGTATGGAATATCCCTTTGATCAGTTGGGGTCAGCTGTCTTGTGTACCCCCAGCCTATTCACTTGATGGGGCATTGTGAGGAGCAGAAAAAGCCTTGACTCTGCGTAAGCACTGTTCAACAACAATGAAAACATCCCTGTATTATCAATACTTTTTTTCATCACAAACCAAAACCATAGCCCCATACTAGCTACTATGAAGAAAATTAACTCAGTCCCAGTGTCATGGTTTAGCCTCAGATGGCAAAAAAGAACCACGTGCCGCTCGCTCAGGCCTTCCTGATACAGGAAGAATCAGAAGAAAAAGGCAAAACTCTTGGGTTGAGACAAAGGCAGTTTAACCGAACAGCAAAGGGAACAAGAAAAAAACAACAACAATAACGCGGACAGAGGAATATACAAACACGATTACGGAACTGCCGCTCACCGACCGGACCCGGTATGCCCCAGCCTGCTCCAAGCAGGACTTCCTGCCCCCCTCCCCCTGCAGCTCAGGGTGGGCTCCACCTGTTATAACAGTCTCTCAGGGCAGGTGAGATGCTGTGTGGTGCTGGCCTGCTGCATGCTGTATTTTTTGGAGCTTGTGACTGGTGCACCCGGTGTGGCTCATGCACACAGTCCGTGGGCTGAAGATGTAGATTTTGAGGAAGTTGCTGGGTGCCAGCTGCTGAGGTCAGTTCTGATCCCATCACTGCTGTGCCTTACTTGGTTTTTCATCAAAGTCCATCTGTCCTTAATTTGGATGATTCTTACTGTAGTACAGCTGATAGCATTTACAGTAATGAGGACATACAGTGACAGTGTTACTTAGCAATCAACAACACACAATTTGATTCATTGGCCATTCTCGTACAAAAACAGATCCCCATGAGGTACACATCGGACCTCCCCATCCTTCCGCATCACCCACCAAGTGCACCCAGGTCCTTGGGCAAAAGCAATCCCACGGATGGGTTTGCCTTTGCCTGAGGCAGGACTAACCAAGACTGTCTTCCCTAACATATTCTTCATGTGCACTACGGGGACTTTATCCCCTCCTACGGTACGTGGAAGTTTTGATTGGGCAGGGCCAGCTCGATTGGTAGATCCCTCCGGAAATGAGTCCCGTTGTCCGACTCAATTCTCTCTGGGGTACCATGTCACCACAGGACTTGCTTTTCAAGGCCCAGGATAGTGTTCCGGGCAGTGGCATGGGGCACAGGGTATGTTTCCAGCCATCCAGTGGTTGCTTCCACCATTGTGAGCACATGGCGCTTGCCTTGACGGGTTTGTGGCAGTGTGATATAATCAATCTGCCAGGCCTCCCCATATTTATATTTCAGCCATCGCCCTCCATACCAAAGAGGCTTCAAATGCTTGGCTTGTTTGATTGCAGCACATGTCTCACATTCATGGATGACCTGTGCATTGGTGTCCATGGTCAAGTCCACCCCTCGGTCACGAGCCCATCTATATGTCGCATCTCTTCCTTGATGGCCTGAGGTGTCATGGGCCCACCGAGCTACGAAGAGTTCACCCCTATGTTGCCAGTCCAGATCCACCTGAGCCACTCCAATCCTAGCAGCCCGATCCACCTGCTGGTTGTTCTGATGTTCCTCAGTGGCCCGATTCTTCGGTACATGGGCATCTACATGGCGTACTTTCACAACCAGATTCTCTATCCAGGCAGCAATATCTTGCCATAGGTCAGCAGCCCAGATGGGTTTGCCTCTGCGCTGCCAGTTGCCCTGCTTCCACTGCTGTAACCACCCCCACAGAGCATTTGCCACCATCCATGAGTCAGTGTAGAGATAAAGTACTGGCCATTTTTCTCGCTCAGCAATGTCCAAAGCCAGCTGAATGGCTTTTACCTCTGCAAACTGGCTTGATTCACCTTGTCCTTCACTGGCTTCTGCAACTTGTCATGTAGGACTCCACACAGCGGCCTTCTACCTTTGATGCTTTCCCACAATCCGGCAGGACCCATCAGTGAACAGGGCATATTTCTTCTCATTTTCTGGCAGTTTATTGTATGGTGGGGCCTCTTCCACATACATCACCTTCTCCTCTGGTGACATTCCGAAATCCTTGCCTTCTGGCCAGTCCATGATCACTTCCAGAATTCCTGGGCGACTGGGGTTTCCCATTCGAGTTCGCTGCGTGATCAGTGCAATCCGCTTACTCCATGTAGCATCAGTTGCATGATGTGTGGTGGGGACCCTTTCTTTGAACATCCAACCCAGCACCGGCAGTCGAGCTGCCAAGAGGAGCTGTGCTTCCGTACCAACCACTTCCGAAGCAGCTCGAACCCCTTCATATGCTGCCAATATCTCTTTTTCTGTTGGAGTGTAGCGGGCTTCGGATCCTCTGTATCCACGACTCCAAAACCCTAGGGGTCGACCTCGAGTCTCCCCTGGTGCTTTCTGCCAGAGGCTCCAGGTAGGGCCGTTCTCCCCGGCTGCAGTGTGGAGATTATTTTTAACGTCTTGTCCTGCCCGGACTGGCCCCAGGGCCACTGCATGGACTATTTCCTGTTTGATTTGTTCAAAAGCTTGTCGTTGCTCAGGACCCCATTTAAAGTCATTCTTCTTCTGGGTTACTTGAAACAGAGCGTTTACAATTAGACTGTAATCTGGGATATTGTGGAATAAATACTAAATTGGCTAAAAAATACAAAAGTACAGCATTGTTCACACATTAAGGAAAAGTATAAAATCAAGAGGCTTCTGAGGTAGAAAATAGCCGCAGCTGGCATGAAGGACACAACATCTGTGGTTCCCTGATAAGCTACCTGAGGTACGGGACGGGATGCAATTATTCCGTGGCTTTACCTTATGATGTATAGCGGATACAGGAATGGGATGATACCATGAAACAGATAAGCTGCCAATTAGCTGCCCGCTAGATGCTCAGAGCCAACATTTTGTCAAATTTTGATGAAATGCTGTCCTTTGTGCGAACTTTGCTCATTATAATGTCATTATAATACCAAAACACACCTCCATCCCGAAGGCTACCCGCCTCCAAGGTGCGAGCACTCCTTCTTGAGTCTGCGCCCTGAATTTCTCGTAAACTATACCTTTAATTGTGAAGCGAGAGAAATTTACACCAATCATGATAAAAGTATGTATGACTAAAGTCACTCAAACTCCACCTTGAAGATAACAAATAGTATAAAAATAGCCCGAGAGAGGGGGGATACCCAGGGAAGACACCATCATAAAGAATTACATCACTGACTTCTGGGATCAGTCGACGGGCTGAGCCTCTCTTCCCCCCCATAGGGACGCCTTTGGGTAAGACTTAGATTATACCGAGTGCTTCCTCGGGAAACTTAGAAATTTCTCTAGAGACTCTCTTTTTCTACATTTAAAGCCAGGCTGTATCGTTTATAACTTTGTCGCGCGTTTTGTATATGTAACAATACTTTCATTTGCACGTGCTTTGCAGACAGTGTATTTATCACCGGCAATCCTAAGAACCTATATATCTGTTGTTTAAATAAACTGCACTTTTTTAAGTAGCTAGTCGTTTCGCTTTCTCACTGAACGCGACCAAAAACTCAAGAGTGGCCGTGCTAGTTCATGAGCACGACTAGACTGAAGGTGCAGTCCACTATTAGTGTATCCAAATCGTAATAGTTTAATATATATTAAACGCGATTGGACTGATAGTGCTGAATTGGGCATCACTCAGAATTTAAACCTAGCCGCACCTAGCCTCCCACCTCGGTGAGGAGTGTTAGAACGCAAGGGGGTTTATCTTCTGCCAAAACCGCTTTGCCCCTTTTCACGCAACAGAATTTTGGCGTAGTCGGCAGGATTGCCATGGATAAACTGCTGCAAAAATATGATTGTGCCCCTTCCCAGGCTGGGAAGGAGTGGGCCCATAAATTTTGGAAGGATGAAGAGAAAGTGGTGGAACGTATTGAAGAGTGTCGGGTTTCACAGAAGCTCAGAGCGGGGAAAGGCAAAGGTGTGATTTGTGCGGTGTTAGGCGCCTGTTTATCTTGTGCACAACAAGAAGCTAGGGAAACCCCTGCTCCTAATCTGATTTCAGCTGTAGAATATGCAACCCTGAAATCGGAGAATGAGGTGTTGAAGTCATCACTAGCCTTTCAAAAGGAGACAGGAGAAAAATTAAGAACTCAAGTTGATAAGCTTGTGAGTGAGAATGAATGTTTAGGAAACCGGAATGCTCAACTTGGGAGTGAAAATCACCAACTTAAAATGTTATTGGAAAGGGTGACTGGGCTCTTAGATAAAATGCAGCCCTCGACCCAGGTCCAACAGATTCGTAAATTAATGTGTTATCCAAATTCTGGAACCCAGACCGGAGATTTTTGGTCTAATAGTGAAGATGAGGAAGAAGATGAGGAGGGAAGGACTTTTACTGTGAAATCTCGAGTCTTTCCTTTACGACCTCTGATTAAAACTGAAACCACAGTTGATGAGGATGATGAGGAAGTCCGCAACACTGTGCGTACTATTCCGTGGACACCAACAGAGTTAGCAAAAATAAGGGAAAAATATTCGAGGCGGCCAGAAGAATCAGCTGTTGAGTATGTGTGGCGAGTTTCTTCTGAAGGAGGAGATAGAATTATGTTGAGTGAGGAAGAAGCAGGAGACTCTTGGGGACCAGGAGTGTTTTTAACTACAATGGACGGGGATCATAATTATTCCCTAACCGCTCGAGCAGCCTTTTGGGCAGGTGGTATGGATCCGCGAGAGAGGGGAGAGCCATTAGAGATTAGAGCTACAGGCTACTCTGAACTGTTTGCGGCGATACGGAAAGCAGCTTGTCTGCAAGCCATGTATGACAGAGAGGAATTTCGGAAATCCCCAATGTCAGCTGCTATCGACCCCGATCGATTAGCCCCTCTTATCCGTGGTCTTCCCGATTGCCTGAAGCCATTTGTTGTTCGTACTCAAGATCGTATACGAGAGGCTCGGGATGCTCATGGGCGGGGCCGGCGTCGCTACATGCCCACCTGGAATGAATATGTACAGGAAATAGACCAATATGGGCGCCGAATGGGCTGGGCCAGCCTAACTAGCGAAAAATCCTCCGAACACCCCCGAAAGGTTCGCCAAGTCCGAACTCACACTCAAAACCCCAAACCGGTGGAAAGGTTTAAGCCTGATAAGGACCGGAATGAGTTGTGGCGTAAAGCCCTACAATTAGGGGTGCCCCGACAATTCTTGCACGGTGTCCCTACGGGAGATCTCCGTACACTGGTCCAATCTCTAACTAGAAAGAATAATTCGGCTGGGGAGAAAAGTCTAACCAGAGAATCCCCAAGCTGTGAGAAAATTGTGCCTTCTGCACCGGAGCGTAATTTGATTGATTTGACAGAGTCCCAGTCAAAAAACTCCTATCCCCGGGGAGGGCAGTGAGCCACCCTGTCCGGCGGGTACTAGCTATTCAATGGCTCTCTCATAAAGATTCTGAACCTATTATCGCCATTCCTGTCGGACCCCGGAGGATGTCAGTAAACTTTATTATTGATACCGGAGCCCAAATGTCTGCAATCACTAATGAAACGGCACAACTTCTAGGTATAAATCCCACTAGACGCAGAGTCAACTTCACAGGAATTGATGGTGTGGTAAAAACATGCCCCGTTGCAAAAATTAACCTCTGGTTGCCGGGAGAGCAGCGGATGACCAGGGCGGAAGTGTTAGTGGGTGCCTCGCGTACTAACCTCCTAGGATTTGACGTGCTGCGTGGGCGAATGTGGAAATTCCCAGATGGAACTGTGTGGAGTTTTGCAGGATGCGAAAAAGTAATAGACACAGTGAAATTGAGTCTCTTGGAAACTTCCATGCCTTTACCTCCCTCTAAAATCACTAATGTCCGGCAGTATCCACTGCCTGCAGCTGCACTTGCAGGAGCAGACGGGGTGGTATCAGATTTAGAAAAAAGAGACATCATCAAGAGGACTCACTCGCCTTATAATTCACCAGTGTGGCCGGTAAAGAAACCAAACGGGCAATGGCGTTTCACAGTAGATTACCGAAAGTTAAACGCCAACACTGCACCCCTCACTGCCGCAGTTCCAAATATCGCGGAAATTGTGACAATGATACAAGGAGCTGCCCATCCTTGGATGGCTGCCTTAGATGTTAAAGACATGTTTTTTATGATCCCCCTCCTTGAGCAGGACAAAGCGCGGTTTGCATTCACGTGGAAAGGAGTCCAATATACCTTTAACCGACTTCCACAAGGATACAAACATTCCCCCACTATTGCTCACAATGCTTTAGCTAAAGTGCTATCAGAGATTCCTGTTTCACAGGGATGTACGGTATACCAATATATTGATGACATCCTAATAGGGGGAGAGAACCAAGAAAGTGTAAAAGACATGATGGAAAACATCCGAAAAACATTACTTGATTTAGGATTGGAAATTCCAGACTCAAAGTGTCAGGGACCTGCACAGGAAGTTAAATTCCTGGGGGTCTGGTGGATTAAGGGAGCTGCTTCTGTCCCTCAGGATACCCTGGAAAAAATAGAGCGTGGACAGAATCCATCCAGCGTGAAGGAGTTACAGCAAGTTCTGGGAACTTTAAGTTATTGGCGTAAACACATCCCTGGCTTTTCCATCATTGCTCGCCCCCTTTATAGTTTGCTCAAAAGGGGTAGATCCTGGGAGTGGACTAAACAACACACTAATGCTCTGCAATTACTAATAAAGGAGCTAAGGTTATTCCAACAGCTTGGTCCTATACATCCAACTGACCCTGTCCACGTAGAATGGGGGTTCAGTGAACATGGTTCCCATTGTAATTTATGGCAGAAGGGACCAGCAGGACCGGAGAGACCATTAGAATTTAGCTCTCACTCCTTCAATGATACTGAGAGCAGATATTCAGACCTTGAGAAGGGTTTACTGTCCCTAGTGCGAGCGTTGCAACGAACAGAGCAGATAAGAAGAGAACAGAGTGTGATCATTCGGGGACCTTTTCGCCTCCTAGATGTGGTCCGTAAAGGGACAACACCACCAGCTGGCATTGCCCAGAAACCTACAGTTCGAAAGTGGTATGCTTATTTAGAAGGCATTAATGAAATCATGCCAGTCTCTGAAGGCAGTGTTAAAGTATCCAAGCTGCAAAAGGATATAGATGGTGCCCTATTGTTCCAATCCCCACCAAATAGACCATCTCCGATCCAAGAAGCTCCTCCTTTGAAGGAAGGCAGTGATCTTACAGGAGTGTGGTTTACTGATGCGTCATCTCACCGTGAAAACAATAAGTGGAAATATAAGGCCGTAGCACTGGAAGTAGCAACGGGAGAAAGAGCGATTGAAACAGGGGAGGGTAGTGCACAAGTAGGGGAACTCAGAGCTGTCCTACTAGCTGCACAACATGGAGCCACCTCCATTTACACTGACTCATATGCTGTTTTTAAAGGAGCCACTGAATGGATAGGACACTGGGCAGCCAATGATTGGCAGGTGAACAGAGTCCCGATTTGGGAGACGGACAGTTGGAAGCAACTGTTAGAAATAGGAGAACAGAGAACATTGCACATTGGTTGGGTAAAAGGCCATGATCGTTCAAACTCGATCACTGCTCAATTCAACCAACAGGTAGATAGCCTCACGCGGCTACAGCAAATTGACATTGTAGATGATGGTCGGGAATGGGAACGCTTACTTGAATGGTTACATGTTAAGCGTGGCCACACAGGCCGTGCTGACCTGTATCAGGAAGGTCTAGCCCGGGGGTGGCCCGTGTCGGTTAAGCTGTGCGAACAAATAGTAACTGCCTGTTCACAATGTCGCCTACGACTCAGCAAAGATCATCCGAGTAAGGCGCCTCCCTTACACATTCGGGACAAGAAAACGTTGTGGCATTCATGGCAGATTGACTATATTGGGCCCTTGAGATTATCAGGTGGGAAAAGATATGTCCTGGTAGGAGTGGAGATTATCTCCAGCCTCAGTATGGCCAGCAGTTTCAAATCAGCTACCGGGGACAACACAGTGAAAGGCCTAAAAGGGTGGTTCAGCACACTTCCCCTTCCCGAGGAAATCCAAAGTGATAACGGTTCACACTTTACCGCTTCGGTGGTACAAGATTGGGCCAAAGAAGAAGGGATTCGATGGGTATTTCATACTCCCTATTATCCCCAGGCTAATGGCATTGTTGAACGCACCAATGGATTGGTTAAGCGTTTTGCAAAAACTCATGAACCTGGTTGGCATTTGCGATTGGACGATGCCATCTATCAATTAAATAACAGATGGAGTGGAGACGGCTGTCCTAAAATGAAAGCTTTCTGTGCATCTGCCAATATTATCTCTCCAAAGGCTCCCAATGAACCGGGAAAATACCCCGGAAGATTTCACCCTGGACAACCTGTGCTAGTGAAAATGCCTCAAATTGGGACGGTACCAATGGTGCTAGCTACTCCCAAAAATCCCTATGCATGGGAAGCCAAGGACTGTTCAGGGAAGATACACCGGATCAGCACCCGGTGGATCTCGCCTTCTTTTTAACCCCGTCGGTCGAATAAGACCGAGCAGATTTTCTTTTCCTTTGTGTCTTACAGGAACCTTGGATGAACTGTACAGACGGATTGGCCTACGCTACCTTTGAGTGTCTCCAGGGAATCCTGACGTTGATCCTGGCAATAATACTATTTTTATTATGTATGGCTACCTGGAGGCCCAAATTCTAAAATGACGAATTGGCAGATGGAATTGATGCTATTCAGTTTTACCTTTTTGTTCCCTGTTGTTTGTAGTCAGAGAGACCCAGAGTGGCCATGGTCTCAAGCCTTTGTTAAACACAATGCGATGGCAGGTACTAGAAAGGGAGAATTGAGTTTGGCCACTGTAGTTCTACAGGAAAATGAGGTGTTACATGAGTGGACCTGGAATAGTTGGTACCCAGTCCTGAAAGGTAAGGCAGGGGTGGAAGCCCGAGTAGGGTGTAGAATGATCAACGGCTCAAACCATGAGAAGGCCATGAGAATAGAGATATTTCGCCCTCAGAACCCACGCTCAATGACAACAAAGCACTGTGTCACCGACAAGTGGGATTGCTGGTATAATTTTACTCTTGTTGAACCCACTCTTGTAACTTGTCGTTGGCAACAGGATGAAATAGCGCTGCTATTTGAATTCAAGATAGACGTAGCACCTGAGCTTTGGGATAATGCATTGTCACGGTACACTGCAAGCACCGGAACACCAGGAAACAAAAGGGGTTTAAATCTCTCCACTTTGGTTATACAAGGAAGTGAAGTATATTCCAGAGATAAATGGAGATGGAATGATTCACTTCAAATGGCTAAAATAGAGGCCACCCTTGGAAAGAGAATACACATTGGTTGCCGATTTATCAATGGGTCTACTCACCACAGGCCAACTGTAATTAAAACCATCTATGTAGACTCTACCAAACCAGACAAATACAACACTGACTGTTACAAAATTATGGAGCCAAATTCAGATTGCTGGCACAATTTCACTTTTATCAAACCTACAATAGTGTATTGTATTTGGGGCTACAAGGGCACAGAATTGTTATTTGAATTTATGATTGACTCAAATACACCTGAACTTGCCGAAATAAATCCAGAACCTACACCCCCACAAACTCTCAAAGGCGTACCTTCTGAGCCCTCCATTAGTCTAACTCCTTACATTTTCAACATTGGCCCTTATGTTATTAAACACACAGGTCAACAACAGATACTGTTTAATCCCACATATTCCCTCAAGCGAGTAGAATTGTCAATGCAGATTAAAATCTCTGCGATCAAACCCACTTGTTTACCATTCCTAAGTACATCTTATGCAGGATGGTCAGCATGGTTACGCAGACGAACTTTTGCCACTTCACAACGACTGAAGAGGGATGTGACTGGTATCTTAGGAACAGGCCTGGGAGTCTTAAATAGTATAGATGCTGAGATACTTGCCAACAAACTAGTCACAACCACTACTGATCTGGACAAATTAAGACGTCCCCTACAGTCCTCTCTATTAGCATTGGGAAACCACCAATGGCTTTTATCGAATATATTGCCTCAGTGGGAAGAAACGGGTGAAAAAGACCATCAGCTGATCACAGATGCACTTGGTACAACCCAAAACAATGTTTCCTTGGCTCTTAGTTGTATCCAAGCCCAATTGTGGATGCAATCTATGACAGCCGCAATCATAAGGGAAGGTGAAGAAGGCACCTTGCCCACCGAAATTCAAAAAGTAATATGGGATAACGCAATTGAATTTGAGAAAAAATTTCAGTCCTGGTGGTATCTGGTTAACTTCACCTATGATCCCATTGAGAGCAAGGCCACAGCTTTTGTCTTAACAATACGCAATGCTTTGGTATACACCATATACCCAATCATTGCACTGGGGTTGAATCACCAAGGAGCCATACTCTATCCAATGGAGCACAGAGTGTGGGCACAACAAAATGAGAATAAGTGGCAAACTGTTGATGTTGACGCATGCGTTTCACGAGATCAACAAGGATTCATTTGTGAGAGTAATACCCTGAAAGCACAAGACATTTGTCTTGACACCAACCAGAATGTTTGTCACTTTGAGATACATCCTGATGAAACCCCAGAGACTGTGCTTGTATATATTGGGAAAGGGTGTGTTTGCATGAGGTCTCCCTGTAGTCTTGTATTCATAGATGACATAGTAGTTGATATAAGTAATCACTCAAACCTTTGTGTTTGTAACTTTACTAACATTATCGGATGTGACTTCAATTATTCAGCTCCTGTTACATCTTTTCAATTGCTACAATCTAATTATACATTGATTCGAGATTTGTTGCCTACCCCCATCGGAATGAATCTCTCACTGGTGAAGAAGTTACTACAACACGATGAATTGAAGCGACTGTTGAAAGAGGCCCAAGAAAATGGACAGAGAACTTTGATTACCGTCCATCATGATGTTGAAGAAATACACCAAGTGCTGGAAAGAGTCAAGAGAGACGGAGGACATGGATGGGGAGATACTCTTTTTGGATGGTCACCGACAGTTACAGGACTTTATAACAAGATGCTCCATCCTGTTGTTGTTTTACTAATACTCATTGTTTTGTGCTTCGCTTTGACAATTGTTTTGTATGTTAGACTTTGGATTATGATGAAAAGTTTAACTCATTTGATCACTCCACGAGATGTATTTGCACTTGATATCCCTCACCACAAGAACACATGTGATCTTTCCTATCCGTATTGAGTATCGTGGAGCTTGAGTGACTGTAGTCACGGGGTGGATTATGTGGAATAAATACTAAATTGGCTAAAAAATACAAAAGTACAGCATTGTTCACACATTAAGGAAAAGTATAAAATCAAGAGGCTTCTGAGGTAGAAAATAGCCGCAGCTGGCATGAAGGACACAACATCTGTGGTTCCCTGATAAGCTACATGAGGTACGGGACGGGATGCAATTATTCCGTGGCTTTACCTTATGATGTATAGCGGATACAGGAATGGGATGATACCATGAAACAGATAAGCTGCCAATTAGCTGCCCGCTAGATGCTCAGAGCCAACATTTTGTCAAATTTTGATGAAATGCTGTCCTTTGTGCGAACTTTGCTCATTATAATGTCATTATAATACCAAAACACACCTCCATCCCGAAGGCTACCCGCCTCCAAGGTGCGACCACTCCTTCTTGAGTCTGCGCCCTGAATTTCTCGTAAACTATACCTTTAATTGTGAAGCGAGAGAAATTTACACCAATCATGATAAAAGTATGTATGACTAAAGTCACTCAAACTCCACCTTGAAGATAACAAATAGTATAAAAATAGCCCAAGAGAGGGGGGATACCCAGGGAAGACACCATCATAAAGAATTACATCACTGACTTCTGGGATCAGTCGACGGGCTGAGCCTCTCTTCCCCCCCATAGGGACGCCTTTGGGTAAGACTTAGATTATACCGAGTGCTTCCTCGGGAAACTTAGAAATTTCTCTAGAGACTCTCTTTTTCTACATTTAAAGCCAGGCTGTATCGTTTATAACTTTGTCGCGCGTTTTGTATATGTAACAATACTTTCATTTGCACGTGCTTTGCAGACAGTGTATTTATCACCGGCAATCCTAAGAACCTATATATCTGTTGTTTAAATAAACTGCACTTTTTTAAGTAGCTAGTCGTTTCGCTTTCTCACTGAACGCGACCAAAAACTCAAGAGTGGCCGTGCTAGTTCATGAGCACGACTAGACTGAAGGTGCAGTCCACTATTAGTGTATCCAAATCGTAGTAGTTTAATACATATTAAACGCGATTGGACTGATAGTGCTGAATTGGGCATCACTCAGAATTTAAACCTAGCCGCACCTAGCCTCCCACCTCGGTGAGGAGTGTTAGAACGCAAGGGGGTTTATCTTCTGCTAAAACCGCTTTGCCCCTTTTCACGCAACAGATATGCATCCTCCAAAAACCCACAATGCCTAAGAAAGCTTGCGTTTCCTTTTTACTAGTTGGTGGAGACATAGCTGCTATTTTGTTGATCACATCCATTGGGATCTGACGGCGTCCATCTTGCCATTTTATTCCTAAAAACTGGATCTCGTGTGCAGGTCCCTTGACCTTACTTCTTTTATGGCAAAACCAGCTTTCAGAAGGATTCGGACTATTTTACTCCCTTTCTCAAAAACTTCTTCTGCTGTGTTTCCCCATACAATGATGTCATCAATGTACCGCAGATGTTCTGGAGCTTCACCCTGTTCCAGTGCAGTCTGGACCAGTCCATGGCCAATGGTGGGGCTGTGTTTCCACCCCTGGGGCAGTCGATTCCAGGTGTACTGGATGCCCCTCCAAGTGAAAGCAAACTGTGGCCTCCACCCTGCTGCCAAAGGGATTGAGAAGAATGCATTCGCTATATTAATCGTGGCATACCACTTGGCTGCCTTGGACTCCAGTTTGTACTGGAGTTCTAGCATGTCCGGCACGGCAGTGCTCAGCGGTGGCGTGACTTCATTCAGGCCACGATAGTCTACAGTTAGCCTCCACTCTCCATTAGATTTTTGCACCACCCATATGGGACTGTTAAAGGGTGAGCGAGTCTTGCTGATCACTCCTTGAACCTCTAGTTGACGGATCAGGTTCTGGATGGGAATCAGAGAGTCTCGGTTAGTGTGATATTGCCGCTGATGCACAATTGTGGTAGCAATCGTCACCTGTTGTTCTTCGACCCTCAACAACCCCACAACAGAAGAGTCCTCTGAGAGACCAGGCAAGGTAGACAACTGTTTAACTTCCTCCGTCTCCAAGGAAGCTATGCCAAAGGCCCACCGGTACCCTTTTGGGTCCTTAAAATACCCTCTCCTGAGGTAATCTATACCAAGGATGCATGGAGCCTCTGGGCCAGTCACAATGGGATGCTTTTGCCACTCATTCCCAGTTAGGCTCACTTCCGCCTCCAGTACAGTCAACTCTTGGGGTCCCCCTGTGACCCCAGAAATACAAATGGGTTCTGCCCCTCTATAGCTTGATGGTATTAGAGTGCACTGTGCACCCGTGTCCACTAGAGCCTTATACTCCTGTGGGTCTGATGTGCCAGGCCATCGAATCCACACCGTCCAATAGACCTGGTTGTCCCTTTCCTCCACCTGGCCAGAGGCAGGGCCCCTCTAATCCTGGTCATAGTATCCGTTACTCACTTCTTGCAGAAATGACTTGGAAGTTCCCTCAAGAGGATCAGAAGCAAGATCAGGCCTTCTGCTCTGTCTGGGGAACTGCCCGCTGGAAACTGGGGCAGCACTTTTCCTGGAGGGATCCCCTTTTGTGGTTGTCCTTCCTTGCAAGTGCTTTACCCGTGTCCGCAGGATCCAAGTAGGTTGTCCATCCCACTTCCTCATGTCCTCCCCGTGGTCACGCAGGTAGAACCACAGGGTGCCTCGTGGTGTGTACCCTCTGTACTCTCTCTCTTGAGTGGGGAAATGCCTGCTTCTAATAGCTGAGACGCTGGCCCATACAGGTGGGGAGTAGGAGATATTCTCTTCAAGTGGCTGGACCTTCCGGGACAGTTTCTCCACAGCTGAGACAAGGGCGGAAGAGAGATATTCTTTGTATCGCGGGAGCTGGCCAGCCACCTCATCCACCGTTGGTCCCTCTTCGCCTTTCCATTCCATTACTGCCAGTGAGTTGGCATCTGACGATGGTGTGCTTCGTACAAACTTCCACCACATGGGCCTTGTGTATTGGACCTCATCGGGGTCTGTGGGTAAGTCTGCATTGTCCAAGTCATAATAAATCATCTCCCGCACAGCTAATTCCCTCAGGTACTGGCTACCTCTTTCCATGGTAGTCCACTTGCTTGGTTGACATACAACATCTTCACTGAAGGGGTACCTCTCCCTCATGCCTGACAGGAGTCACCTCCAGAGGCTGAGGGCTTGGGTCTTCTTTCCAATTGCCTTGTCAATGCCCCCTTCCCTAGACAGGGATCCCAGCTGCCTGGCTTCCCTACCCTCCAATTTCAGGCTACTGGCCCCATTATCCCAGCACCAGAGCAGCCAGGTGACAATGTGCTCACCTGAAAGTCAGCTAAAATCTTTTTGCATATCCCGCAGCTCACTCAAGGATAGGGATCGGGTGATTATCTCTGGTTCTGCCTCTTCCTCCTGCTCTTGCAATGACCCTGGTTCATCATCATCCCTTACTAAGCAAACTGATTTCTTCGTGTACTTCTTCTTCTGTATGGGGGCAACTGATACTGGCACAGGTCGGTTCCCTGGTTCAGCGGCAGTGGCTGTCGCAGGGGTTGCAGTAGCCCGGTGCCTGTCAGTCTGGTCTCCATCTCTTTCCCTTGAGGGTGCTGCATAATACTCTAGAATAGCCACAGCATTTTCCCTTCAGATATTCTACGACTCTGTCAGGGTCCTGTAATTGTTCAGGGGTGAAGTCCCAGACCATTGGAGGTGAGAAGTTCTCTGGGTACCTGCCCATGTTCTCCCACATGCCATGCCACCCCTTGACTATCCAGCCTCGGAGCAGATCTCTGGGTGGTAGTCTTAAATAGTCATTTAACCCTAAGCAAGATCTGGAACACATTCGGGAGACATAACACTAGGACCGTGCTGGTTTGAGCATCCCAAGGATATTAAAAATTCTCAAAAGCTGTTATACCTGACCCGAAGGAGAATAGGGAGGCAAAAGAGCTGGGGAAAGTGTCCCTCCCTGTTTCCCCCACAGACTGGGTGTAATTATTAATAAATTCTGAGAGACGGTGCCCAAGGTATGGACAGGACAGCAATACCACATAAACGCCCCAAAGTAACTGTCTGAACAGTGATGTTATCATATCATAAGCCGATATTGCACAGGACAGCAAAACGATAATCCTCATCCTCGTCAAAGTGGAAAAGCATAGAGGGGTTGCACCTGCGGGGAGGAGTGGACAGGTGACCCAAAACTGACCAACAGGATATTCCATCCCATCTGCATCATGTTCAGTATAAAATCTGAGGGATCAAAGGGTCAGCCCTCTTTCTTCAATGGCCGACATCCGAGGAGGACCCTGTGTGTTCATCTGCCTTTGATCCCGATCCGTGTATTCCGGAATCGAGATCTGGAATCCAGTTCTCAGCTGTCACTGAGTCCAGTCTGAGACTTTCCTTGTGCCTGCCGGTGACATGATCATCATCCTGGGAGCTTAATACTGGTTTTGTATACATTGTATATAGTTCATTGTTTTCTTTTTGATATTTTTATCTTTTCTTTTTAAGTAGTTTAGTTTCTTTTCAACTCATAACTCTGTCTCTCTTATTCTCTCTCCCTCCTCTGAATACTGCTCTCATTTCTGATGATACTTATTTATTATTCCATATTGCACTAAAAAAAAAAATCGCCATCCCTAAAGCTGTTACTTGTTTGGGAAGATCATAGTTTCAACTGGAACACTCTGTTTTGTCTGAGCTTATAGAGATTCACCTATGTTAAAATAAATAGTTGATTTCACTTTGTCACTTGATGTGTAAATTAGACTGATTAATAAGGTTTTACTCTTTCTTTCCTTGAGCTTTTGCAGCAGCAAATTAAACAAGGACACATCAAAGTGCTATGAACAGACCAGATAATAGGTCAGTCTTCATGAAGTGGTTTACTTTTCTAGGGAAATTAATCATTGAGAATTACTCAATTTAATTTTCTAATCTGTTTTTTTTTTAAAAAAATCCAACTTTTGTGAAATGCTACTTAATGCACATTTTACAGTTGAGACTGATTTTTTTCCCCCTTATGCTAATATGCTAGCATCACTTCAACATGTGTAGCTTATGATTCCTTAGCTATAAGGATTCATAAGTTGTAATTGAGTTTGTCTTCATCACTAGACACAGTAAGGTGTCAGTGTAAAATTATGTCCTTTAAAAAGTGTTTAGTGTAGTGGTAAACTGAGTTAAGTGTTATAAAATAAATTAAAAAAAATCTATTTAGCAGATGGAGCAGAAGAATAATACCTATTTTTAAAAGTTGAAAAGCCTTTCTGTCATGTTTTTATAATGTTTATATCTCTTCAATTTACCCATGTTTTAGATTATGATAAGCACTTGATTACTAATGAGTTAGGAAAGTGCTAAAGTAATAAAGTTGCTTTCAGATTATCTTGATAAATCATTTTGATGCAACTGACATGGCAAAGGGCAAAGATCATTGTGTCTAAATTGCCTTTCAATTTTCGTTCAATAAAACTGATGTTATTTATAGTGTTTCTCAGAAGATCCAATGGTTGTCTTTGGCAGAAACATTTTAGCAGCTTAATAGGCTTAATTACATTACACAGTAGATGAGAAGTGGGGTATGTTAAAGAGACGAGAGGTTCAGGAGAGCTGGTTGCATATTTTTTTTCAAATTATCTCCTCCAAGCTCAAGAATGGTTCATCATGATGAGGAGGAAATGAAGAAAAGGTGATAGGAGTCCTGCATGGATTCACAGGGAGCTCCTGACAAAATCCAAACATAAAATGGATATATACAAGAGGTAGAAGCAGGGTCATGTGACCCAGGAGGACTATAGAGACCCTGTCTGAGTATGCAAGGATGGGGGTAGGAAAGCCAAAGCCTGCCTGGTGTTGAATCTGGTGAGGGATGTGAAGGGCAACAAGAAGAGCTACAGGTGTATCAGCAGCAAAAGGAAGACTAGGAAAAATGTGTCTTCTGCTGAATGGGGCAGAGGATCTGGTGGAAAAGGATGCAGAACAGGCTGAATTACTCAATGCTGCCTTTGCTTCTGTATTTACTGATAAAACTTGCCTTCAGGAACCCCAGGCCCCTGAAACCAGAGGGAAAGTCTGGAAAAAGGAAGACTTACACTTGGTCAAGGAGGATCAGACAAGGAAATGTTTAGACAAACCTGACATGTACAAGTCCATGGGACCTGATGGGGTGCATCCATGAGTGCTGAGGGAGCTGGTTGATGTCATTGCAAGAACTCTTCAACTGTATTTGAAAGGCCATGAAAGGTTATTGGGAGTAGCTGGCATTGATTAATGAAGGGGGAATCATGCTTGACCAACCTGATAGATGACAGGTTGCCTAGAGGGTGGTGTGGACTTTCCATCTTTGTTGATACTCGGAACCTGACTTGAAAATGTCCTAAGCAGCCTGCTTTTGTTGACCCTGCTTTGAGCAGGAGGTTTGGACTAGATGATCTCCAAGAGGTCCCTTCCTGAGGAGAAATAACTGGACTCCAGACGATCCAATGTGAATCAACAGAAGCCGTTTATTAAGCACAGATCATCATCTTTTATACCCCGCGTTGTAGCCGTACACGCGACTCGCTTATTTCTGATTAGCTAGTTACACTGTCCACGCGCTGTCCATGCAGTTCATTCACACATCAGATTGGTTACAAGAATTCGCATAGTAAATTGCTTAGTCATTAGCACAACATGTTTTCTACCTTCTCAGTTCCCGTTTTTCCCATGTACTAATTCCGTCTCCTACCACCTGTTTTGCTCTTAATCTAATCTCTCACAGTAGGGAGGCTGGCTCACATGGCCATTTTCTCTCAGATACATTCCTACAATACCCCCTTTTTCTTCTTGAGCCAGCCAGACCTTATGCGTGGCATTTTCTATCATGTCAGTCACTTTGCGGAGAACACATGAGGCTACCATAATCAATAATAATATAACCAACAATAGCATGAGCCCTTGCTTTAGGAAGTCTGATAACCATCCCGTTATACCCCATGAGCTTAACCAATCATCGAAACCATTTTTGACCACTTTTAATTTGGACATGTTATCCTTCAGATCCCGTAACTGCTTATGAATGGATGATGAGTGGTCAGAAAGGTTCATACAACACATACCTTCAAAATCTTCACATCCATGACCCTGAGCTAACAGCAAAATATCAATAGCCGCTCGATTTTGCAACGTAGCATGCCGAATGCTACCAACATCAGTAAGCAAGCTAGATAGGATTTCAGTTGTAAGGTTTATCTGTTTACTTGCCCAACACCCTATCTTATTCAACATATTTAATGCCATTGCTGTTCCTAGCAAAGGAAGAATACTTAGCCCTATTCCTTGTTTGAGATTCGGGAATGTTATATGGTCGTCACAGGATGGAGTGAAGGTATGAACTGTTCTCTTGGCTCTGTGTTTCCTGTGTGCTCTGCTCACTGTGTCTTTGGCCGTACGCAGGCCTCTGCTCGTAGATCTGCCACATCTCCCCCTTTTTTGTTTAACACCAGACCATTTATTAACAAGGTCGCCATGACTTGTGCTTCTACTCGTTGTGACGCTCTTAGCGGGTTATATACTAAACACAATTAAAAACAGAATCAAAAAGAACCCTGCTAAGGCAATAAATACCCAGATTCCTAAATTTAGCCCAGAAAGCCAATTTCTTTGGATTTACCCACGAGAAACCCTTTTGTACTATTTCAAATACATTGCGGTTCATTAAGTCTTGAATCTTTAGTATTTGAGCTTTTAGCTGATCATGGAAAGGACGAATATTTTGTTGCAATGACATGTCAAAAGCACCTTGAAGATGGTGTTTAACCATTTCTCAGCCACGTAGCAACGTATTCCAGGGGAGAGATGTAACACAAAGTCTTTGAGAGCTGTACTCCCAATCACAATACAGAGAAAGACGTGTTTTTAATGCATTTTGCCGATTCCCTATCCATATTACTGCTGTTTTATACCTTACTCGTGTTAAATTTACACAATAAGATTGATTACATTCTTGTATACTTGCATTTTGAGCTGAAGCAAACATACGGATGAGAAGTACAAATCATTACAGAATTGTCTTGCTCACAACTTCTATTTGTTGCAGTATTATCTGTGGTTAGCATGCACCCTGACTTAAGGTGCTTGTAATACACCTTCGGTTGTTCAGGCCATTGAACAGTTCTTGCAAAATGTCGCTCTACTGCTGTGGATGACAAAGAAGACATGTTTAGAAAATTTAAAACATGAGTTGCTTTATACACTCACTCTTGAGGTGTCATACCTACGGGATTCCCCCTTTTTTGTTTACCAAGCATGGTTTTTAAAGTATGATGCATATGCTCCACAATTGCTTGCCCAGTTGGGGAATGAGGAATACTGGTGACATGTTTAATACCCCATATCTGTAAAAAAAAAAAGGCCTGTACTTTAGCGGATACATAAGCTGGTTCATTATCAGTTTTTATAGTTTTTGGTACTCCCATGACTGCAATGCATTGCAACCAATGTCGAATAACATCACGAGCCTTCTCTCCTGTATGAGCAGTAGCTACAACAAAGTGAGAAAACAGATCAACTGAAACATGTCCAAATTCCATAATGCGCGTAACATCGGATTGCCAAAGTTCATCAGGTGTAAGCCCTCGCGGGTTAATCCCCACACATGGTGGCAGAGGAGCCAGCTGCTGACTGTGAAAGTGACTGTAATAGTCTGTGCTAGGGGAAAGAATAATTTATTTGCCCAATATAATGTACTAAGGCAATTTGTAGGTTAAGACTTTGTGATAACCAAGGGTCAAGGTCATCCTTTTTGATGGGGACATGTATGTGGCTTGGATCCATTCCAGAAAGCTGCTGACAGCACAAGCGACCCTGGGAAAACAATCGTGGTAACATTTCAATCATTATAGTTACTGGTTTTTAAAAGGTATGTGGCAAAAATACCCACTCTAATGTGCCGCGATTGGGAGACGGGACGCTGCTTGATGCAAGCAAAATGTCAGTTTATTAGATGCGTCGGAAAGCCTTTTATACAGCTACTTAACAGTTACATAAATTCTATCATTTCTGATTGGCTTAGCTCTAAATGTTTCATTACAATAATCCCTCCTACTTGCGGTTTCGCTACATGCTAGAAGCTACAGTTTTGGAATGTGCTAAAAGCTACAGTGATAACTTGTTGCTTAACTCCCTACTTCCTCAAGGTTATTTGTCTCGGATCTGCAAGGCCAGCTGTTCCCTACCTCCTCAGAGTTATTTGTCTCAGATCTGCAAGGTCGGCATGCCCTCGAGTTTCTTGCATACTTGTACTTTTCTGCTAGCCGCCCCCGACATCTCCCCCTTTTTTGTTTCTTTAAAGGCAGAACTGAGGCGCGGGTTTAAAGGTCATCATACTCAGTGAGCTGGACAGAACTAACACTAGCGTAAATCTTCGGAATATCGCCGTTTTGAATAAACCATGTATGTCGAACAACTTTAGTCACCATAGACCTGACACAGGAAAGAACGCAGCTTAGAATCAAAAGGTCTACCAATATAATAACTAATATGAGTACAGCAGATTGTACCAGGCTCCTAAGCCAGCCCTTTAGCCCAAACCAATCACCCAAAGTACCCAATCCGAAGAAGTCCGTATCAGATTGCACCTTTTGTGAATGCGCGAGGAGTTGTGTAATTTGCTTATGTATCGAAGAAGAGTGGTCCTCTAAGTCCATGCAGCACATTCCGTCAAAATCCTCACAGCCATGTCCGTGGGCTAGTAGCAAGAAGTCAATAGCGGCTGTGTTTTGCAGGACTGCATGTTGTACCGTGGACAAGTCTTCAGCCATCTCAGATAGTATGCGGCTGGTAGCATTTGTTTGCTTAACAACCCAACAGGCAATTGCATCTAAGTTTCTGTGGGCTCTCGCTGCTGCCACCCCAGGGGTAAATAGCGAGGTGAAAAAAACCTCCCAGCGATTCCATAGCTTAACATTATCGTCGCAAGTATTATCTAATGCTTGTGTTGTGTCACGAGTAAAACGTAACCGCTGTTTTGGGCTTGGATGATAGTGAGGAGTGCCAAGACTAAGCTGTCCAATAGTACACGGGCCTCCTCTAGGGTTGGAAGGGATCCCAGACCAAGCTCTATTTCCGCAAATAAAAAAGAACCCCAAGGGGAGCCGCCTAGGGAGCATGGTACCGGGGGCTGAGTGAGTGGCGTCTCGAGCAATGCTCAAACACCATTGTTGTTGCCAGAGGGTAGCATTACCAATAGGTGAGATGGCGGTCGGTGCAGAATCCTTTACTAAGCGCCCCTCTTTTTGGGCCCCCGACCATGACCACAGGTGACGCAATGAATATGTTCTACTGGCGTCTCTGCTCTATTGTCCATAAAAGCACTGCATCAGTCCTCCGAATGTTCTCCGGTATGCTGTTCAGGGGAATGATCTAGCTGTGGATTGGTGTTGTGGCCGCCCGACTGTGGTAGGGGTTCACGGAAAGGTCGCACGCTCTTCGCTGGGATCCACCTGGGGCCTCGTTCTGTGGAAACACAAGCATAGCCTCTGCCCCATGTGACAAGGGGGTATGGCCCCAAGACCTTACCTGTCTCAGGGTCGTGGATCAGGACTGGAGCTTTTACGCTGGCTTCGAAAGAAGTGTTTGTGTTAAAGTGGCGAACGATCGGAGGGTTGTTATCTATTAAAGAACAATTTAAAAAGTTAAAAACATACAAGGCTTTCTGTAGACATTCTTCAGGGGTGGCTGTCCCTACTCCCCCCTTCTGTTGCTGTAACAAGCGCTTTAAAGACTGATGAGAGCATTCAATCAGGGACTGGCCCGTAGGGGAATGCGGGATCCCAGTGATGTGAGTGATCCCCCAAGAGATAAAAAAGGTTTTAAGTGCAGCCGAGACATAAGCAGGGCCATTGTCTGTTTTGATTTGTGCAGGGATGCCTAAGGTAGCAAAAGCACGCAGCAGATGCCTGCGAACATCTTTCGCTGCCTCCCCCACATGGCAGGAGGCAAATAGAGTGCCTGAAAAGGTGTCAATAGAGGAATGGACGTATTTTAATCTCCCAAATTCTGGATGATGTGTGACATCCATCTGCCATAATTGCAGGCTTTGTAAACCTCTGGGATTAACCCCGCCTGGGGCCGTAGGAAAGGAATGTTTTTGACAATCAGGGCAGACAGCGATAATGTTCGCCTCTTGCTGAGAAGTGAGGCCAAACTGGCGTTTGAGGCCCCCTGCATTCTGATGGAAAAAGGAATGACTAAGCTTAGCTTGCGCAATACGGTCAGGTAAAACTTGTACGGGCAGCGTGAGCATATCGGCCCGTCGATTGCCCTCTGCAATAAACCTAGGTAAAGAGGTGTGCGATCTAACATGTAAAACAAAATAGGGATGTGTTCGAGAGGTTAAAAGGAAAACAAGTTCCTGCAACAAAGCAAACAAATCAGCATGCGAAGTATGCTGAGCACCGAGGCCTCAGCCCGTTCGACGACGCCTGCAACATAAGCAAAATCAGTAATAAGATTCAGTGGTGTAGACCACTTAAGAAAAGCTCGAACAACAGCGGCAAGCTCTACGATTTGAGGGGACCCAGAGACTGTCTCAACGTCCGACTCCCATTGTTGAGAGCGGTCATCCCACCAGACAATCACCGACTTGTGTGTTTTTCCAGACCCATCGGTGAACACAGTAAAGCCTTTTTTGCTTCTTCGCGGATCGCTTCCAGGGCCTCTCGTGGACAATCTCGAGCCTGTGCCGCTGGATCAGAGTGCTGACCCGTACCCATAAGGTGCTCCATGGTCAGTGCGGCAAGAGCAGCATTATTATGACCCACGTAGCTGGTGAGGAGAGTTTGAAGGCCCCCTCTCCAATGCGACTCCCAGAGGGAATACTGGGTAGGGGTTAATAACAATTGCGCTAGCGATTTTAAATCATGGGGAGTCATAACGTACGTATCAAAGACAGAAGACAGCAGGCTCGCAAAATATGGGGAAGAGAGCCCGTGTTCTGTGACGGTACGGCGCAGCTCTTTAATCACCGGAAGGACAAAGCCTCCCACTGCACTCCCCGGCCTTGATAAATAACAGGGGCGACTATCGTTCGCGCTATTTCCAAGTCACCTTCTTTTAAAGCTTGAGGTCTAATATTCGCCCATGTATCATGAGGGTCAAGGGGGTACAAGTCAGGCTCTCTATCAGGATCAACGGGCCCCGGGTCAAGCGGATCTTCCTCAGGAGGGTAGCCTGCGGCACAGACCTTTAAGGGTCCGGGCGACTTAGCGCGTCGCGGAGGTAGCGGAGGGGGAAGCAAAGGCTGAGCTGATGAAGGTTCCCCCTTAGCATCTGGAGAGTCTTTATGGCCCCTTTCCTGTGCCTTAATAGCCTCAAAGATATTTCTCCACCACGGAAGCAAACGCTGAGCCTCGGCATTCCCTGACGTCGCTGAGTCCCACAACTTTACCCCCACATCGTCCCAAAGTTCCCGGGTAAAAATACTGGAGGCCGTAACAGTGGGGATCTTCATTTGTACCCACTTAAGCATAATCTTTAAGTCCTGCCCGGAAATATCTTTTTTATGTTTCCGGAGGAGCGTTTTCATAACCTCATATACGTCTCTCTCTGCGGGGGACATCTGATTCCCCATGTTTCCCACAGCTCACCTCTTAAATCCAGAGGGATTCCTGGCCAGTTCCTGCTTCCTTTCAGCAGCTCATTCAACGTTCCGTGGGACTCGCAGCAAGCCGCTCAGCTAGGTGGTTCACCAACCCATCACGTCGGGGTCACCAATTTGCCGCGATTGGGAGACGGGACGCTGCTTGATGCAAGCAAAATGTCAGTTTATTAGACGCGTCGGAAAGCCTTTTATACAGCTACTTAACAGTTACATAAATTCTATCATTTCTGATTGGCTTAGCTCTAAATGTTTCATTACAATAATCCCTCCTACTTGCGGTTTTGCTACATGCTAGAAGCTACAGTTTTGCTATGTGCTAGAAGCTACAGTTATAACTTGTTGCTTAACTCCCTACTTCCTCAAGGTTATTTGTCTCGGATCTGCAAGGTCGGCATGCCCTTGAGTTTCTTGCATACTTGTACTTTTCCGCTGGCAGACCCGACACTAATGCAGTCAGGCTCTTTGCGAGTGCATCATCCCACTGTCCTATCAGGGCATAAAGTTGAAATTCTTGTAGGAAGGTGTTCAATGTGTCTTGCAGCAGTAGTAGACTATATCTTATCTTGCAACATGCTGTAATGCCTTCGGAGCTGTTGGGGTTAATGAACATAGAACTTATGGGGGGGCGCGGGGGCAGACACAGTGCTTCAGGGCATCCCCTGTATCTTCAAAGTGCGCTCATGTCTCTCTCCCCATCTCTGACCCGAGACAGCCCCCCTATATCCTGCACTGGATTGAGTGGAGAAGTACAGGCTAGAGTCGCTGCATGCATGGCCAGTGCATGCAGCAAGTCCCACCAGACTCTCCTTCACTGGATTGAGTAGAAAAGTACAGGCTAGAGTCGCTGCACGCGTGGCCAGTGTATGCAGCGAGTCTCACCAAACTCATGATCCAGCTTTGCTAACAGCGGCTGTCTGATACGTGACTACATTGTTGTAATCCCTTCTTGTTATCTTCTTCTGTGAAGGTCGGGTTCTCATGGATACACACATAGTTTTTAGAGCAACATATTCTACAACTCGTACAAGGGTACGATGCAAAGCAGCATTTACAGCTGGTCATATAATGCTTATTAAACACGGCAAACAGCATACTAAACATAACAGACAAATTCCTTCCACACAGGCAATGAGTATAATTTGCTTCAACCAACCCCACCCCCAAGTCCATCCAGCAAAGAGATTTCACCCAGTGGTCTCCACAAGTTGCTGGTTCGGTCGGTGCAGTTCCTGCAACTGGGCATGGATGGATTTGGAGTGGTCACTTAGATTCATACAACACAGTCCTTTAAAATCTTGACAACCATGTCTGTGAGCTGAAAGCAAAAAATCAGTAGCAGCTCTGTTTTGCAACATCGCATATCAAATACTATCTACATCTAGCAATAACTCAGAAATAGCTGTACTAGTAGCATTGTTAAACTTATCCTTGGCAGCAAGAGAGTCCTTGTTATCACGAATCCTTGGCAGCAAAAGAGTCCTCGTTAGCAAGAGCGCATGCGGACTCCCTGTTCTTGCTGGTACTGTGCTTTGATCTTCTTCCACAACAGGCCAAGATTCTCAAGCAGCTGGATAAGGTGTCTGTGAGTCCATTACAGGCTTATGTCATCCAAATGTTTTTCTTGCCAGCACCCAAGACTGAATAACAATCGGTGTGATATATGTGTTTTCCAGCACCCAGGTGCGAGTCCCTTGAGTGTATTTACAATCCTCCTCGCCGATCTTCCGTTGCTTTCCCATATTCCACCCCCTTGTTCAAGAGACCGCTTCTGCTGGGGTTCATTTTAGTCTTGCAGGGTATAACACAGAGGTATAATACTAAGGCATGCAATAACATATACACATATAGGAAAAAAACAAAAACATATCTCTATGGTACTGCTTTGAATCAGGTGTCCTATTTCTCTTTTTCTGACGCTTTTTCGTAATGCGTATGGCATACTTTTGTGCTAACGTGGCACATTTCCCATCTAATTGTTCCTGTTCGGTTTCCCTTTTTTTTTTCTTTTTTTTTTCTTTTTTTTTCCTTTTTTTTTCTTTTTTTTTCTTTTTTTTCTTTTTTTTTTCCATCACTTACGACTGACATAAAAGTCTGCCTTTGCAACAAGAGCTCAGGTTCTCATTTTTCCTTAAGTGTCTCATTTTCCTACAGAGCATCCTATAGATTTTGGCTCAACTCCTTTTCCCAATCAACCATGATCTTATAGACAAACAACAAACAACCAGCCATACGCCCTGCACGGGCGAGCCGTTCCCGAGAGTGTAAACGTGTCGGCTCGTGAAAACTCCCCCAATATTTCAGGACTTCCATCGGTTCTACAGCCCATCCTGGTGTATCTACCTGGGGCACGCTCGCCTTACGTCTAAACATTGTGTATACACAAACTTCTTCACTTGACGGAGTGTCAGCCCTAGTTGCATACGAGAACAGTACCACACCGGGCAGAACACCTGCTCAAGTGGAGTCACCTAACGACACTGCACACAACAAAAATCAAACAGTAGCACACATGCTGATCAGCAGGTATAAGCTGGCGCCCGCACACACTTACACAGCAGACATACAAAACCAGCACTTCTATCTCAGGAAGACGACTGGGGAGGGGAGGGGGCGAGGCGGGCAATGGCAGGAGCAAACAGCTCCGGCTCTGTCCTTCTCTGCTGACATTCTGCCTCCTCCATCGGCCTCAGGTGGAGCAGAGGGGATCAGCAGGGGATCGTCCCAGACCTTCGGACCTGGCCTGTTCGATCCCCCTCCCGTGGGTTGTAATGCTGCAAAAGCCCCGGCTGCCATGGCTCGCTCCGCCTTCATATCTTGTAAGGTCGATATACCAACCGCCATGTCGTCGCTAACGGTGATGCCTCTTTGTCTCCTTTACTTATCACTTCCCACAGTTTTTTCCCAACAGCCTCCCATATTTCTGGTTTAAAAGCTGTCTGGGGCTCTGGTGCGAATCCGTTCTCTCTGCACCAGGTTAACAACGTTCGGAGCATACGCTCATCGTATTTCACCCCTCTCGTAGAGAGGATATGCAGGAGAAGTCTTAATATAGCCCCTTCTTCTTTTGTTACTTGTTGCCCCATCTCCTGCCCCGGCTGCTCACCTCTCTCTGGCTGTCCGTGGCCACGTCGTCTGTTTCCTCTATTCCAGATTGCCGCCCAATCCGCCCGGTCTCAGTCCAGCTGAGCCGTCCTCCAGCCGGTGGATCTCCTGGGTCTTCCGCCCCTCGCGTTCCGTTGCTCAAGCCAAGCGCCAATCGGTATCACGTCGGGGTCACCATCTGAGGAGAAATAACTGGACTCCAGACGATCCAATGTGAATCAACAGAAGCCTCTTATTAAGCACAGATCATCGTCTTTTATACCCTCTGTTGTAGCCTTACACGTGACTCGCTTATTTCTGATTAGCTAGTTACACTGTCCACGCGCTGTGCATGCAGTTCATTCACACATCAGATTGGTTACAAGAATTCGCATAGTAAATTGCTTAGTCATTAGCACAACATGTTTTCTACCTTCTCAGTTCCCGTTTTTCCCATGTACTGATTCCATCTTCTACCACCTGTTTTGCCCTTAATCTAATCTCTCACAGTAGGGAGGCTGGCTCACATGACCATTTTCTCTCAGATACATTCCTACACCTTCCAATCTCAGCCATTCTGTGATTATATCCTATTAAATCTATGGGTGCATTTAGAATACAGAAGGTTGTTCCTCTGACTTGAATTTAGCTGTACAGGTCATTGGTATGTAACCTTTCTCGGCGGGTGGGAAGCTTGTGTTTCTTGAATTTACTTTTCATTTTGTTTCACTAGTTCATATATCTTTGATGGAATGCTTTGGGTACAGAAAGCGATGCAAAAATGGGCAGTCTTTGCTCTGCCTTCTTCCTATTGCTGTCTGCTGATTGACCTCATTTAAAGCAAAAATGTGTTTGAAAAGTTAGAAAGTTAAAAGGACTGATTCAGTAGAGAATCTGTGAGTTTACAAACTTAGCTTTTATTCCTGGCTCCCAAAATAAAGTCTAAAATTCTGTTAGGCTGTTGACATGTTGCATAGGGAATGTTGACTCTTCCATAAGGGTGATCTAAAAGCCCTACACAATTGGATTTCGTAATTAAGTGTAAGGGAAATCACTGGAAAATGCTTATGATGAAACTAGGAGAACGTACTAGGCACACATTCCTACTGTTCCCTGTAGGCTGAAAATAACTGTTTGGTATCAATCCTGGATGTAATTTGCATGTCAGGTATTATTAGCTATTCCATATAGCGATTACCTCTTTCAGAGTGAATGACCAATACCAGTGTGCTCCAAATAAAATGAAAAATTTTAATCTTAGTAACTATTAGCTTTGATTAGGTTGATTGTTTTCTAAGGTCAATCATGCAAAAATTCAGAGAAAAAAGGTAGGTTTATCATTATAAGTAAAAGTGTCTAGTACGAATAGGGGCTTGATTAAAATTGTTGTGATTTCTAGTCAAAATATCTGATCACTTTTTAATGGTTTTCAGTGTTTAGCATTACTGTCTATTGTGTGTAAATATCTCAGTCTCAAGAGAAGTATCACGATATCTATAATATCATGCTCAAATTTCTAATATGGTGTTTAAATACCATGTCAAAGGTTTTTAGGCAAAGAACCATACCTCTCTACCTCTGGATGGTGTCTGGTACACTAATACCATATAGTGACAGAGATAATGCATCCCTCCCCTCTTCCTTATTTTTCTGAAAAAGTCATTGAACTTTTGTTCTCATGAAGAACTGAAGTTTGCTGTTTTGAAGCCAGTTTAAACTGATAATTTTTACAGGCTGCCATTCTTAGTGTGTATTGGACTTGTTTTCATGCCAGTCTCTGGAGTTTTACTGGCTATTGTTGTGCAATTTGGTATACTACTTATATAGAACTTGTTTAGTATAACTTGCTTAGCATTAGTAGCTAAATTTGCTGAAGCCTTAGGCCGCAAGATGTCAACTTTCACCTAGATATGTTGAACTTTTACCTAGTCAAGTAAAAGAAGGCCCCAGAGTCGGTTCAAGCCAGAAGATAAGGAAGCTACGTTTATTAACAGAAGCTGCAACCTTAGAGATAAGAAAACAGCCTGCCTAGAGACAATGAAAGGACCCAATGAAGACCCCAGACCCTAATATTACTACTGGTCCAAACTGTTGCATGAGGGGTGGGGAATTGAGATTGTGAGGGTATAATTGCCCAGGGATTTCTTTGTTCAAGGTCCCTCTTTGGAGGCATGCAGCTTGAGTTGTAGCACTATTAATAAAAAGGACTTTATGGAAGAATCTCTTTTCAGTTTATGGATTCAGTGAAAACCTAGAGTCGGCTAGGGCCTAGGGCCAGCTCAATTGGTAGATCCCCTGGTGTTAACTAACCAGGTAGCCTTTGCTAAATGTGCATCCCAATGTTTTAAAGTCCCACCATCTACTAAAAACTACACTCTCCGGGTAGTTTTTAACAGTCCATTGCCCCGCTTGCTTGACTTCCAACACTTTGGAATTGCCTACTCCTGTGCTCTTAAGAGGTGGCACTTAAAAAGTGACCAGCATTCCTGGACCTGGACCCCAATACCTTCAAAAGCAGATTCCCAGGGGACCTCATGTCATAGTTTGGGCCAGGTTGGACAATGACAAGATGACAGATGCTGTCCCCCACCTCTCACTCCAAGGAGAGGAAGAAGAAAGATAGAGATTTGTGAGTTTAGAAAAAACTACTTTAATGAAAAATTAATAATATAATAAAAAAGGAAATCATGAAATAGATACAACATATACAAATATACACAAAACCATATCAAGCTCCCAGGGAGACGTCACCAGCAGGCACTGGGGGTTTCAGACTGTACTCAATGACAAATGGGAACTGGAACACACTGATGGGGACTGAAGGTAGACAAACTAACAAGCCCCCCCCCCCCTCAGACATCAGCCATTGACAAAAGAAAGCCATTGAAGAAGAGCCAACTTGACCCCTTTTATCCCTCAACTTTTATACTGAGCAGGGCAGATGGGATGGAATACCTTATTGGTCAGTTTGGGATACCTGACCTGTCCACTCCTCCCCACAGGTGTGACCCCTCCACAGGGTAAGCAACCAAGTCAGCTGACCCTGGTTGCCACAGCAACAAGTAAGAGCAAGAGCCTCTCTCACTGAACAGAAAGTTGGCTCTGCTCCACCCCAAACCAGGACACCTCACTAATTAGCTCCTTCAGCAGTCTGAAGTCTGTTCTCCCCATATCCAGGGTCGAAGTTTTGCTGGCAGTTTTTCTCCTATTGCCAACGATTTGAAACTCAACTACTTCATGGTTACTGTGACCAAGACAGCCATCAATCACCACTTCGCCCACAAATCCCTTTCTGAAGTCACCTACAGAGAAAAGAAAAAAAAAAAGTGGTTTCCAAATGTGGAAATCTCTTTTACTCAGTAGTTCACGTTAGTGAAAGCCCGTTATCATAGTATTCTATTCCTTGCATTTAATCTCCATGTTAATGACACATAACATGGCTCAAAGCTTGCCTTATTTTTCCAAGGCCACCATGAGATTGGCACGTTACCTGAAGACCTGCATCACTCTCAGATCATGATTTTAGACATATACATGCTATGGTGATAGATACCAGTATAAGAAACAAATGACAACTGCATTCCTACAGTATGAGAAGAATGTCAAACATGCAAGACTCGTGTGTGAGCAACCACTTTCATCCAAACCGACCCTCAAGCATGATGAATAATATTAAAGCACATTAGGACTATTGCTGAAGTGCAAAAAGAATTTATTTAACCTTACTGTCCTATGATATATTAAAGAGACAAATATGAGTGTGGAGTAGAAGAGTTTTAATAAGACTAATTTTTTCTAGACAGTAGTCATATGGCTTCTCTAATTCCATTTAATAGGCTGTACACTGGAATTTAGAAGTACCTGAAAATCTTTTAAAAACACCCAAAAGCTGTATGTCATGTAATTTTTCCCTTTTTTTCGCGACAACTGTGCTTTCTAAGCAAAGTTTGTAATGAATACTATGTATTTTTCCAAAACTTCCTGTTCAACTGCATTTTTGCGTTCAGTTTCTCTTATCTGCAGCAGATCTGTGAACTGAACTGTTACTAGTGGATAGGTGTACATCCTACCAAGATGTCGTGGTTTAGCCTCAGCTGGCAACAAAGAACCATGCAGGCGCTCTCTCAACCCCCCACAGCTGTGGGGGAGAACTGGAAGAAAAAGGCAAAACTTGTGGGTTGAGATAAAGGCAGTTTAACAGAACAGGGAAGGAAAAGAGGAAAAACGACAACAACAATACTGACAGAGGAATATACAAAACACGATTACTGTACCACTGTTCACCGGACCTGGAAAGCCCCAGCCTGCTCCCAAGGGGTGACTTCCTGCTCCCTCCCCCGGGCCAGCTCCCCGGCTATAGACTGGGCATGGCATCTGTCATATGGCATGGAATACCTGTGCCAGCTCCTTGAGAAAATTAACCCTATCCCTGCTGGAACCAGGACATTATCCACCCCTTATTCTATACCATCTATGTCATGCCCAGATCTTACAGTTTCTAATTAATTGCCACCACTTTTCCCTGTCTTTGACATATATATATGTACATACATATTCATACAGATATAATTATCTTAGTCTATAGGCCATCCCTCTAATATGTCCGTTGAGTTGATTTAATCCATGACTTTTGACTCCGTCTGTTAGAACAGTCTCTCAGGGCAGGTGAGATGGTGTGTGGTGCTGGACTGCTGCATGCTGTATTTTTGGAGCTTGCGGCTGATGTATCCAGTGCGGCCCATGCCCACAGTCCATGGGTTGAAGATGTCGATCTCAAGGAAGTTGCTGGGTGCCAGCTGCTGAGGTCAGGTCTGATCCCATCACTGCTGCACTTTACTTGGTTTTCATCAAAGTCCATCTGTCATTAGTTTGGGTGATTATTACTGTTGTACAATTGATAACAAATATAGTAATGAGGACATACAGTGGCAGGATTATTTAGTAATTAACATCATACAATTTGATTCATTGGTTATTTTCACCCAAAATCAGGTCCCCATGAGGTACACATCGGACCTCCCCATCCTTCCGCATCACCCACCAAGTGCACCCAGGTCCTTGGGCAAAAGCAATCCCATGGATGGGTTTGCCTTTGCCTGAGACGGGACAAACCCAGACTGTCTTCCCTAAAATGTCTTGGATTGGGCAGGGCCAGCTCGATTGGTAGATCCCCTGGTGTTAACTAACCAGGTAGCCTTTGCTAAATGTGCATCCCAATGTTTTAATGTCCCACCACCTACTAAAAACTACACTCTCAGTGTAGTTTTTAACAGTCCATTGTATCTCTTGATTTTCCCAGAGACATACGGGATGTGATATACCCACTCAACGCCATATTCTTTGGCCCAGGTGTCTATGAGGCTGTTTCGGAAATGAGTCCCGTTGTCTGACTCAATTCTCTCTGGGGTGCCCTGTTGCCACAGGACTTGCTTTTCAAGGCCCAGGATAGTGTTCTGGGCAGTGGCATGGGGCACAGGGTATGTTTCCAGCCATCCGGTGGTTGCTTCCAGCATTGTGAGCACATGGCGCTTGCCTTGACGGGTTTGTGGCAGTGTGATATAATCAATCTGCCAGGCCTCCCCATATTTATATTTCAGCCATCGCCCTCCATACCAAAGAGGCTGTAACCGCTTGGCTTGCTTGATCGCAGCACGTCTCACATTCATGGATGACCTGTGCAATAGTGTCCATGGTCAAGTCCACCCCTCGGTCACGAGCCCATCTATATGTCGCATCTCTTCCTTGATGGCCTGAGGAGTCATGGGCCCACCGAGCTACGAAGAGTTCACCCCTATGTTGCCAGTCCAGATCCACCTGAGCCACTGCAATCCTAGCAGCCCGATCCACCTGCTGGTTGTTCTGATGTTCCTCCGTGGCCCGATTCTTCGTTACGTGGGCATCTACATGGCATACTTTCACAACCAGATTCTCTATCCGGGCAGCAATATCTTGCCATAGTTTGGCAGCCCAGATGGGTTTGCCCCTGCGCTGCCAGTTGCCCTGCTTCCACTGCTGTAACCACCCCCACAGAGCATTTGCCACCATCCATGAATCAGTGTAGAGATAAAATACTGGCTATTTTTCTCGCACGGCAATGTCCAAAGCCAGCTGAATGGCTTTCACCTCTGCAAACTGGCTCGATTCACCTTGTCCTTCACTGGCTTCTGCAACTTGTCATGTAGGACTCCACACAGCAGCCTTCCACTTTCGATGCTTTCCCACAATCCGGCAGGACCCATCAGTGAACAGGGCATATTTCTTCTCATTTTCTGGCAGTTTAATATATGGTGGGGCTTCTTCTGAACGTTTCACCTGCTCTGGTTACATTCAAAATAATAAGAGATAAGAGATAAGATGAGATGAGATGAGATGAGATGAGATGAGATGAGATGAGATAAGATAAGATAAGATAAGATAAGATAAGAGATGTTGGTGATGAATAATGGAAGACACCTATTAAATATGTTAAATAGCATACACTTATTGAAAGGAGTTCTAGAGCCTAGACTTCTCTGTAGGAAGTTGTATTTGTCTGGAAGTTTTAATACAAGCTTTCCTTTTCCTGGCAATTGGCTCTTGTGATGATGATAAATTCACCCTCAGTGGATTTGGATGTTGACATAGGTGTTTTTAAGTGTCTTTAATCTAGTCTGCCAATGAAACTGTTTTGTTTGTCAGAAGGTTAACCTTCCCTGGTATTGCTCGCACAACTTATTTTCCTGTACATATTTGAAGTATTGCATGTTCTAAAATAAAATTGTAGTTCAGTGAAGTACTTCAACTTTCAGTTCACAAAGAGCATTTGTCATCTGAATTTGATTAATATTTATTGAGACTTTGGAAAGGGCAATTAAAAAAAGGCTTGTATAAGCCTCACATGTTGAGATTGGAATAAATTTTTTTCCAATGTTTTATTTTCTATTGAAGTTTTTTTTAGTTGGCCCTTGCTAGACCATCTTTCTTTCACTGCTAAATTGAAAAATCTGTTTGCAGAGCTCTTGGTACGAAGGTGAATATCACAACACTTGTCTTGTTTAGTAAAGTAACAACTGTGAAGTCCTCCAGCATCTAAAAATATACTTGAGATGTTAAAGTTTAGCTATCATGTTAAACCAGTACAATATAGAGGTGTCAGTGCTGCCTAAACAAAGCTATGTTCTTTGGTTTTGTGTAGCCAAATGGAGAATTACATTGGAGAGCTGCTTGGGTTTTTTGTTGTGTTTTTTTTTTTTAAAAACAAATTAACATTTGGACAGGTCATAATCTAGATTAGACTGTTGATTTGGTTTAAGAAGCACAAGCTTTTATACTGGTGCAAAGTAGGGGCAAGAAAGACTGAGATGAGGAGAGTGCAGAATAACTTCTGGGAACTCACAATGACTTTGCAACTTAAAGGCAAATACAAAATGTATTAATATTCAAAAATGTGACAAAATTCCAATACTTCTGTATTGTGGGTGGAATTGAATGAACGAGGTTTCAGAAATTATTTATTTTAGTAGCTGATTTCTTTTGTGGGATTTAAAGTGAGAAAGGAATTCCAAGCAATACTGGAAAAAATGTTAAAGTGCTGATGACATACAGAATGAAAGAAATGAATACTAAAATTAGAATCAAAAATCTTACAATGACCGAAATAATGTAGAGAATAAACTGCTGTCATAAAACCTAAGAAAGCTTTAGGTAAACTACTCGTATAAACAACTGTTACATGCAGCATTGCATCAGTATGGGAGAAGTCTTACAGTGTTTGAATATATTTTAGCTGATTGTGAGGGTGCCCAAGTTATTTAGTTTTGGTCATCATATTCTGATGATATAAATTCTGATAATTTAAATTGAGAGAGAGAAATTTTAAATATTGAGCAAAACTGGAAAAAACCACCAAGGTTGAGTATATTTCTCAATCTAAAGAAAATTCAGTGACACTTTTAGAGTTTGTGGATGGTAGCTTTCATTAAATACAGGAAAAGGATTTGTAGAGAGATAATAAGGCTTTTGTGAGTCAAACTTATTATGTTTATCTAATCAGTGGGATCAATCTAATGTTTAAAGAGAGAAGGTAGTAAGGAATACATGTTAAAGGGCATATTTTTGTAATTGAGACATGTATCCTTTCTCTAGATGCAAAACTGAAGCTATCAAGCTTTGGTTGCTTGCTCTCTTTTCCAGAAGAAGGGATCTTCTAGTTCATAGATGTATTACAGCTGTGTGGATTATTGCAAGAAACTAGTGTCTGCTGTCCTGCTTCCTTTTCTGAAAGTGGGTTGTAAATCTATGGGTAGTTTAATGGAAAGGGAGTCCTTCCAGAATTCAAAATGTTCTCTGTAGATGTTCCCCTCTAGGTAGAGCATAGGATTTGAGTCATAAAATAAGAGAAAGAGGAAGAATTAATTTTAGAAGTTAGGCTTCACAAGCATAGGATACTGTGGACTAAATGGCTTAAGTATTCCTATCCAGTAACTAATGTAGATAAAAACATCTGGAATAATAATTTTCTGTTGAATCTTTTGTTTTATTTTGCATCTCATGCTGTGCTATGGGATAAATGGAAGAAGATAGTTCAACCAGTTTTTGCTGTTATTCTCATTCGATAGGCGCTATTACGTATATGCAAAATCACACTACCAACAGAAAACATCATTCTGAATCTATTAGTTCTTGTAAGGTTGCTTATCAGTAGAAACAGCATTTTAAGTAACTAGCTCTGTTGTGGAAATTGGAGCACAAACTTGAGCTTGCCTTTTCTGTCCCTTTACAGAACGTTTTTGCCTAGCGACACTGAGGCTCACCACTCCTTGTCTCTGTAGTGCTGGTAGTGAGAGTTCCCACTCCTCTTGCCACTTCTGTGTGTGTAACTTGCAGGTTATTCATCTTGGGATTTAGAAGTGTCTGATGCGTTCTTTTAGTTCTGGATGGTGACATCATCATATACAGATTGTATAATGTCCTTGTAGTGTACTTTTTATTACACATCTATATTTCACTTATTTCAGGAGACTCGATGGTTTTTGTTGACTAATATTTGCATTGGTACTTTATGGTCATTTTACATCAATGCTTTCTAATAATTTCAGCTACATGGGGAGGTTTATAGGGTACCTGCCTAAAGGGTACCTACCTAAAATTTATTGGTCCTTTCATTAATAATAAATTAAAATTGCCTTTTAAGTCTCAAAATGCCATAGAGAAATACATGTTTCCTGTCTTTTTCTCTCTGTTTTTGTATGTAACTTCTGTCATTGTTACTCTGATGTCGACATCAGCAAGCATTGTAAAGAGGCTAGAAGTATTATAGGGAAAGAAAATGAAGGGGAATTACATTATTTAGTACAGATAACAAGAGCATGTCATCTAGGTGAAATGGAACTGCTGGTACTGCTCAGAACAGAATGTGAGCAGACCGAAGACTATTGCTCTTTGTGTATCATCTCTCCCAAAAGGTTTTGCCCTGTTAATACCCTACCCTTGAGCATCACATTTTGGCAATAAGTCATTTTGAGAAAGGTAGAGAAATACTGGTGCTGTGGACAATTTTGACTTTTTGTTATAGTTCCTATGACTGATTTCTGGGAACCAATAGGACCATAACATGAGGTGAGGGAGACAGAGCTGTCAGCCATTTGTGGATAAATATTTACAAGATTAAAAGGATTAAATGCCTACTCAACTAAGAAGAAAACAGATGGTACCCATCATTCTAGCTCTACTACTATGTTTCTAGAAGCTATCTGAACAATTAATTCTCAAGACCAGAATACAACCTCAATATTGTTTCAAATACAGCATAAGTTTTTCTTATACATTTTTCTTTCTGCTGCTTTCAGAGGAAGTACTGTTGAAACTATTTTTTTACAAATGAGACTTACTGTATTGGTGATGACAACCTAAGCAGTAACAATTTCACAATGATATTTTCTTCCCATGAGACAGTGAGCCCCACACTTTCATTAAAAAACAAACAAAAAACCCAAACAAAAGCAGCATAAAAAAAAAAAAGACCAGCTGAAAGTGACTGAGTCTCCTACCTTGGAGATATTCAAAAGCCATCTGGATGTGGTGCTGGGCAACCAGCTCCAGATGGCCCTGCTTGAGCTCTGGAGGTCCCTGCCAACCTCAACCATTCTGTGATTCTGTGACTTAAGTTTACCTCATTGTGGGCTGGGGCCTCCATGTCAAATGCAAAGTACTGAAGATTACATCTGCCCAGTTAACTTTGTATAAATATGAACCAATTGTGCATGCTTTTTGTTTGATGTTTTGAAGAATGTGGTTTGCTGTATTGTTACTAAGTAGTGAATGGTTTAGCAGTCTATAAGTGTGATACTGTTTTATAAAAGGAATCAAGTCTTGACAACATGAATCCTCAGATCAGCCCTTTCCTTTTATTTCTCTCGAAAGAAATAGTGTCAGCTTTTTTACATAATGATGGGAGTTATGTATTAGCAAAGAGAGGAATTACTGTGTTTTAATAGAATCCAGCTAATGTAACTAATTCTGAATTTGAGATAATTTTTCAAAATGATACTAATGTAAGTGTATAGAAACATAAAGATTTTAGTAATCAAAAGGAATGGTAAAAGATTTAGTGGCATTTTATAGCCTTTATAAATTGATGGTTGGCTTTCCATTGAAAAGCAATCAAGTCTGTGCTTCAGATTGTGTTCCTGTCAACTTGAGGGGATAATAACTCAGATTTTATCTTTATAGTTTTATATGAGATGAAAATATTTAATTACACTGCTGTGATAATCTTCCTTCTAAGCACAACAGTGTGGATTATTTTATAGTCAATTACTTAAGCACAGTGATGGAATATTTAACTTTATCATTATATTAATATAGTTGATACTTATTCTTCTTATGTGCATAAATGAAAATAAAAAGAAGCAATGCAATTTTAAAAATAGCTATTTGTTTTATAGTTTTGGCCTAGAATTTTCATTATTCCATTTGCAGTTTTTGTTTCACACTTTAAATGGTACTGCTTTCCTTATCAGGATTTGATAAGACATTTCTTTGATAAGACAGGGCATATTTCCGTCCTGCTGGCTCCATCCTGAACTACATGTCAGCCACATACACACTGTAGCACATAGTATTTGGGAAGTTAGAGAGAAAATAAAACTTTTTGTCAGATAAAGTGGGGTTCTGTTAAATTCTTTTCAACAACTTTAAACAATCCTACCCAGTTATAGGTAATACCTGGTAATACTAGCTTCCCCAGAGGTCCTGTCAGTCCTGCAGTCCCCAGATACTATAGCATGCTCCAGTTTTTTAACCGTTAGAAGCCATAAATATATTTTGATACCCAACCAAATTTTTTAATGCATGAAAATACCTTCTACTCAGAGCTGTCTGATTTTTATTTTCAGTCAACAAAGCAGAAGAGCAAGCACATCCAAAAGTTTAAATACCCTCTCTGCTACATTTCTATCAGGGCTACTTAGTTTTTGCAACCATTCCTGACTGACTAGTTGGTGTTTCCTGTTAGTTACTCTTTTCAGTTGCTCTGTTAACTGTTAAAGTTTTTGCTTTTGTTAAAGCTTTTGTTTGCTAAAGTTAAAGCTTTTGAGGCTTTAACCTTAATCTCAACATTTAGACTTTGTAATTAAAAGCATTGGCTAAAACAGATGCAGGGTTTATGACAAACTGGGCTTGGGGAGAAAGTTGTTGTTACCATTATTTTAAAAAATCCTTGTAATAACTGTAACAGTATAATTTGGTAATAGAGAAGTACATGTCTTCCATCCTCCTGTGTTTTCCTGACTTATAAGTTAAGAGCACTTATTGATTCAGTGTTTATTTTGCTGGGCTAAATATGTCAAGTTCTAGGATGGGATAGATATTTTGTTCCCTTGATCAATGTGGACTATTTCCACATGTGTGGTAGAGCACAGTGTACAGAGCTCTACATGGTAGAGACAGCCTGAAGCAATGACTTTTGCAGAGCATACTGCAGTGTCTTGCAGGGATGCTCACTGAGGTGTAAAGGCAGACGGGCAGTAAGCATTGTGATGAAGGAAGGGCCAGGAAGAAATTAGTTGGTGCAAAAGGAGATCTGGGAAATGGCAATAATCACAGGAGCAAAAGAAAGTAGAAGAGGAGAACAGGAACTTAACCTTCAAAAGAAGAGGAAGAAGGAAGCTGCAGGAGTGAGGAAGATGCACTTTGAAGAGAAACTGAAGTGGACACAGTGGCTGATGGAAAGTTTCTGAAACTCTAGTCTATATGGAGATGGGTGCCCAGGGACAAAGAAACTGAGGAGATTTTTTTTTCCTATCAGTTGCCGCAGGCCATTATGTTCCTGTTCTTTTCTCATACCTACAGGCTCAGGCACATGTCCCTCTTGCCTCTTGTGCCAATCATTAGGCACTGCACTCCAGGGAGGACTTGTGCTGAGTCACCCCTGGGGGTGATGCATCCTCATCTGCTCCACAGAAGTTCTCTGTGGTGGCAACTGTCCAGCATAGGAGAATTAAGCTACTGCCATCTTGCAGACGTCTACCAAATGGGAACAAAGACTTCAACAGGTTTATAACTTAACCAAATTCCAGTAGGTTTAATGCAAAAAGTCACATCTGGAAAATTGCCTACTATATTTCAAGTCCTTTCTCCAAAACATGAAAGCACCAGAACCTTTGAATAAAATGGTTTTATAAACTTAAGAACTGCAAAACATTGTGTTCACCTCATTCTTGAAGGCGGAAGAACTATTTTTGATGAAAAGAAATTTTCAGTGAGAAAATTTTTATTGAAAAGAAGAAATAATCTGAACAGAAATATTTTATAGAACAGTTCAGCCCAACAGTTTAAAGTTAAAATAGATGAAGACACTTACTATTCAGATTAAACCATATAAACTATTAAACTAGAGTGAAAATATCTGAAAGAACTGAATTTTTTTTAAAGAAGAGAAATGCGATGAGAAGTCTTTAAATATACTAAATTCCATAATGAGTGTCTCTAAATATGCTAAAGGTTTCTGTAAAAATGAGTTCTTTTTATTCATTGTGTGTAGTACAAGAAATAAGGCTTAAATTGCAATAAAATGTTGGATGCTGGAAAAAATGCCATACGTAAGGATCATTAAACACCGAAAAAGATTATTTACAGATGTATATATGTCCTTGCTGGTGGACATCCTTTAAAATAGGTCAGATAGATAGTGTCTGTCAGATGTAACATAAAGTCCTAATAAAAGCCTTGGGGGTAAACATGACCTGCATAACCTCTTAAAATGCTCCCTTACCTTTTTTAGAAGGTCACTGTATAGTGACAATTACTAGGTCCATGTGTTATAAAAACATGTTATACAAAGCATAGTCTGATCAAAACCGTCCTTCACATTTAAAGGCTCTGCAAACCAGCAGAAGAGATTTTGCTCATGGGACAAATGAAAGAGGATGATTGTTTGCTACAGAATACCCTATAGTGAGACGAAATGTAAAATATTTAAAAAACCCAAATTCTTCAAATATTGTAACTTGGCAAGTGAGAATGTCTTGCAGTAGATTTTTATAATACTCTTCCCTATGGAAGCAAAAGCAAATGTGTGAATACATACTGATTTGAAATCCCATAGTCCTTACATGCAGGGTCTCCGAGACCACAGCTGCCCATTAAAATGAGACTAGAACTATTAAGGTTATCTAGTGACACCACATTTTCCTATAATGCCAGACAGGCAGTTGGAGTAAGAGAAGATTTACATCTCTATCAGCAGGAGAATTAAAAAGTAGCACTTTTCTTTTCTTTTGTCTTAATAGAAATTAATGACTGTGGAAGCAGTTACAGTGGCAACATGAAATTTTATGTGGATAACAATTCTGCATTTTTCAGTATTATGTTGTGGCTTTAAAACTAATCCCTCTGATCTTTTGCACCACTTAAAATTTATTTTTTTATTTTATTTTTTTAATTTGTAATAATGTCACATGCAAAATCTTTTTTCTAATAGATTTACAAAGATGATTGTTTTATGCAGTATGGTATGAATCAAGACAGCTTCTCAGTTTATTAAATGTTGTCTTAGATTAATCTATATTTGATTATTGTGTTTAATGTGCATGAACATAACTATATAGACAGGTTTTAATTAGGAGGCCTCTTTCATGGAAAGCTTAAAAGCAGATGGTGTTTGTTTATTTTTTGCTTTCAACAGTGGCCAGTCCAGACCAAACCATGACAAACAGAAATAAAAAGAAAGAGCATTTAGTGTTACTTGTAGCTTATCTGTCCCTGGAAATTAAAAGCTAGCAAAGTTGAATAAAATGACACTGTTTTGCAAGAATTAAACTCCTCCTTCTGTTTAAAGTTCAGCATGCTCCTATACTTCAGAGCTGGCTAGGGACCAATAATAAAGTTTGGTTGCATTTTTTTTCCTGGAGCTGAAAGGCTGCCTATTACAACAGCAGTAATACTGATAGCATACTCAGCATTTCTTAAATCTGATTTGTATCTCTTGTCTGCTGAGTTCACGTTATATGGAGTTCGTATATTAATCTGTGCCAGCAGAAGGATGAATTGGCAGTTTCTGTCAATACAGATGAAAAGTTGTGATTCTACAATTAATTTGCATGCTTTGAGCATTTATAAATTACAATAGAATGGTTGTTCGTGTCTTTAAAGTCTTTATATGCAAGTTGCTAGAACTCTTCCCAAATATAATCCAAATCAGTATCATCACTGATTTTCCACCCCACAGGAAGGCTTCTGTAAATCATCATGCAAGAGTTTGTTCACTCAGATGGCCACTTCCATAACTGACCATACAGTCATAAATGTGAAATACACACATACCTGTGTGCACATATACATAAGTCTGAGTAGATAAGGTTGGTCTTGACCTTTTTGCTGTTAATATAACTATAAATCCCACACAGTTGTAATTTTTGGTCTAGAATTTTTCCAGTATTGTAGCAATTTATTCTTATTGCTGAATATCACATCTACTGGATTAGATGGTCACATTTTTTTATATTTAACAACTTTTGTTGAGTGTTTGTATTTGCAGAACTTTTCCCAATTGAGCTGACAGTATCAGTTATACTTAAATAATTGTATTAATTCTGCATGGTTTATAAGATTATAGGAGTTCTTTCTTAGAGCACGTCTCTAGGTTGGGAGTTTGTTTGTGTGCTTTTGCCTGAACTGGTGTGTTTACAACCACAAACCTGTTATAGAAACTGCTTATTATGGGGCTAGGGTTACTGTATTATTAGGTCTGTATATGAGATGACTATATGAAAATTTAAAAGGAGCAGTATTAGTGATACTTCAAATCCCAATCATCCCTTTTCTCTATTTCTTTAAACCATATCTGTCTGCTTTTGCCTTCCCATACGTCTGATGATAGGAGAAGAGTGGGATAGAAAACCATCAAAACAAAAAAATATTTTGGCTTTTACCCTTTTAATTACAATATTATTTTTGACACATGGACTCTTATTTGTGCCTTTGTAGCCAGGTACCCGATTTGTTCATGCATTCTTGGTACTTTCAACACTTGTATGCACAGTTTTTTGGGGGTAATGCTGCTGTTGAATTTACAGCTGAGGGAGGATTGTTCCACTAAAGACAGATTGGAGTAAAATCATTTTGTCTTTGCTTGAATTATGTACATAACTTTTTCTGTTAATTCCTTACATATCACGGAATCTTCAGAGTTGGAAGGGACCTCTAGAGATCATCTAGTCCAACTCCCCTGCTAGAGCAGGATTGCCTAAACCACATCCCTCAGGGCTGCATCCAGGCGGGTCTTGAAAATCTCCAGAGAAGGGGACTCCACAACCTCCCTGGGCAGCCTGTTCCAGTGCTCTGTCACCCTCACTGTAAAGAAGTTTTTCCGTGTATTTGAACGGAACTTCCTATGTTCTAGCTTGTGCCCATTGCCCCTTGTCCTGTCGCTGGGAACCATTGAAAAGAGGCTGGCTCCGTCCTCCTTAAACCCACCCTTTAGATACTTGTAAACATTAATCAGGTCCCCCCTCAACCTTCTCTTCTCCAGGCTAAAGAGTCCCAGCTCTTTCAGCCTTTCCTCATAAGGGAGGTGCTCCAGTCCCATAATCATCTTGGTTGCCCTTCGCTGGACTCGCTCCAGTAGTTCCCTGTCCCTCTTGAACTGGGGAGCCCAAAACTGGACGCAGTATTCCAGTTGTGGCCTCACCAGTGCAGAGTAGAGGGGGAGAATGACCTCCCTCGACCTACTGGCCACAGTCTTCCCTATGCAGCCCAGGATGCCATTGGCCTTCTTGGCGACAAGGGCACACTGCTGGCTCATGGATAATTTGCTGTCTACCAGGACCCCCAGGTCCTTCTCCTCAGAGCTGCTTCCCAGCATGTCCGCCCCTAACCTATACTGGTGTTTGGCATTCTTCCTTCCCAGGTGCAGGACCCTACACTTGCTTTTGTTGAACCTCATTAGGTTCTTCTCTGCCCAGCTCTCCAGCCTGTCCAGGTCACGCTGGATGGCAGCACGGCCCTCTGGAGTGTCGGCCACCCCTCCCAGCTTGGTATCATCAGCAAACTTGCTGAGGATACACTCTATCCCCTCATCTAGGTCATTAATGAATATATTGAACAAAATTGGTCCAAGTATTGACCCCTGAGGGACACCACTCGTTACAGGCCTCCAACTGGACTCTGTGCCACTGATCACAACCCTCTGGGTTCTGTCACACAGCCAGCTCTCGATCCACCTCACCGTCACCTCGTCTAGCCCATACTTCCTCAGCTTCCTAATGAGGATGTTATGGGGGACAGTGTCAAAAGCCTTGCTAAGGTCAAGGTAGATGACATCTACGGCTCTCCCCTCATCCAGCCAACCCTTTATAACATCATAGAAAGCTATCAGATTGGTCAGGCATGATTTGCCCTTGGTAAATCCATGCTGACCACTTCCAATAACTTCCTGTTCCTCTATGTGTTTGGAGACGACATCCAGAATGAGTCGCTCCATTACCTTCCCAGGGACAGAGGTGAGACTAACCGGCCTGTAGTTCCCTGGGTCCTCCTTCTTGCCTTTTTTGAAGATTGGAGTGATGTCAGCCTTCCTCCAGTCCTCAGGCACCTCTCCTGTTCCCCATGACTTTTCAAAGACGATGGAGAGTGGTCTAGCGATAACATCTGCCAGCTCTCTCAGCACTCGCGGGTGCATCCCGTCAGGGCCCATGGATTTATGAATGTCCAGCTTGGCCAAGTGGTCTCTGACCCGGTCCTCCTCAACTAAGGGAAAATCTTCCTCTCTCCAGACCTTCCCCCTTGCCTCCAGGGTATGGGATGCGTGAGGGACGGCTTTATCAGTGAAGACCGAAGAAAAGAAGGCATTCAGTAACTCTGCCTTCTCTGTGTCTTCCACCACTAGGGCACCCGTCTCATTCATCAGTGGACCTACATTTTCCCTAGTCTTCCTTTTTCTGTTGATATACTGGAAAAATCTCTTCTTGTTGTCTTTAACTGCAGTGGCCAAGCTGAGTTCTGATTGAGCTTTGGCCCTTCTAATCTTCCCCCTGCATAGCTTTGTTATATCTTGATAATCCTCATAAGTTGCTAAGCCCCTTTTCCAGAGAATGTAAGCCTTCCTTTTTTTCCTGAGGTCCAGCCAAAGCTCTCTATTTAGCCAGGCTGGCCTTCTTCCCCGTCGGCTCGTCTTTCGGGACATGGGGATGGCCTTCTCCTGTGCATCTAAGAGCACCTGCTTGAAGTATGACCAGCTTTCCTGGGCACCTTTGCTCTTCAAAACTGCCTCCCAGGGGACACTCTCAACCATGCTCCTAAACAGGCTAAAGTCTGCCCTTCGGAAATCCAAGGTGGCAGTTTTGCTGGCTCCCCGCCTCCCTTCACCAAGAATTGAAAACTCTATCATTTCATGGTCACTCTGCCCAAGACGACCTCCAACCTTTACATCCCCCACAAGACCTTCTCTGTTAACAAACAGTAGGTCCAGTAGGGCACTTCCCCTAGTAGGTTCCTTCACCAGCTGTGTTAGGAAGTTGTCTTCCACACACTCCAGGAACCTCCGGGACTGTTCCCTCTCTGCTGTGTAGTATTCCCAGCGGACATCCGGGAAGTTGAAATCCCCCACAAGAACAAGGGCAGATGATCGCGAGACCTCTGCCAGCCGCTTATAGAATATTTCATCGGCCTCTACATCCTGGTTGGGGGGTCTATAACAAACTCCCATCACGATATCTGCCTTGTTGGCCTTCCCCTTGATTTTTATCCATACACACTCAACACTGTCATTCACAGTGTTGAGCTCCAGACATTCAAAACCGCCCCTAACATAGAGGGCCACCCCACCACCTCTCTTCCCTTGCCTATCTCTTCTGAAAAGCTGGTAGCCATCAATTGCAGCACTCCACTTGTGTGTGTCTTCCCACCACGTTTCCGTGATGGCAACCACATCATAGTTTCCCTGCTGCACGATGGCCTCCAGCTCGTCCTGCTTATTCCCCATGCTGCGTGCATTAGTGTAGATGCACTTCAGTTGGGTTAATTGTCCTACCACTTTCTTGGGGGGACAGGCCCTGATTTGCACCTGATCATTCTCGGACACTACTGTAGTTACCAAATTATCACTACTCCTTGTGTCTATGCTGCCACACAATTCACTATCCCCCACCATCGCTGAGACAGGCTGCAAGACCTTGCTATCACTTATACCCATGAGCACTGCTATGTTGCTCCCAGGCACCACTTTTGTGATCCTGGTTTCGTCCCCATCCCCCATCAAACCTAGTTTAAAGCCTTATGGATAAGCCCTGCTAATTCTTGTCCCAGTCTCTTTCTTCCCCTTCGGGTTAGGCTTCCCCCGCCTGATGCCAGCATGCCTGGTTTCCTGTAGATCAGCCCATGTTCAAAAAAGCCAAAGTCCTGCTGGATGCACCAGTCTCGGAGCCAGGAGTTAATTTGCTGGCTCCTCCTATTTATCCCCTCGTCTACCCCTGCAAATGGTGGGATAGAGGAGAACACTATTTGTGCTCCCGATCCCTTAACCAGCCATCCCAGGGCCCTGAAGTCATTCTTCATTGCCCTCAGACTTCTGGTACCTACTTCGTCACTGCCTACCTGAAATATCAGTAGCGGATAGTAATCTGATGACTGGACCAGGGAAGGGAGTTTCCTCCGTATGTCCTTAATTCTGGCCCCAGGGAGACAGCTGACTTCCCTGTGGGATGGGTCCGGTCTACAGATAGGACCCTCTGTTCCCCTCAGAAGGGGGTCACCTACTACAATAACCCTTCTTTCTTTCTTTGTTGAGGACGTCCTGAGGCGTGGGGGTGAGTGACGAGCACTGTGCATTTCACTGGATGGATCAGCTTCTCCATCCTCAATCGCCTGGTCCTCAATTTCCAGAGCCTCATACCTATTACGTAAGGGCAGTTGGGATGGTGAGGGGGGCCGTGAGAGGTTTCGCTTACCTCTCCGAGGAGGGATCTGACTCCACTCCCCCTTATCCCTTGAGTCCTCTCCTTCTGCCTGGTGACAGGAGGGAAGTGGGTCATCCACTTCTGATAGAGCCTCTCCCTGCTGCCTTTGCCTCAGGGTATGGCTCCACCAATCTATTTCGTTTTCACAGTTCCTAATACTTCTTAACCTTTCTACCTCTTCCTTCAGTTCAACCACCTTCCTGAGCAGATCATTTACTTGATCGCACCGTATGCACACAGTGTCTCTGGAACCCTGTGGGAGCAGTGCCAGACTCAGGCATTCATTACAGCCCGAGACCTGCACAGCCACATGCTTGCAGAGGAGCTCAGTCTGAGTTCCCATGTTCTTCCTCGCAGAAGCTTTTGACTGTTTTGCGGCCATGTTCTTTTCTCGTGCCGGGAGATGGAGGATCTCTGCTGTTCGCTTCCCTCGCGCCCTGAGCCAGTGCCCTTGCACACCGATGTTCCTCTGCTTGTGGTTGCCCAGCTTCTGCTTACCTTAGACTCAAGGCTTCCAGTGACCCACCGTACGAAATGCTGCTCCTTGTTCGTTCGCTCGCACTGCGGTGCCGCCCTGGGTGACCCACGTAGGCTACCCGCGTGCTGGGTGCGCAGCAGCCGGCCGCTGCGCTCCGGGACCACCCGTTTAGAGCTGCCGCGTGTGACGCTGACTCCGCCCCTGCCGCGTCAGCAGCCCGCCCCCGAGCTGCCGGTTTCAGCACGAGCTAGCCGCCTTTCCTGGCTACAAGAGCCCTCGAAAGAGCCCTCAAAAGAGCCCTTTGCCGGCCTTATCTGCCGCGATCCCCTTCCCCAGTGAGGCCTTACCTGCACTGAAGCTGGTCTCCACGGCGACTGGACTTTATCTTTCCAATAAACCCTGAAGTATGGAAAGAGGACCTTTCCTGGGCAAGAAAATTACATGAACAGCAGAAGGCAACAAAGACTGAGGCAGTGCAAGCACTGGCAAAAGAAAAAGCTTGCACAAGAATCAATATGACTTTGAAAGTGATGAAATTGTGGCAGTCTGTGCTGCCATCGCAGAGAAGGAGAAAGCTCTTTCAGCAGCTAAAACAGAATCACAGAATCACAGAATGATAGGGGTTGGAAGGGACCTCTGGAGATCATCTAGTCCAACCCCCCTGCCAGAGCAGGGTCACCTAGAGAAGGTTGCACAGGAACGCGTCCAGGCAGGTTTTGAATGTCTCCAGAGACTCCTCCACCTCTCTGGGCAGCCTGTGCCAGTGCTCTGCCACCCTCAAAGTAAAGAAGTTCCTCCTCATGTTTTGGTGGAACTTCCTATGCTCAAGTTTGTGCCCATTACCTCTTGTCCTGTCCCCGGGCACCACTGAAAAGAGCCTGGCCCCATCCTCCTGACACCCACCCTTTAAGTATTTATAAGTGTTGATAAGATCCCCCCTCAGTTTTCTTTTTTCCAGACCAAGAATACCCAAATCCCTCAGCCTTTCTTCATAAGAGAGGTGTTCCAGTCCCCTGATCATCTTTGTAGCCCTTTGCTGTACCCTCTCCAGCAGTTCCCTGTCCCTCTTGAACCGGGGAGCCCAGAACTGGACACAGTACTCCAGGTGCGGCCTCACCAGGGCAGAGTAGAGGGGGAGGATGACCTCCCTCGACCTGCTGGCCACACTCTTCTTGATGCAGCCCAGGATGCCATTGGCCTTCTTGGCCACAAGGGCACATTGCTGACTCCACCAGGACTCCCACGTCTCTTTCCACAGAGCTGCTCTCCAGCAGGTCAGCCCCCAACCTGTACTGGTGCATGGGGTTATTCCTCCCCAGGTGCAGCACCCTACACTTGCCCTTATTGAATTTCATGAGGTTTCTCTCCGCCCAACTCTCCAGCCTGTCTAGGTCTCTCTGGATGGTGGCACAGCCTTCCGGTGTGTCAGCCACCCCTCCCAGCTTTGTGTCATCAGCAAACTTGCTGAGGGTGCACTCTATCCCCTCATCCAGGTCATTGATGAATATATTGAAGAGGACTGGACCCAGTACTGACCCCTGGGGAACACCACTTGTCACTGACCTCCAACTAGACTCTGTGCCCCTAATCACTACCCTCTGAGCTCTGTCTTTCAACCAGTTTTGTATCCACACCACTGTCCATTCATCTAACCCACACTTCCTAAAAAACAGTAGTGATTGTTTCTGCTTCAGGCACAGTAGACACTGTTATTGAGAAGGAGAATTGTCCTACAACTCCTGATGAAACCCTTTTTATCGGAGCCTGATAGCGCAGCCTTATGGATTGCCATACTGTTTTAAGAACTAGTGTTATTTATTTTGTTGGGTTTGCTTTGGTTTTGTTTTTTAATCAGTGGGGGAGCCTACGAAATAAAAAGAATTTATTTTTCTTTTGTAAATTGAAAAAGCAATGACCTGAGTTGTTTTTTCATCCATATTTTTGTAGAAGAAAACCAAGATGAAGTAGGCTCAGGCAGAATCCTCTGTGAAGCACATTTTTATTCATGTTCTTGCAAGAGCGGGTGACCTAGCAAGTAGGCACACCTTCAGTTCTTGAAACACACCTTTTTATTTCCTAATCCCGGCCAAATTTTCCCTCCCCTGTTTCCCATTGGTTAGGTACTCCAGGGTTCACAGTCTGTCCGATGCGCCTAAAATTCTTCCTGGATGTCCACCTCTGTTTACTTCTCCTTATGCTACACCTAAAGGGATTATCTGACTAGTTTATTTCCTTCCTTTTTGGTAAAAAAATTGCTCAATGTCATTAGCCCCGGTTAAATTTTTGACTACCCTTCTAGACACTAATCCAGTATGAATCAGTTTGTCCTTTTGTCTGTGTGATAAGAGATGTTCTACAAGCCTTTGCTGGAGCCTCTTTGTCTTAGTCATTCCCTTATCATGTCACCTCTGATGGAAACGGCTTTTCTCCTCTGCAAAAGCAATACCTGCCTTTCTTACAATTAGAAGGGCTGCTATGCAGGAATGGGAAAGAGGAAACTCACCTGGTCAGGGTGTAGTGCCAGCCTGTCGTGGTTTGGCCTCAGACGGCAAGAAAGAACCACGTGCTGCTCTTGAGCTTTCCCAATATGGGAAAGAATCAGAAGAAAAAGGCAAAACTCTTGGGTTGAGACAAGGGCAATTTAACAGAACGGCAAAGGGAACAAGAAAACAACAACAATAACACGGATAGAGGAATATACAAACATGATTACAGAACCGCCACTCCCCGCCGCTCACCACCCAGACCCAGGACACCCCAGCCCCCTCCAAGCCGTGACTTCCTGTCCCCTCCCCAGCAGCTCAGAGTGGGCATGGCTCACATGGCATGGAATACCTGTGTCCCTGACCACCCTATCCCCACTGGAACCAGGACACTGGCTACCTGGAAAGGTACATGTGGAATAGTACAATTGGCAATACCATTCACCCTAGCATTTGAAAAAGGAACAGGAACCCTGAGATCAGGCAATAGAGTAAAAAGAAGTGTGGGTGTATCCTTTGATGAACGGATATATATATAGATCCCATTGGAGTCCCTATAGGAGTCCCAGATGAACTCAAAGCAAGGAATCAGATAGGAGCAGGATTCAAATCTGTCTTTTTCTGGTGGGTAACTATAAACAGAAATGTAGATTGGATAAGTTATATTTACTATAACCAACAGAGGTTTATTAATTATACCAGGGATGCATTAAAAGGAATAGCTGAACAATTGGATGCAACCAGCTGAATGGCATGGGAAAATAGGATCGTCCTGGACAGGATCTTAGTAGAGAAGGGAGGTGTGTGTGTAATGTTAGGGAATCGGTGCTGTACCTTCATCCCCAACAATACAGCTCCAGATGGTACTATAACTAAAGCCCTTCAAGGGCTCACCACTCTAGCTGATGAGTTAGCCGAGAACTCTGGAATAGACACCTCACTGACAGGTTGGCTGGATTCCTGGTTTGGAAAATTGAAAGGTAGGGTGGTATCAATATTGACTTCTCTTATAATAATAGCAGGAGTATTAGTGGCTGTAGGATGCTGTATCATTCCCTGTGTGTGAGGATTAGTTCAACGATTAATTGAAACTGCCCTAACGAAACAAATGGAAGTAGACCCTCCCCCATACCCTGGAAAAATGCTTCATCTAGAAGAAGAAGAAAATAAAAACCGTCGAGAAGAAGAAAAAGAATGTAACATCATGCTGTCGACCCTAGAGGCCTCATATGGAACCATGCCCTAGAAATGCAAAAAGCAATAAGATTATGAAAAAGGATAGGGGGAAATTGTAAGAAAGGCAGGTATTGTCTTTACAAGGGAGAAACGCTGCTGCCATCAGAGATGACATGATAAGGGAATGACTAAGACAAAGAGGCTCCAGCAAAGGCTTGTAGAACATCTCTTATCACACAGACAAAAGGACAAACTGATTCATACTGGATTAGTGTCTAGAAGGGTAGTCAAACATTTAACCAGGGCTAATGACATTGAGCAATTTTTTTACCAAAAAGGAAGGAAATAAACTAGTCAGATAATCCCTTTAGGTGTAGCATAAGGAGAAGTAAACAGAGGTGGACATCCAGGAAGAATTTTAGGCGCATCGGACAGACTGTGAACCCTGGAGTACCTAACCAATGGGAAACAGGGGAGGGAAAATTTGGCCGGGATTAGGAAATAAAAAGGTGTGTTTCAAGAACTGAAGGTGTGCCTACTTGCTAGGTCACCCGCTCTTGCAAGAACATGAATAAAAATGTGCTTCACAGAGGATTCTGCCTGAGCCTATTTTATTCTGATCGAAACTTATTTCTCACATTCCCTTTCTAGGGGCACTTATTTTCCCCTTTTTATGTTTGCTGAATTAGCATGGTCCACCCCCCCCTTGCCCAGGACAGCCTCGTCTCAGGTTTCTCCCTTCTCCCAGGTGATGTGTAGCATGATTTGGGTGGAGAGACGAATGCTATAGTCATACATGTTTAGCCGAGACAAACAGCTTTGGTGCTGGCACGTCAGCAGCGGAGATGAGCTATCGCGGCGAAAAGGGTCTTTTCCCGAGTTTTTCTGAGGCCGGGACAAGCCCGGGCAGTGTCAGGAACCCGCAGGGAGCCCCCAGCTCGTGCAAGGGCAGCTGTCAAGGCAGGGGTGGAGCCTACAGCAGCAGCGGTCAGCCCCCACCCCCTTAAAAGGCAGCCCTAGGGAGTGTGAGCGATCAGGAGTGTGGCAGTTTGTGCAGAAGGGTGTGGAATGCTCAGAAGGGGAGCTCAGCTATGGTCTCTACCCGAAAGATGCAGCTTCCTGCGTCTTCTGCACTTGCTAGAGCAGATGTAGCCATACAAACAGAGCTCCCCTGGAAGCATGCAGCCACCCAAGTCTCTGGCTGCAGGGAGTGCCTTAACCTCTCAGGGCTAGTGGATGGTAGAAGAGATGACAGCTGTGTGAGGTGTGACCAGGTGGATGATCTACTCAGCCTGGTAGCAGAGCTAAAAGAGGAAGTAGAAAGCCTGCAGAGCATCTGGGAGAGTGATAAAGAAATTGATTGGTGGAGTCAGGCTCTGACGTCCCTGAGTAAAAAAACAGAAGAGCCACCAAAAAAACCTGGAGATGAAGGAGATCCAGTACCCTCCCCCTGCCAGGCTGAAGGCAGTGGCCAAAAGGAGGCTAGTGAATGGAGGCTAGTCTGTACTAGGGGTGGCAAGTGAACCCCCTCCTTGCCCACATCCCCTAACCAGGAGCCTCTGTATAATAGGTATGAGGAGGGTAATAGTAGTAGGTGACTCCCTTCTTAGGGGAACAGAGGGCCCAATATGCCAGGCAGATCCTCTTCATAGGGAAGTATGCTGGGGCCCGGGTCAGGGACATCGCTAGAAAACTTCCCAGCCTGGTTTGGCCCTCAGACTACTACCCACTGTTGCTCTTTCACATGGGTGGCGATGAGGTGGCAACACATAGCCCAAGAACAATCAAAAGAGACTTCAGGGCCTTGGGAAGGTTAATAAGGGAGTCTGGGGTGCAGGTTATCTTTTCTTCTGTTCTCCCAGTTACAGGCAGGGACTCTGAAAGAAACAGATGTGTGCAGTCTGTCAATACATGGCACCGTGGCTGGTGTCACCGCCACAATTTTGGGTTTTTCGACAATGGGATGGCCTACATGGCACCAGGCTTGTTAGTGTCGGATGGGTTTCATCTTTCTGAAAGGGGGAAGAGGGTGTTTGCTCATGAGCTAGCAGGGCTCATTGACTGAGCTTTAAACTAGGCTTGTTGGGGGGGGGGGATATTACCCGGCTTCCTCGTGACAAGCCAAGGGATGATGCTCCAAGGTCTGAGGGGTGGGTCACTAGCGAAGGCCCTCAACCTGTTGCTCCGAGATGTGCTAAGTATGCTGCAGCACACTCAAAGTCTCATGGGGACAAGCCAGGGGCTCCTGAGGCAATAGGAACCAGGGAGTCACAGGTAAAACACCTCAAAGGAAGACCACCTGAAGAGCAGCATGAAGGAAATGCAGCTGCTCCAGCCAGTGAGTCAGCTTCATCAGGCACCCAGCTGAAGTGCCTTTACACAAATGCACATAGCATGGGAAACAAGCAAGAGGAGTTAGAGATGTGCACACACCTCCAGGGCTATGATCTTATTGGCATCACAGAGACATGGTGGGATGATGGCTCTTATGATTGGAGCATTGGAATGGAGGGATACAGACTCTTCAGGAAGGACAGGCTGGGAAGACGAGGAGGGGGTGTTGCCCTCTATGTCAATGAACAGCTGGAGTCCATGGAGCTCTACCTGGGGATGGATGAAGACCCAACAAAGAGCTTATGGGTCAAGATTAAAGGGAACACAGGGGCAGGTGACATGACAGTAGGGGTCTGCTACAGGCCACCTGACCAGGATGACAGAGCGGATGAGGCCCTTTATAGACAGATAGGAGCAGCATCGCGTTCACAGACCCTGGTCCTCATGGGGGACTTCAGCCACCCCGATATCTGTTGGAGGAACAACACAGCAGGGCACAAAAATCCAGGAAGTTCTTGGAATGTGTCGATGACAACTTTCTTCTTCAAATGGTAGAGGAGCCAACGAGGAGAGGAGCCATGCTGGACCTTGTCCTTACCAACAAGGAGGGGCTGGTGGGGAATGTCAAGCTCAAGGGTAGCCTCGGCTGCAGTGACCATGAAATGGTAGAATTCAAGATCCTTCGGGCAGCGAGGAGGGTACGCAGCAAGCTCACTACCCTGGACTTCAGGAGAGCAGATGTTGGCCTCCTGAGGGACCTGCTTGGCAGGGTAACATGGGAAAAAGTACTGGAGGGAAGAGGGACCCAAGAGAGCTGGTTAGTATTCAAGGATCACCTCCTCCAAGCTCAGGAGTGGTGCATCCCAAGAAAGAAGTAGTCAGGCAAAAATGCCAGGAGGCCTGCATGGATGAATAAGGAGCTCCTGGACAAGCTCAAAAGCAAAAAAAAGGAGGCCTACAGAGGGTGGAAGCAAGGACGGGTAGACTGGGTGGAATACAGAGAAACTGTCCAAACAACCAGGAACCAGGTTAGGCAAGCTAAAGCCCAGATAGAATTAAATCTGGCCAGGGACATCAAGGACAAGAAGAAAGACTTCTATAAGTACGTCAGGGGTAAAGGCAAGACTAGGGAAGATGTGGGCCCTCTCCGGAAGGAGACAGGAGGCCTGGTCACCCAGGATATGGAGAAGGCTGAGGTACTGAATGACTTTTTCACCTCTGTCTTCACTGTCAAGGGCTCCAACCACACTACCCAAGTTGCAGAAGGCAAAGGCAGAGTCTATGAGAAAGAAGAACCGCCCACTGTAGGAGAAGATCAGGTTCGGGACCATCTGAGGAACCTGAAGGTGCATAAGTCCATGGGACCTGATGAAATCCATCCACGGGTCCTGAGGGAACTGGAGGATGAAGTTGCTAAGCTGCTTTCCATTATATTTGAGAAGTTGTGGCAGTCTGGTGAAGTTCCCACTGACTGGAAAAGGGGAAACATAACCCCCATTTTCAAAAAGGGAAAAAAGGAAGACCTGGGGAACTACAGGCCAGTCAGTCTCACCTCTGTGCCTGGCAAGATCATGGAGCAGATCCTCCTGGAATCTCTGCGAAGGCACATGGAAAATAAGGAGGTGATTGGTGACAGCCAACATGGCTTCACTAAAGGGCAAATCATGCCTGACAAATTTGGTGGCCTTCTATGATGTTGCCACAGCATTGGTAGATAAGGGGAGAGCAGCCGACGCCATCTACCTGGACTTCTGCAAAGCGTTTGACACTGTCCCACATGACATCCTGGTCTCTAAATTGGAAAGGCGTGGATTTGATGGATGGACCACTTGGTGGATAAGGAACTGGCTAGATGGCCACACTCAAAGCGTTGTGGTTAACGGCTCAACGTCCATGTGGAAACCAGTGACGAGTGGTATTCCTCAGGGGTCAGTACTGGGACCGGTGCTGGTTAACATCTTTGTCAGCAACACGGACAGTGGGATTGAGTGCACCCTCAGCAAGTTTGCCAACGACACCAAGCTGTGTGGCGCAGTCGACATGCTGGAGGGAAAGGATGCCATCCAGAGGGACTTGGACAGGCTTGAGAGGTGGGCCTGTGCCAACCCCATGAAGTTCAATCAGGCCAAGTGCAAGGTCCTGCACCTGGGTCAGGGCAATCCCAGGCACAAATACAGGCTGGGCAGAGAATGGCTTGAGAGCAGCCCTGAGGAGAAGGACTTGGGGGTGTTGGTGGATGAGAAGCGCAATATGAGCAGGCAATGCCAACTGCGTCCTAGGCTGCATCAAACGAAATATGGTCAGCAGATCGAGGGAGGTGATTCTGCCCCTCTACTCTGCTCTGGTGAGACCCCACCTGGAGTACTGTGTCCAGCTTTGGAGTCCTCAGCACAAGAAGGACATGGACCTGTTGGAGGGGGTCCAGAGGAGGGCCACGAAGATGATCGGGGGGCTGGAGCACCTCTCCTGTGAAGACAGGCTGAGAGAGTTGGGGTTGTTCAGCCTGGAGAAGAGGAGGCTCCAGGGAGACCTTATAGCAGCCTTCCAGTACCTAAAGGGGGCCTACAGGAAGGATGGGGAGGAACTCTTTATTAGGGAGTGTAATGATAGGACGAGGGGTAACAGTTTCAAACTGAAGGAGGGGAGATTTAGATTGGATATTAGGAAGAAATTCTTTACTGTGAGGGTGGTGAGGCACTGGAACAGGTTGCCCAGGGAGGTTGTGGATGTCCCATCCCTGGAAGTGTTCAAGGCCAGGCTGGATGAGGCTTTGAGCAGCCTGGTCTAGTGGGAGGTGTCCCTGCCCATGGCAGGGGGGTGTTGGAACTAGATGATCTTTAAGGTCCCTTCCAATCTGAACCATTCTATGATTCTACGATTTCTATAATCTTCATTAGCATATGCAGGGATGTGCGCTTTCATATGCTTTTTGCAGATAATGAAGCAAAGGTCGCGTATCGGACACAATGGCCTCAAGAACAGAGAACTAGCAAGCTCACCACACAAGTGGTAGAACTATCTTGCCTTCACAAGGCAGTTCTCCCATGCTTTCAGGTGCCAGAAGTGTTAGCCTTATCAATTCTTTGAAAGCCAGGCCTGCATTATTTATTTCCTTGTGAGTGTTTGAGGCATTCCATTGAAGGCTTGGAGGGCCTTGTGCCCCTTGTCAGGGAATTTACAGTACGTCTCTTACAATGGTATTAAAAAAAAAAAAGCTCTTTTGAAGTGGATCCAACAGCAGCTGGACTACTGAGGCTTTCAGGTTTCCCCGTGTGATACAGGGGATCCTTGCACTGTGACAGAGAAGGAAGGATGAGCACTCTCACCATTGGCTAGGTAAGTAATTCTTTTCTTTTGCTTGTGGGTGCACGATATTAAGAGTTATGGGTTGTAAGTTATGAAACTTTATGACTTGACCAGTGAATAAGTGAATTTGTGTGATTGATAGACTAGTCTGGGCAAGGGGGATTAAGCCCCTGTTTGTCATGTTTGTTTATTATATTTCTTAATGAGCTCATGAAATAAAGTTTAAATCACAGAGTATGTTATCCTGTAAACTTGAGAGATCCAAATGGACCTTGACATATGGTTTGATAGACAGTTTAAATTGTCCCAGTTGAAGAATTTCTTAATCATATTTTTCCTAACAACTTAATACAATCTGTTCAGCCATAGGAAGAGTTAGCATGAGAAGGGTTTGGACAGATTTCTTCAAAGAAGAGACATTCTCTGGGTATAAAAGGAAATATGTGAGAAGCAGTAAAGTATGTTTTCTGTTTCCCATTTTGAAGGAGCTCGGTTATAATCAAACATCTTTTCTTTCTTTGTGCTTTATACTTGCATAAGTGTTGTGTATTTGCTCGTACAGGAAGGACTGCTTCCTTCCTTTCAGAGGTCCATGTTATCACGGTAATATTGAAAACTCTATGATTGTAACTCTGTAAATCATTTGGGTAAATGATTCTTGACAAGATAATTGGATAGAAGGAACAACCAGACCTAAAACCAGGTAGCAGAAACTTTAGTGGGCTGATTGTCCAAGAAACTTGGCTATACCGCGTGAAATGTGTTCTTGAGGTGAACTTGACTAATTATAATATGAAAACCACTCCTCTGGAAGTTAGGATACCCACCTCTGCTTGAAGACCCTCGCCCACTGAGCCTGCCCAGTAAAATTAAGAGACACTGTACCTTTAATTGAAGATGAGGACATTTTACAGCAATCAGCTTCAAGATGAGGAATTATAAGCACCAGTAAAAAGTTGATAAGCAATTAATATGTTAATTATGCTAATTTACAGTGTATAAATGAATGACTGTTTTAATGCTGGGTGTGCTAGCTTTGCGGAGATACCCCCTAACACCCTTTTCTGTGCAGAACTACTAATACCTCAACTCTGTGTGTTTATTGGCTTGCACACCGGGTAAACGATCCCACGAGTTTTGGGACAACAATGGAATCTGTTTCCACTGAAATGATTCACAGAATTCCTATTGACTTCAGCACTGCTAGGCCAAACTAATGGAGGGGTGTGCATCTACGCTATCAGGCTGAATAGCTATGCTGAGTTCGAGGGACTGTTGTTTCCATCCCTTGTACTAAATGTGTTTTTCCTTCTGTTTAGATTAGGATGTGAATTCTAGGTATTGTCATGACTGTAGAGTCTTGTAATGGTGAGCAGATGATAAGTTCTTGTGACGGTGTTGTTCTCAAACTGTGAAGAAATTCAACAGTTGATAGAATCATAGAATTGCTGAGGTTGGAAGGGACCTTTAAGATCATCAAGTCCAACCTTTAGCCTACCCTGACAAGAGCCACTTCTAAACCATGTCCCTAAGTGCCCCATCTACCCTTTTTTTTTTTTTTTTTTAAACACCTCCAGGGATGGCAAATCCACCACCTCCCTGGGCAGCCTATTCCAATGTTTAATAACCCTTTCAGTGAAAAAATGTTTCCTAATATCCAATCTAAACCTCCCCTGACATAACTTGAACCCGTTTCCTCTCATCCTATCACTTGTCACCAGGGAGAAGAGGTCAGCCCCCATCTCTCTACAACCTCCTTTCAGGTAGTTGTAGAGGGTGATAAGGTCTCCCCTCAGCCTCCTCTTCTCCAGGCTAAACAACCCCAGCTCCCTCAGTCGTTCTTCATAAGGTTTGTCCTCCAGACCCCTCACCAGCTTTGTAGCCCTTCTCTGGACACGCTCCAACACCTCAATGTCCCTCTTGTAGCGAGGGGTCCAAAACTGAACGCAGTACTCGAGGTGGGGCCTCACCAGTGCCGAGTACAGGGGGATGATCACCTCCCTAGTCCGGCTCACCACACTATTCCTGATACAGGCTAGGATGCTGTTGGCCTTCTTGGCCACCTGGGCACACTGCTGGCTCATATTCAGCCGGCTGTCCACCAACACCCCCAGGTCCTTTTCTGCCGGGCTGCTTTCCAGCCACTCTGCCCCAATCCTGTAGTGCTGCATGGGGTTGTTGTGACCCAAGTGCAGGACCCAGCACTTGGCCTTGTTGAACCTCATACCATTGGTCTCAGCCCATCGGTCCAGCCTGTCCAGATCCCTCTGCAAAGCCTTCCTACCCTCAAGCAGATCAACACGCCCGCCCAGCTTAGTGTCATCTGCGAACTTACTGAGGATGCATTCGATCCCTTCATCCAGATCATTGATAAAGATATTAAAGAGAACCGGCCCCAGCACTGAGCCCTGGGGGACACCACTTGTGACCGGACACCAACTGGATTTAACTCCATTTACCACCACTCTCTGGGCACGGCCATCCAGCCAGTTTTTTACCCAGCGAAGAGTACACCTGTCCAGGCCACGAGCAGCCAGTTTCTCCAGGAGAATGCTGTGGGAAACGGTGTCAAAAGCTTTGCAAAAATCCAAGTAGATAACATCCACAGCTTTTCCCTCATCCACTAAGTGGGTCACCTTATCATAGAAGGATATTAGGTTTGATAGGCATGACCTGCCCTTCACAAACCCATGCTGACTGGGCCTGATCACCCTGTTCTCCTGCATGTGCCATGTAATGGCACTGAGGAGGATCTGTTCCACGACCTTCCCAGGCACCGAGGTCAGACTGACTGGCCTGTAGTTCCCCGGATCCTCCTTCCGGCCCTTCTTGTGGATGGGTGTCACATTTGCTAACCTCCAGTCAGCTGGGACCTCCCCGGTTGTCCAGGACTGCTCATAAATGATGCAAAGTGGCCTGGCGAGCACTTCCGCCAGCTCCTTCAGTACCCTTGGGTGGATCCCATCCGGCCCCATAGATTTGTGCACCTCCAGGTGCTGAAGCAGGTCCCTCACCGTTTCCCTTTGGATTACGGGGGCTTCATTCTGCTCCCCATCCCTGTCTTCTAGTTCAGGGGTCTGGGTGCTCAGGGAACAACTGGTCCTACTGCTGAAGACTGAGGCAAAGACTGCATTAAGCACCTCAGCCTTTTCCTCATCCTTGGTCACTATGTTGCCGGCCCCATCTACTAGAGGACAGAGATAATCCTTAGTCCTCTTCTTATTGCTAATATATTTATAGAAGCTTTTTTTGTTGTCCTTGACAACAGAAGCCAGGTTTAGCTCTAGCTGGGCTTTGGCCCTCCTGATTTTTTCCCTACATAGCTTCACTGCCTCCTTGTAGTCGTCTTGAGTGGCCTGCCCTTCCTTCCAGAGGCCATAGATCCTCTTTTTTTCCCTAAGTTGCAACACTAGCTCCCTGTTTAGCCAGGCCGGCCTTTTTCCCTGATGGCTTGTCTTCCGGCACATGGGGACAGCCTGCTCCTGCGCCTTTAAGACTTCCTTCTTGAAAATCATCCAGGCTTCCTGGGCTCCTTTGCCCTGAGTGGCCACATCGGAGCTGCTCAGTGCAGAGCTCAGAGATGCCGTGGCCTTCTGCCGAGTTCTTACCATGACGTCCTGGTCAGGTCGAGAGGCTTCCAGTAACTTACCGTTCAAGGAGCTGCGTCCTGTACGCCCGCTCTCGCCACAGTGACACCCACCAGCTGCCTGCATGCTGGGTGCGCAGCAGGCGGCCGCTGCGCTCTGGGACAGTCCGTTTAGAACTGCCGCGTGAGTCGTTGTCTCCGCCCCCGCCGCGTCAGCAGCCCACCCCCGAGCTGCCGGTTCTGGCACGAGGCCGCCGCTTTTCCCAGCCACGAAAGCCCTCAAAAGAGCTTAATCTTTTTGATGACTTAATTTTTTTATTTTTTTTTGTACAGCATGCCATGTTTTGCATATATGGGATTTTTTGGATCTGTTTGAATAAAATACTGACTTTGCTGCTTAGTGATGCCTGTTTATTCTTTTGGTTATAACAAGAATAAGGGTTACCACTGACCATTTTAGAATGCTCCTCCAATCAGTTGGCTGCTTATGTGTCTACTGAACATGTTAATGTGTCATAGTAAAAAAAAAAAAACAAACAAAAAAACCAACCAACCAACCAAACCTCCCCCAGACATCTCAAAAAAAATGTTTAATAAAAAGTAGTACTCAGGGCTTTTGAATGAGAAAGCCTTTGTTATCAAAAATAGGATATCTGTGAAGTACACTCCCACTTTGCCAGCAGGAATTTTTTTTTATTGTTCTTCATCACTAGTGTAAATGGCTACAGTAGCTTCCATGTGTTTGCCTTCAATATGATTTGTATATTAAAATGCTTAAGTGTTGCAACATAGTTAAAGAGGAAATCTCAATGACAACAGTAGTTTAGGTGGATTAATTTTGCTTAATTCAGCATCTACAATTAAACATTTAAATCTAAATATTTCCCTTTGAATCCCTTTAGATCTAATGGAAAGAAATACACAGGCTCAGAGGGCCATTCATATGCCTTGTTAGACAAGTATGTTAGAATTAGTTGTATCAGCCTTCCAAGGTTCCTAATTATTTCCATTGACTACAAAGGAAGGTAACTTACTGGCAGTTAACTTCAAATGCTCCACCCTTATAGATGGAGATAAATATCTTTTAAAAAGAAACTAAACATAGATTATACTGAGAGAGAATAAATCCTTTCTGACAATACTAGAGGGTAAAGAAAGTATGGATCGGATAACACAACAGTGACTCTAATTTGATAATACAATAAGAGATTAGATTTTAAAAGTAGTCGAAGGGTGGGAAGGGGGAGCAAATTTAACAGTTTCCACTATTCTTCTAGATCCTGAAAGTTGTCTTTGAGTAACTGTTGGTGTTTGGAATCAAGATGAGAGAGGTAGCATTGAAAACTTACCTGGCCATATATAAGGTAAGCGCACCCCAGATCCTAAAACCAAGGGTAAGGAGGAGGTAAAACCTAGTATGGAGGGCAGGTGCTCTCTTAATTTATTTCAAGGTCATTTAATAGCTATAAAACTATAAGAGTAGTTAGGACTGGGGCTCAGGAAAGCAGAAGCATATGGGCTTAGTTTATTGGCAGGTTGCAGACAGCACATGTTTATTGTAGGTTGGTATGAAGTTAACATCATGTTCTCGAATGGATTGGAGTCCTTGGCCTGTGGTATCTCCAGAGAGGGCTAGTTTAGAAACAAGAGGAGTTTATGAGCATGGAGGATTGCTGGCTCAGGTGTGTTGGCCTGGTTTTGAGGGCTAATTTTTTTTTTTTTTTAAGATCTCCTAGAGTTGCTGCTCTGTGGGTTGTAGAGGGTAGACGATCAAGGGAAAAGATTAGAGGTGGGGAATGAGTTGATTACTTGGGTTCAGAAAGCAGGGGATTTTTAGACTTCAGTTGGCTTCCAGATCTGGTAAAGCTGACAGGCCTAGAACAAGGCCTAGCAGTGGAAAGGTCTGCTGGTATTTAGTAGCTCTAATAGTAAATCTGCCTTAAGTAAATTAGATTTGCAGTTGTGTCTAGGAGCAGAACAGGGACTATGTTAGGATGATGGCTGATGCCATTTGAAGATAGTGGATTACATTGATTTTTTGTTAGTGTTTTGGTATTGTGTCTATAGCACTGATTTGGGTTGGGTATCAGTAGCGTTGCAGACAGCAGAGATGTATAAGCTTGGTTTAAAACAGGATACTACAGCCCACCCTTGTAGTCCAAGCCCTCTGTCAGTATATCCTAAACCCAGGCCTAATCATAATGCTAGCTTATATTATTGATCAGAGATTCAAATTAATCTACAAATCTTCATAGAATAACAGAAAACACTGTCTCCTACAGATACTGGTTCTCATCCTTCCTGTGGTGGGTAGATTCTCCAAGCCATGCCACAGGATGGACTTAAATTGAATTAGGACTGGGGTTTAGGGCATGGTATGGGGGTGAGAGGTCTAGCAGTACCTCTGGATGGAAAGGGTTCTGTGAAGCGGTTGTCTGGGATGTGTGGGCTTAGCAGACAGCTGGAAGTGAGGGCATGGGACTGCCAGTCACAGGACTAGCAGGATGGAGTCAGAGAGATATAATTTTGGTATGAGAATTTTTTCAGTGGTGAATTAATGCATTTTCTGGGAACAGAGGACTGAGAAAAGTGGATACAGATGTGTAAGACAGGTTATTTCAGGGGTATATGGATCTCTGGGAGGTGGGGAGTGGAAGGGAGCTATTATGTGTGAGAAGGGAAGCCCTTTTGAATGTATGGAAACTACTCATAATACCTAGCAGGAAAATAACCTTTTCTTTTAACTTCCATGTTGCAAATTAATCTCTACAAATTTGTAGCTTTATTTTACAGGACATGTTATACTAAGAGAAGGTGAGGAAGAGAATTCAGTAGTGTGTTTGCAGTCAGAATGGAGGAGGGTGCCAAAGCTGAGTGGAACTGGCAGCCAGGTGAGAGACATATGTCTGTCACCCTAAACAAAGGCACAGTTGCCCTGTCCTTTTAACCAAGCTACTTCTGAACATCCATCTGTGTTTTCAGCTAAGCAGTACAGATGCTCCCATTTTATCTTTGTGTGCTGTCATTGAGTTGTCACAGACAATTCCAGTGTTGCTCAGGAGACTTTGTAATCTGTGGGTTGATTGGGAATCCTTGAATTCATTACTGAGGGAGTTAGTGTTGATGATGTGTGCTATGAGTCCAGTCCACTACTGACACACCAGCAATGCTGTGGGCAGGAGGAACACCTCAGGCTTATCATACATGTTTGCTAAGGGAAAGCTAGAAGGTCAGCAACTTAAGATAGTCTATTGTTGCTTAAAGATCTTCCAGACCACACGTAGTTTTCATCAGTAATGCATAGCCCTTGCTTATTTAAATACTGGACTCTTTTATTATATGCTATTGATATTTAATTCTGTTATTGCATTCAGTACCAATAACATTGGTGTGCTGCTTTGGGCCAGTTGCAAAGGTGTGATCCAATATTTGTATAGGTGGTGTAGCTGCAAGTGGCAGTCCCACCTTCCCGCGCTGCCAGGTATTATTTCCTGTCTTAGGAAATATGATGAGTGTATTCTATTTGTTGCTCACTAGTAAGCAACAGACCATAGTTAAGTGGTTTAATTGCAAAGAATTCAGGCAGATCTTTATCTGTAGCCTCAGGAGGAACTCGAGTAATACTGTTCTCCAGCTTAACTAGTGGAAAAGTAGCTTCTGCTGCAAATATTTCATAGAGATTTAACTTCACTTTCTATATGTATCAAGGCAAATAAGCTCAACTGCTCACCTGTTAAAGGAAAATAATGAAACAGGCCTTTGATTGAATTGAATGTGGTGGTTTTTATTTACCTTGTTGTTTGCTTGCATGAATAATTTTCATGGTTCTGTGTCATTGCTCTCAGGGATATTATCAAAGATGGCTGTCTGCCTCTTGTTGATGGTGATCATTCTGTGGTGTTTTAGAAACTTACAGAAAAAAGTATGTTTTGACAGTAGCTAAGTGCAAAGTGTTCCAAGGTGGGTGGCTTAGTAAGGTGAGGAGTTGGCACTGAATGGCAGACTCATATAAACTTCTGTCGTGGTTTGGCCAGATTAGCCAGTCAAAATGACAGATGGCCCTCCCCCTCCTCTCTCCAAAGAGAGGAGAGGAAGAGATAAGGAGATTTAGGAGTTTAGAAAAAGAACTAAACTACTTTAATGAAAATAATAATAAATAAGGAAATAGTAAATATAATTATAATAATAATAACAACAACAATAATAAAAAGTATACAATATATACAAAACCGTATCCAGCTCCCAGGATGACGATCGCGTCACCAGCAGGCACAGGGAAAGTCCCAGACTGGAGTCAGTGATGGACAGGAGCTGAATTCCGGATCTAGAGTCAGGAATGCTCAGATCGGGATCAAAGGCAGACGAACAGACAGGGTCCTCCTCAGATGTCGGCTATTGAAGAAACAGAGTTGACCTTTTGATCCCTCAGCTTTTATACTGAGCGTGATGCATATGGGATGGAATACCCTGTTGGTCAGTTTTGGGTCACCTGTCCTGTCCGCTCCTCCCTACAGGTGTGACCCCTCTACACTTTTCCCTTTCCGACCCTCTAACAGGGCAAACAGCGAAGTGAGCTGACCTTGGTTGTTATAGCAATAAGTCTAAGCAAGAGCCTCTGTGCATACTGTTCCTTGGTATAATCAGGTCTTATCAGTCTGAGAGTGAACAGTTTCTGAACAATATGCTGTTAATTTCAGAGAGTTTAGTCAGTTAGAAGAGGCCCAGCTAAAAAGTAAAATTACAAATCAGAAAATTGGTTCTGTTTTACCTCAAACCAGGACATTCCACCCCTTATTCCATACTATTTGCGTCATGCTCAGATTACTGTCACTTCTTATCCATCAAATATATACACATAGATCCCTTACTTATGATTTATCTTTATACACCAAAGTTCATTAAGTTCACTTAGTTCATAATTGCAGGTTTTCATCTATCATAGCAGACTCTCAGGGTAGAAAAGATGATGTAAAATTCATTATGGTCCATGTCAATAGGTAGCATGTCCATCCTGAAGAGTTTGTTGGACACCACTTGATGAAGCTAGCTCAGGTTTTCATCACCATTATGTTATCCTGAAAAACACTTATTGAATACTGTTAGTATTATATAACAATTAACATCATACAGCTCAGAATTGAGTATTCTCAACTAGGGTTAAATTTCCTTGAGGTACACATTGAATTTCTCCATTCTCCACCGTCACCCACGAAGTACATCCAGGTCCTTGAGCAAAAACAGTCCCACCAACGGGTTTGCCTTTGCCTGAGGCAGGAAAAACCCAGTTTTCCCTAACTTATTCCTTTCATGCACCACAGGGACTTTATCCCCTTCTACAGTATGTAAAAGGTCTGATTGAGCTGGACCAGCTCGATTGATGGATCCCCTGGTGTTAACTAACCAGGTAGCTTGTGCTAAATGTTTGTCCCAATTTTTAAAGGTTCCACCACCCATTGATTTCAGGGTGGTTTTCAATAGTCCATTGTATTGCCTAATTTTCCCAGAAGCTGGTGCGTGATAGGGAATATGATATACCCACTCAATGCCATGTTCTTTTGCCCAAGCACTTATAAGACTGTTTTTGAAATGAGTCCCACTGTCTGACTTGATTCTTCCTGGAGTACCATGTCGCCACAAGACTTGCCTTTCAAGGCCCAGGATGGTATTCCGGGCAGTAGCATGGGGTATGGCGTAGGTTTCCAACCATCCGGTGCTTGCTTCCACCATTGTGAGCACATAACGCTTACCCTGACGTGTTTGTGGGAGTGCGATATAGTCAATTTGCCAAGCCTCTCCATACTTATATTTCAACCATCGTCCCCCATACCACAAAGGTTTTAACTGTTTAGCTTGTTTGATTTCGGCGCATGTTTCACAGTCATGGATAACCTGCACAATAGCATCCATGGTTAAATCCACCCCTCAGTCACGAGCCCATTTATACGTTGCATCCCTTCTTGATGACCTGAAGTGTCATGGGCCCACCGACCTCAAAATACTTCACCTTTATGTTCCCAGTCCAAATCTGTCTGGAAAATCTTAGCAGCCTGGTCCACTTGCTGATTGTTTTGATGTTCCTCAGTGGCTCGACTCATGGGTTCATGGGCATCTACATGACGTACCTTTATGACGAGTTTTCCTAGCCACTCAGCAATGTCTTGCCACAATTCAGCAGCCCAGAAGGGTTTACCTTTGCCTTGCCAGTTGCTCTGCTTCCACTGCTTTAACCATCCCCACAGAGCATTGGCCACCATCCATGAGTCAGCATAGAGATAGAGTATTGGCCACTTTTCTCCTTCAGCAATGTCTAGGGCCAGCTGGATGGCTTTTACCTCTGCAAATTGACTCAATTCACCTTCTCCTTCAGTTGCTTCTGCAACTCGTCATGTAGGACTCCACACAGCAGGTTTCCACTATCTATGCTTTCCTACAATACGACAAGATCCATCAGTGAACAGAGCATACTGCTTCTCATTATCTGAGAGTTCATTATATGGTGGGGCTTCCTCAGCGTGAGTCACCACCTCCTCTGGTGGCATCGTGAAGTCTTTGCCTTTGGGCCAGTTTGTGATCACTTCTACGATTTCTGGACGATTTGGATTTCCTATTCGAGCTCGCTGAGTGATTAAGGCAACCCATGTACTCCAGGTAGCGTCGGTGGCATGATGAGTAGAAGGAACTTTACCCTTTGAACATCCAGCCCAGCACTGGTAATCAGGGTGCTAAGAGGAGATGTGTTTCAGTACCAATTACCTCTGAAGCAGCTCTAACTCCTTGATATGCTGCCAAGATTTCTTTCACAGTTGGAGTATAGTTGGCTTCAGATCCTCTGTATCCCCGACTCCAGAATCCTAGGGGTCGACCTCGAGTCTCCCCTGGTGCTTTCTGCCAGAGGCTCCAGGTAGGGCCATTGTCTCTGGCTGCAGTATAGAGCACATTTTTAATGTCCCGTCCTGTTCAGACTGATCCAAGGGCTACTGCATGTACAATCTCTTGTTTAATTTGCTCAAATCTTATCGTTGCTCAGGACCCCACTGTGGAATAATTACTAAATTGGACAAGAATACAAAAATACAGCATTGTTCACACATTAAGGAAAGTCATAAAATCAAGAGGCTTCTGAGGTAGAATACAGACGCAGCTAGCACACGAAAAATGCAACATCTGTGATTCCCTGTACAAGGTTGTTTGCGAAACTACACGAGGGATGGAACGGAACGTGCTTGTTCCGTGGCCTTCCCTTGTGACGAATAGCAGATATGGGGACGAGATGGTACTACGGAACAGATAAGCGGCCTACACGCTACCTGAGCCAACATTTCGTCAAATGTTGATGAAATGCTGTCCTTTTGTGCGAACTTTGCTCACCACAATGTACCAAAACACACCTCCATCCTGGAGGCTATCCGCCCCCGAGGTGTGAACACTCCTCCTTGAGTACATTAATCATAATAAAAGTACGTATGACTAAAGTCACTCAAACTCCACTTTGAAGATAAAAAAATAATATAAAAACAGCCCAAGAGAGAGGGGATGTCAGGGAAGGCACCATCGCGAAGAATTCCATTGCTGATTTCCGGGATCAGTCGACGGGCTGAGCCTTTCTTCCCCCCTCCATAGGGACGCCTTTGGGTAAGACTTCGATTACACCGAGTGCTTTCTCGGGGACTTAGAAATTTCTCTAGAGAATCTCTACCCTACATTTAGAGCCAGGCTGTATCGTTTATAATTTTGTCACGCGTTTGTATACTTAACAATATCTTTATTTGCACGTGCTTTGCAGACAGTGTATTTATCACCGGCAATCCTAAAGAACCTGTATATCTGTTGTTTAAATAAACTGCACTGTTTCAGTAGCTAGTCGTTTCACTTTCTCACTGAACGCGACCAAAACTTGAGAGAGGCCGTGCTAGTTCAGGAGCACGACTAGACTGAAGGTGCAGCCCACTATTAGTGTATCCAAATCGTAATAGTTTAATACATATTAAACGCGATTGGACTGATAGTGCTGAATTGGGCATCACTCAGAATTTAAACCCAGCCGCACCTGGCCTCCCACCTCGGTGAGGAGTGTTAGAACGCAAGGGGGTTTATCTTCTGCCAAAACCGCTTGGCCCCGTTTCATGCAACACCCCACGTAAACTCATTTTTCTTTCAAGTCACTTCATAGAGAGGTTTCACAATCTGACTCTAACCTGGAATATGCATTCTCCAGAAACCCACAACACCTAAAAAGGCTTGTGTTTCCTTTTCGTTAGTAGGTGGGGACATAGCTGTTATTTTGTTAATCACATCCATTGGGATATGGTGACACCCATCTTGCCATTTAATTCCTAAGAACTGGATCTCTCATGCAGGTCCCTTGACCTTACCTCTTTTTATGGCAAAACCTGCTTTCAGAAGAATCTTGATTATTTTCTTACCTTTCTTGAAAACTTCTGCTGCTGTATTACCCCACACAATGATGTCATCAATGTATTGCAGGTGTTCTGGAGCTCCAGCCTTCTCCAGTGCAGTCTGGATCAGTCCATGGCAAATAGTAGGGCTGTGTTTCCACCCCTGGGGCAGTCGATTCCAGGTGTACTGGACACCCCTCCAGGTGAAAGCAAACTGTGGCCTGCACTCTGCTGATAAAGGCATAGAGAAGAATGCATTAGCAATGTCAGTTGTGGCATACCACTTGGCTGCCTTGGACTCCAGTTCATACTGCAGTTCTAGCATGTCTGGCACAGCAGCACTCAGTGGTGGTGTGACCTCATTCAGGTCACGATAGTCTACTGTTAATCCCCAGTCTCCATCAGACTTTTACACTGGCCATATAGGGCTGTTAAAGGGTGAGCGAGTCTTGCTGATCACTCCTTGGGTCTCCAGCCGATGAATCAGGTTCTGGATGGGAATCAGGGTGTCTTGGTTAGTGTGATACTGTCGCCAATGCACTGTGGCAGTAGCAATTGGCACCTGCTGTTCTTTAACCTTCAGCAGTCCCACCACAGAAGGGTCATCTGAAAGGCCAGGTAAGGTAGGCAGCTGTGTAATGTCCTCAGTCTCTACAGCTGCTATACCAAAAGCCCACTGATACCCTTTTGGGTCTTTGAAATACCCTTTCTTGAGGTAGTCTATGCCAAGGATGCATCCAGCACCTGGGCCAGTGATAATGGGGTGCTTCTCCCATTTCTTCCCATTCAGGCTCACTTTGGCTTCTAATACAGTCAGTTCTTGAGACCCACCTGTCACACCAGAAATAGTGACGGATTCTTTCCCTTTATGATTTGATGGCAATAGGGTACGCTGTGCACCAGTGTCCACCAGGGCTTTATACTTTTGTGGCTCTAATGTGCCAGGCCATCGAATCCACACAGTCCAATAAACTCGGTTATCCCTCTCCTCCTCCTGGCTGGAGGCAGGGCACCTCTAATGTCTGTAATTAGTAGATGAGTTTCTACCTGGAGTGGAGAACCACCCCCTGCGGACTGGAGAAGCAGTCCTCCTGGAATAATTTGTTCTTCGATCTGTGTTACCTTGCAACTCACTCACTCGTGTCTGTAGGGCTGAGGTAGGTTTTTTTATCCCGCTTACTCATGTCCTCTCCATAGTCACAGAGGCAAAACCACAGGATATTTCGTAGTGTGTTCTCTTTCCTCTGAGTCGGTCTCGTAGGAGGGGATCTTCTCCTAATGGCTGCAACACGGGTCCACGCAGGGGAAGAGTAGGATCTCTCCTCCATCCTAGATAGTTTATCAAACAGTTTATCAAACAGATTCTCATTTTTCTCAGTCATTGTCTCAGTTTTATCAGTTAATCTTTCCACAGCTGCTACAGTGAAGGGACGAGAAAGACTGTCTTCATACTGTCGCATTCTGCTAGCCACTTCATTTACAGTTAGTGAATCATCATCAACTCCTCCCCAAATCAGCACTGACAAGGTATGGGAATACACTGGTGGTGCACTCTGCACAAACTTTCACAACATAGGTCATCTACATGGCATTTCATCAGGATCTACGTTCACTTCCCAGTCACCATAAATCACCTCTTTCACAGCCATTTCTCTCAGGTACTTAATACCCTTCTCTATGCTGGTCCATTTAATCGAGCGGCATTCAATATCATCCTTAAAAGGATATCTGCCTTTTACGGTTGATATGAGTCACTTCCAGAGACTGAGAGTCTGTGACTTTTTCCCAAGAGCTTTATCTATACCGCCCTCTCTGGCCAGGTTTCCTAACTGCCTAGCTTCGCTACCATCTAACTCCATGCTATCAGCGCCATTATCCCAGCATCGGAGCAACCAGGAGACAAGTGTCTCACCATCATTCCGGGTAAAATCCTTTCTCATATTTCGCAGATCCTTCATAGAGAAGGATTTAATGATCACCTCTGTATCTGATTCCTCCTCCTGGGCTGATGCAGGAGCCTCTCCCCTATCGTCTTTAGAAGAACTCTTTCCTCCATCTTCATCAGAAGAGTCCTCCCCCCTGCTATCTGGATTTATTTGGTCTTTATCACAAGGGACAGAGGAACTTACTGACCTCCTCTTTTTCCTTCTGGTCACGGGGGCAACTTGTACTGGTGCCGACGCGGTTCGAGCAGTGCATATCGTACAACACCTACTCTTGCACCAAAATTTAAAGAGAAACCACCCCTGCAACCCATGCAGGAAAATCGACACCAAAAGCATGATTTTAGGAATGCAACTGTCATTCACAATATCCAAAGGAGATCCCTCTCCTGGCTCTGATGGTGACAATTTGACATAAGAAGTAAAGGGCGAAGTAAACATGTCCATGGTAAAATTCAAAGTACAATTAGTGTAAGTAGTAACAGAATCCATTACATAATGCCCAAGGTATGCAGGTAAAGAAGCTATACATTCAATCACAGCCTGGATCAGAATGAAACACAGCAGCAAAATAGCACGTTTGAACCACCGCATACAGACAGAAAGAGCAAGCAAGCAATACAACACGTAAGGCAAGCTAAGCATTGTCGTATCAATTAACTTTAAAGTAATCCCTACAAAGAGATGATACAATAATCTGATTAGCAACGACATGATGTGAGCTGTCTGTATCAATCTCTGAGTAAACTGGAATTCAAACTATTCAGACCATCTATCAGAACTCTGATAGTGCCACAGTCAGGCCACAGTCGTGCCCCACGTTGGGCGCCAATTAATCTGTCGTGGTTTTGGCCGGATTGGCCAAGCAGAACGACAGATGGCCCTCCCTCCCCTCTCTCCAAAGACAGGAGAGGAAGAGATAAGGAGATTTACGAGTTTAGAAAAAGAACTAAACTACTTTAATGAAAATAATAATAAATAAGGAAATAGTAAATAATAATAGAATAAAAAAAATTAAAGAAAAAAAGTATACAATATATACAAAACCGTATCCAGCTCCCAGGATGACGATCGCGTCACCAGCAGGCACAGGGAAAGTCCCAGACTGGAGTCAGCAACGGACAGGAGCTGAATTCCGGAACTAAAGTCAGGAGTGCTCGGATCGGGATCAAAGGCAGACGAACAGACAGGGTCCTCCTCAGACGTCGGCCATTGAAGAAAAAGCGAGCCAGAGCCCCCTTGCCCCTTTGATCCCTCAGCTTTTATACTGAGCGTGATGCATATGGGATGGAATACCCTGTTGGTCAGTTTTGGGTCACCTGTCCCGTCCGCTCCTCCCTGCAGGTGGGACCCCTCTATGCTTCTCCGCTTCCGACCCTCTAACGGGGCAAAACAGCAAAGTGAGCTGACCTTGGTTGTTATAGCAATAAGTCTAAGCAAGAGCCTCTGTGCATACCGTTCCTTGGTATAATCAGGTCTTATCAGTCTGAGAGTGAACAGTTTCTGAACAATATGCTGTTAATTTCAGACTTTAGTCAGTTAGAAGAGGCCCAGCTAAAAAGTAAAATTACAAATCAGAAAATTGGTTCTATTTTACCTCAAACCAGGACAAGGTCATATTCAATATAAATTAGAAAGTTTGCTGCGTAGTGCTCTCTCTCCCTCGATGGCGGCGGTCCAGAGAACTTCTTGCCCCGGTGCAACACCTCTGAGGCCGCCTCTTCCTCCCAATGCTGTATCACTCGCAGTGTCTTACATTTGCTGTCCACTGCTGGAAGTGCACAGCCTCCTACTGATGTAATTGGCTGAATACTGGTTCTTTAGTATTACAGGATCACAGGATCACAGAATCACAGAATGGTAGGGTTTGGAAGGGATCTTTGGAGATCATCTAGTCCAACCCCCCTGCCAAAGCAGGGTCACCTAGAGCAGGTAGCACAGGAATGCGTCCAGGCAGATTTTGAACATCTCCAAAGATGGAGACTCCACAACCTCTCTGGGAAGCCTGTTCCAGTGCTCTGCCACCCTCAAAGTAAAGCTTTTCCTCATGTTGAGATGGGATTTCCTGTGTTCTAGCTTGTGTATGTTGCCCCTTGTCCTGTCACTGGGCACCACTGAGAAGAGTCTGAACCCATCCGCTTGACACCCACCCTTTAGATATTTATAAGCATTGATGAGATCCTCTCTTAGTCTTCTCTTCTCCAGGCTAAACAAACCCAGGTCTCTCAGCCTTTCCTCATAAGAGAGATGCTCCATTCCCTTGATCATCTTTGTAGCCCTCCGCTGGACTCTCTCCAGTAGTTCCCTGTTTTTATTGAACTGTGGGGCCTAGAACTGGACATCGTACTCCAGATGTCGCCTCACCAGGGCAGAGTAGAGGGGGAGGATGACCTCCCTCGACCTGCTGGTCACACTCTTCTTGATGCACCCCAGGATAACATTGGCCTTCTTGGCCACAAGGGCACATTGCTGACTCCACCAGGACTCCTAGGTCTTTTTCCACAGAGTTGCTTTCCATCAGGTCCACCCCTAACCTGTACTGGTGCATGGGGTTATTCCTCCCTAGGTGCAGCACCCTACACTTGCCCTTGTTGAACTTCATTAGGTTCCTCTCCGCCCAACTCTCTTGCCTGTCCAGGTCTCGCTGAATGGCAGCACAGCCTTCTGGTGTGTCAGACACCCCTCCCAGTTTTGTGTCATCAGCAAACTTGCTGAGGGTACATGCTGTCCCTTCATCCAGGTCATTAATGAATATGTTGAACAAGACTGGACCCAGTAGTGACCCCTGGGGATCACTGCTAGTTACGGGCCTCCAACTGGACTCTGTGCCCCTAATCACGACCCTCTGAGCTCTGCCATTCAGCCAGTTCTCAATCCACCTCACTGTCCACTCATCTAACCCACACTTCCTAAGCTTACCTATGAGTATGTTATGGGAGACAGTGTCAAAAGCCTTGCTGAAGTCAAGGTAGACAATGCCCACTGCTCTCCCCTCATGCACCCAGCCAGTCATGCCATCACAGAAGGCTATCAGAACGGTCAAGCATGATTTACCCCTTGGTGAATTCATGCTGACCACTCCCAATGACCTTTTTTCCCTCCACATCCTTAGAGATGACATCCAGAATGAGCTATTCCATCACCTTTCCAGGGATGGAGGTGAGGCTAACTAGCCTGAGGCTGGCTTACTGGGTGTGGTGTTGCATGCCTGTAGTCCCAGTACTTGGGAGGTGGAGCCTGCCAGATTGCTTGAGTCCTGCGTTCTGGGCTGCAGTGCGCTATGCCAAGTGGGTGTCCATGCTACGGCCAGCATCACACAGAGGGGGTGTATCACACAGAGGGGGCAGAACTGCTTTGATGGAGGGGGCAGAACTCCCTCGGTGGAGAGGGAGCTCCCCAGGTTGCTAAGGAGGGGTTGGGCCCAATGCGGAGTGGTTGAGATTGTATTATTATTGTTAATTATTTAGTCTTATCCTATTAAATCTATTTATATTTGAACCCTTGGGTTTCCTTGTTTTTCCCCGATTCCCCTTCCCAGGTGGGGAGGGGTCATTGGGTGATAGAATAATTGTCTAAATGACAATAAATTGCTGTGGGTTTCTCAAACCATAACAGAATGCAACAGGAAGTTTTGGACAACAGCCCCTGAAACATATTAATATATTAATATATGTGTTACACATGCAGAACTCCATTGTAAAGTCTTTTCTCCCTTCCTAGCACTCTGTCTTCCATGTGCTGGAGAATAAACCCAAGGATTTATATCTGTGTGCTGTTGCAGATATGGTGGGATGACTCGCATGACTGGTGTGCTGCAATGGTGGGATACAGACTCTTTAGGATGGACAGGCTGGGAAAGTGAGGCAGGGGAGCTGCTCTTTATACTAGAGAGCAACAGGAGTGCATGGAACTCTGGCTGAGAACTTATGGGTAAGGATTAAAGAACAGACCAATATCAGTCACATTGTGGGTGTCTGCTATAGGCTACCTAATCAGAAAGAACAAGTAGATGAGGCCTTCTATAGACAGCTAGAAGCAGCCTCACATTCACAGGCACTGGTCCTCGTGGGGGGCTTCAACCACACTGATATCTGCTGGAGGAACAACACAGCAGGCATAAACAGTCTAGGAGGTTCCTGGAGATCATCTATGACAACTTCCTGACCCAAGTGGTAGAGAAGCCAATGAGGATAGGGACTCTGCTGGACCTCATACAAGGAAAGGCTCATTTGGGTATGTGAAGACTGAAGTGACCATGAGATAGCAAAGTTCAGGATTCAGAGGAGAGGGAGCAGGTAAAAAAGAAATACTACAGCCCTGGACCTCAGGAGAGAAGACTTTGGCCGCTTCAAAGATCTGCTTGCAAGGGTCACATGGGATAAGGCCATAGAGGGAAGAGGGGACCACAAAAGCTAGTTAATATTCAAGGATCACCTTCTTCAAGTTCAAGAGCAGTCCATGCCAATGAGCAGAAAGTCAAGCAAAAAATGCCAGGAGGCCTGCATGGATGAACAAAGAACTCCTTACAAAACTCAAACACAGTAAGTAAGTATACAAAAAGTAGAAGCAGGGACAGGTAACCTGGAAGGAATACAGAGACACTATCTGAGCATACGGAGGGCTTGTGAGCATGAGGCTACTCCTATCTGCCTGTAGAGGGCCTCATCCACTTGGTCTTCCTGGTCAGGTGGCCTGTAGCAAACCCCCACTGTAATGTCACCTGTCCCTGTCCTCCCTTTAATGCACATGAAGGACAAGAAAATGATTGGACTAGTCAGCACGGATTCAGGACCACTGAGATGAAGGGACTGGAACATCACCCATAAGAAGAAAGGCTAAGAGAGCTGGGGCTATTCAGCCTGGAGAAGAGAAGGCTCAGGGGGAATCTCCTCAAGGGGTAGAAAAAAAAAAAAAAAGAAAAAAAAAGACAGAGCAGCGGTGGCAACTGACAGGACAAAAGACAGTAAGCACAAACTGAAACACAGGATTTTCCTGCTGAACACAAGGAAACACTTTTTTTTTTAATTGTGAGTGTGACAGAGCATGGGAACAGGTTGCCTAGAGAGATGGTGGAATCTCCATTCTTGAAGGTCTTCAAAAGACAGCCGGACATGGTCCTGGGTGTTGTGGTTTAACCACAGTAGGCAGCTAAGCACCACGCAGCTGCTCACTCACTCCCCCCGGTTGGATGGGGGAGAGAATTGAAAGAGTAAAAGTGAGAAAGTGCATGGGCTGAGATAAAGACAATTTAATAGGTAAAGCAAAAACTTCCCATTAGCAGGAAGATGTTGAGTGTCACGTACCGCTCTCAGGAAAGAGCTGGGGTAAGTGACTCAGATTCGTAAATCCCCAACAGCACAGACTATGCCATTGCGCTCAGCAAGATCTGCTCGGAGTGCTGAGACCTGAGCGCCGGTGTCCACTAAAAATGTAACTGGGGTTTTAAAAGGGCCAAGGGGAAAGGCAATTAACAAGTCTCCCTTACTATTTTCCGTGAGCCTTCTTAGGTGAACCCACTGGCTGTCCCCCGGCTCACTTATTGGGGACAGATTGGGGAAAGATGATGAAACAACTTGTTCTGGGCATCATCTCAAAGCATGTGGAGGAAAAGAAAGCTATCGGAAGTACTCAACACGGATTCACCAAGGGGAAACCATGACTGACTATGATGGCATGACTGCAGGGATAGGTGAGGGGAGGGCAGTGGATGTTGTCTACCTTGACTTCAGCAAGGCTTTCGACACGGTCTCCCACAGCATCCTCGTAGGGAAGCTTAGGAAGTGTGGGTTAGATGAATGGACAGTAAGGTGGATAGATAACTGGTTGAAAGATAGAGCTCAGAGGGTAGTGATTAGGGGCACAGAGTCTAGTTGGAGGTCAGTGACGAGTGGTGTTCCCCAGGGGTCAGTACTGGGTCCAGTCCTCTTCAATATATTCATCAATGACCTGGATGTAGGGATAGAGTGCACCCTCAGCAAGTTTGCTGATGACACAAAGCTGGGAGGGGTGGCTGACACACCAGAAGGCTGTGCCGCCATACAGAGAGACCTGGACAGGCTGGAGATTTGGGCAGAGAGAATCCTTATGAAATTCAACAAGGGCAAGTGTAGGGTGCTGCAGCTGGGGAGGAATAACCCCATGCACCAGTACAAGTTGGGGGCTGACCTGCTGGAGAGCAGCTCTGTGGAAAGAGACCTGGGAGTCCTGGTGGACAACAGGATGACCATGAGCCAGCAATGTGCCCTCGTGGCCAAGAAGGCCAATGGCATCCTGGGGTGCATCAAGAAGAGTGTGGCCAGCAGGTCGAGGGAGGTCATCCTCCCCCTCTACTCTGCCTTGGTGAGGCCGCACCTGGAGTACTGTGTCCAGTTCTGGGCTCCTGTCATGGTTTAGCCTCAGATGGCAACAAAGAACCACGTGCCGCTCGCTCGAGCCTTCCCAATACAGGAAGAATCAGAAGAAAAAAAAAGGCAAGACTCTTGGGTTGAGACAAAGGCAGTTTAACAGAACAGCAAAGGGAACAAGAAAAAAACAACAATAACGCGGACAGAGGAATATACAAACACGATTATGGAACTGCCGCTCACCGACCGGACCCGGGATGCCCCAGCCTGCTCCAAGCAGGACTTCCTGCCCCCCTCCCCCTGCAGCTCAGGGTGGGCATGGCTCACATGGCATGGAATACCAGGAAAAATTAACCCTATCCCCGCCGGAACCAGGACATTATCCACCCCTTATTCCATACCATCTATGCCATGCCCAGATCTTACAGGTTCCAATGAATTGCCACCACTTTCCCCTGTCATATATATACACACATATATATTCAGGCAGATATAATGTCCTTAGTTTATGGGCCATCCCTCCAAAGTGTCCGTGGAGTTCTTTTAATCCATGGCTTTGGGCTCCATCTGTTAGAACAGTCTCTCAGGGCAGGCGAGATGGTGTGTGGTGCTGGCCTGTTGCATGCTGTATTTTCAGAGCTTGTGACTGGTGTACCCGGTGTGGCTCATGCCCACAGTCTGTGGGCTGAAGATGTAGATCTTGAGGAAGTTGCTGGGCGCCAGCTGCTGAGGTCAGTTCTGATCCCATCACCCCTGTGCCTTACTCGTAGTACAACTGATAGCAATTATAGTAATGAGGACATACAGTGACAGGGTTACTTATCAATTAACAACACACAATTTGATTCATTGGCTATTCTCGCCCAAAATCAGATCCCCATGAGGTACACATCGAACTTCCCCATCCTGCCGCATCACCCACCAAGTTCACCCAGGTCCTTGGGCAAAAGCAATCCCACGGATGGGTTGGCCTTTGCCTGAGGCAGGACTAACCCAGACTGTCTTCCCTAACATATTCTTCATGTGCACTACGGGGACTTTATCCCCTTCTATGGTACGTGGAAGTTTTGATTGGGCAGGGCCAGCCTGATTGGTAGATCCCCTGGTGTTAACTAGCCAGGTAGCCTTTGCTAAATGTGCATCCCAATGTTTTAAGGTCCCACCACCCATTGCTCTCAGCGTAGTTTTTAACAATCCATTGTATCGTTCTATCTTCCCAGAGGCTGGTGCGTGATAGGGGATGTACAGTAGTGATCTGAGCATGATGCAAATGGTACGGAATAAGGGGTGGAATGTCCTGTTTTGAGATAAAACAGAACCAATTTTTCTGTTCAGTAATTTTACTTTGCTGCTAAGCCTCTTCTAACTCTTTGAAATTAACAGCATATTCTTCAGGCACTGTCCGCTTCCAGAGTGATTAGACCTGATTGTTTCTAATTTATGCCAAGGAATAGTATGCAGAGAGGCTCTTGCTTATATACTTATTGCTAGAATAACCAGTGTCAGCTAACTTCGTTACGTGTCCCATTGGAGGGTCAAAAGCAGAGAAGCGCAGAGGGGTTGCATCTGTGGGGAGGAGCAGACAGGACAGGTGACCCAAAACTGACCAACAAGGTAATCGTGCTCAGATCACTACTGTTTTTTTTAATCTTAAAATATATATACACACATGTATATATATACAGACATAAATCACTAATTTATGATTTATCTTTATACACAAAAGTTTGCTAAATTAATTTAGTTCATAATTGCAGGATTCCATCTATCAGCAGATTCTCAGGGCAGGAAAGATGGTGTGAAATTCATTATGGTTGGTGCCCACGGGTAGCATGTCCACCTCAAAGAGTTTGCTGGACGCAACTTGATGAAGTTGGCACAGGTTTCATCACCACTATGTTATCCTGAAAAACACTTATTGAACACTGATAGTATTATGTAGCAATTAACATCATACAACTCAAAATTGAATATTCTCACCCAGGGTTAAATTTCCTTGAGGTATTCATTGGTCTTCTCCATTCTCCAGCATCACCCACCAAGTACATCCAGGTCCTTGAGCAAAAACAGTCTCACAAATGGGTTTGCCTTTTCCCAAGGTATGAAAAACCCAAACAATTTTCCCCAACGTATTCCTTTCACGCACCACAGGGACTTTATCCCCTTCTACAGTATGTAAAAGGTCTGATTGAGCAGGACCAGCTCGATTGATGGATCCCCTGATGTTAACTAACCAGGTAGCTTGTGCTAAATGCTTGTCCCAATTTTTAAAGGATCCATCCCAATTTTTAAAGGATCCACCACCCATTGCTTGCAGGGTAGTTTTTAACAGTCCATTGTATCACTCAAATGTCCCTGAAGCTGGTGCATGATAGGGGATATGATATACCCACTCGATGCCATGTAATTTTGCCCAATTACTTATAAGACTGTTTTTGAAATGAGTCCCATTGTCTGACTCAATTCTTTCTGGAGTACCATGTCACCACAGGACTTGCTTTTCAAGGCCCAGGATAGTATTCTGAGCAGTGGCATGGGACACGGCATAGGTTTCCAAGCATCCGGTGCTTCCTTCCACCATTGTAAGCATGTAATGCTTACCCTGGCGGGTTTGAGGGAGTGTGATGTAGTTAATTTGCCAAGCTTCCCCATTATATTTCAACCATCGTCCCCCATGCCACAGAGGTTTTAACTGTTTAGCTTGCTTGATTTCAGCGCATGTTTCACAGTCGTGGATAACCCGCGCAATAGCATCCATAGTTAAATCCACCCCTCAGTCATGAGCCCATTTATATGTTGCATCTCTTCCTTGATGACCTGAAGTGTCAATGGCCCACCGACCTAAAAATAGTTCACCTTTATATTCCCAGTCCAAATCTGTCTGGGAAATCTTAGCAGCCTGGTGCACTTGCTGATTATTTTGATGTTCCTCAGTGGCCTGACTCATGGGTACATGGGCATCTACGTGACGTACTTTCACGACTAGTTTCCCTAGACGATCACCAATATCTTGCCACAATTCAGCAGCCCAGATGGGTTTACCTTTGTGCTGCCAGTTGCTCTGCTTCCACTGCTTTAACCATCCCCACAGAGCATTGGCCACCATCCATGAGTCAGCATAGAAGATAGAGTATTGGCCACTTTTCTCGTTCAGCAATGTCTAAGGCCAGCTGGATGGCTTTTACCTCTGCAAATTGACTCAATTCACCTTGTCCTTGAGCTGCTTCTGCGACTCATCATTTAGGACTCCACACAGCAGGTTTCCACTATCTATGCTTTCCTACAATACGACAAGATCCATCAGTGAACAGAGCATACTGCTTCTCATTATCTGAGAGTTCATTATATGGTGGGGCTTCCTCAGCGTGAGTCACCACCTCCTCAGGTGGCATTGTGAAGTCTTTGCCTTCAGGCCAGTTTGTGATCACTTCTATGATTCCTGGACAATGCGGGTTTCCTATTTGAGCTCACTGCATGGTTAAGGCAACCCACTTACTCTAGGTAGCATCGGTGGCACGATGGAACTTTACCCTTGAACATCCAGCCCAGTAATTGGGGCACCAGGAGGAGGTGTGCTTCAGTACCAACTACCTCCGAAGCAGAAATATTGGCAGCATGTGAAGGATTTCGCCGAGGAGACCAGCTCCAGTGCAGGTAAGGCCTCACTGGGGAAGGGGATCGCAGCGGGTAAGGCTGGCAAAAAGGCTCTTTGGAGGGCTTTCGTGGCTGGTAAAAGCGGCGGCCTCGTGCCGGAACCGGTAGCTCGGGGGTGGGCTGCTGACGCGGCGGGGGCGGAGACAACGACTCACGCAGCAGTTCTAAACGGACTGTCCCGGAGCCAGCACGCAGGCAGCTGGTGGGTGTCACTGTGGCGAGAGCGGGCGTACAGGACGCAGCTCCTTGAACAGTAAGTTACTGGAAGCCTCTCGACCTGACCAGGACGTCATGGTAAGAACTCGGCAGAAGGCCATGGCATCCCTGAGCTCTGCACCGAGCAGCTCCGATGTGGCCACTCAGACGGAGCTTGCATGGGAACATGCTGCCACCCAGGTGTCAGGCTGCAGGGTGTGCCCTGCTCTTGCGCAGGTGTTGAGTGGTAGTGGTGAGCAGACCTGTGGGAGGTGTGCCCAGGTAGAGGAACTCCTTCACCTAGTGATGGAGCTCTGTGAGGAGGTAAGTCGTTTGAGAAGTATAAGGGATTGTGAACAGGAGATAGATAACTGGAGTCGCATCCTGCCTTCCCTGAAAGAAGCACCTCAGGCAGACAGAGCTCCACATACAGAGCACTCCCCACCCTCTAGCAGTATAGCTGAATGTGGAGATTCAGAGGACAGGGGCCAGTGGCAACAAGTCCCCGTCCGGCGTGGCAGGCGTGCCACCCAGGTGACCCCCACACCATCTGAGGTGCCCTTGCAGAACGGATATGATGTTCTGCAAAGGGAACCGGAGGATGAGAAGGACAACAGCCTGCTGAACTTGGAGTTGTCACTGAGGCCGAGATGGATTAAGCCTCGTATAACAACATCTTCGGTTATGAAAGAAAGACGGGCCCTTGTAGTAGGGGACTCGATTCTGAAGGGAGTGGAAGGTCCCATATGTAGACCAGACCCAATCTGTAGGGAAGTCTGCTGTCTCCCTGGGGCCAAAGTTAAGGATGTCCAGAAGAAACTCCCTACCCTAGTTAGGCCTGCTGACTACTACCCTTTATTGATTTTTCAGTTAGGCAATGATGAAATTTCAGGAAGAAGCCTGAGGGCAATGAAGAAAGACTTCAGGGCCCTGGGACGGATGGTTAGGGGATCAGGAGCACAAATAGTGTTTGCTTCTATCCCAACAGTTGCAAGGATTGATGAGAAGATTAATAGGAAATGCCAGCTGTTCAATGCCTGGCTCAGAGACTGGTGTCATCGGCAGGACTTGGGGTTCTTTGATTATGGGCTGCTTTTCAGGACGCCAGGCCTGCTGGCAACAGACGGCAAAAGCCTGTCTCAGAGGGGGAAAAGGGTTTTAGGGCAGGAGTTGGCGGGGCTCATTGACAGGGCTTTAAACTAGATTCGAAGGGGGATGGGGATAGATCCAAGCTTGCTAGCAAAAAGCCTGAAGGTGGCATGCTGGCACTAGACTTGGAAAAGATAGGGGGCGTAACCAGGCTCCTTAGGAATAAGTCTGGGGGTGGCAGAATTTCGGCTCCCGCCAGTAAAAAGGAGAAAGGACCTATAGCCCAGCTGAAGTGCTTATACACTAATGCACGTAGCATGGGCAACAAACAGGAGGAGCTGGAAGCCATTGTGCAGCAGGATAATTATGATGTAGTCGCCATCACAGAAACGTGGTGGGATGACTCACATAGCTATAGTGCTGCCATGGATGCCTATAGGCTCTTCAGGAAGGATAGGCAAGCAAGGAGAGGCGGGGGTGTGGCCCTGTATGTTAAGGAGTGTTATGAATGCTTTGAACTAAATGATGGTGATAATGAGACTGAGTGTTTATGGGTAAGAATCAGGGTCAGGGCTAACAAGGCAGATATCGTAGTAGGAGTCTGTTATAGACTGCCCAATCAGGATGAGGAGGCAGATGAAATATTCTATAAACGGCTGGGAGAAGTCTCAAGATCGCGAGCTCTTGTCCTCGTGGGGGACTTCAATTTGCCGGACATCTGCTGGGAATACAATACAGCAGGGAGGGAACAGTCTAGAAGGTTCCTGGAATGTGCTGGGGATAACTTCCTGACACAGCTGGTGAGAGAGCCAACTAGGGAAGGTGCCCTGCTGGACCTGTTGTTTGTAAACAGGGAAGGTCTTGTGGGGGATGTGAAGGTTGGAGGCTGTCTTGGGAACAGTGACCATGAAATGATAGAGTTTTCGATTCTGCGAGAAGCAAGGAGAGGGGTCAGCAGAACTGCTACCTTGGACTTCCGGAGGGCGGACTTTGGGCTTTTCAGGAGCCTGGTTGACAAAGTCCCCTGGGAGGCAGTCCTCCAGGGCAAAGGAGCCCAGGAAGCCTGGATGATTTTCAAGAAGGAAGTCTTAAAGGCGCAGGAGCAGGCTGTCCCCATGTGCCGGAAGACAAGCCATCAGGGAAAAAGGCCGGCCTGGCTAAACAGGGAGCTAGTGTTGCAACTTAGGGAAAAAAAGAGGATCTATGGCCTCTGGAAGGAAGGGCAGGCCACTCAAGACGACTACAAGGAGGCAGTGAAGCTATGTAGGGAAAAAATCAGGAGGGCCAAAGCCCAGCTAGAGCTAAACCTGGCTTCTGTTGTCAAGGACAACAAAAAAAGTTTCTATAAATATATTAGCAATAAGAAGAGGACTAAGGATTATCTCTGTCCTCTAGTAGATGGGGCCGGCAACATAGTGACCAAGGATGAGGAAAAGGCTGAGGTGCTTAATGCAGTCTTTGCCTCAGTCTTCAGCAGTAGGACCAGTTGTTCCCTGAGTACCCAGACCCCTGAGCTAGAAGACAGGGATGGGGAGCAGAATGAAGCCCCCGTAATCCAAAGGGAAACGGTGAGGGACCTGCTTCAGCACCTGGAGGTGCACAAATCTATGGGGCCGGATGGGATCCACCCAAGGGTATTGAAAGAGCTGGCGGAAGTGCTCGCCAGGCCACTTTGCATCATTTATGAGCAGTCCTGGACAACCGGGGAGGTCCCAGCTGACTGGAGGTTAGCAAATGTGACACCCATCCACAAGAAGGGCCGGAAGGAGGATCCGGGGAACTACAGGCCAGTCAGTCTGACCTCGGTGCCTGGGAAGGTCGTGGAACAGATCCTCCTCAGTGCCATTACATGGCACATGCAGGAGAACAGGGTGATCAGGCCCAGTCAGCATGGGTTTGTGAAGGGCAGGTCATGCCTATCAAACCTAATATCCTTCTATGATAAGGTGACCCACTTAGTGGATGAGGGAAAAGCTGTGGATGTTATCTACTTGGATTTTTGCAAAGCTTTTGACACCGTTTCCCACAGCATTCTCCTGGAGAAACTGGCTGCTCATGGCCTGGACAGGTGTACTCTTCGCTGGGTAAAAAACTGGCTGGATGGCCGTGCCCAGAGAGTGGTGGTAAATGGAGTTAAATCCAGTTGGTGTCCGGTCACAAGTGGTGTCCCCCAGGGCTCGGTGCTGGGGCCGGTTCTCTTTAATATCTTTATCAATGATCTGGATGAAGGGATCGAATGCACCCTCAGTAAGTTCGCAGATGACACTAAGCTGGGCGGGCGTGTTGATCTGCTTGAGGGTAGGTTGGCTCTGCAGAGGGATCTGGACAGGCTGGACCGATGGGCTGAGACCAATGGTATGAGGATCAACAAGGCCAAGTGCAGGGTCCTGCACTTGGGTCACAACAACCCCATGCAGCGCTACAGGCTTGGGGCAGAGTGGCTGGAAAGCAGCCCGACAGAAAAGGACTTGGGAGTGTTGGTGGACAGCCGGCTGAATATGAGCCAGCAGTGTGCCCAGGTGGCCAAGAAGGCCAACAGCATCCTAGCCTGTATCAGGAACAGTGTGGTGAGCCGGACTAGGGAGGTGATCATCCCCCTGTACTCGGCACTGGTGAGGCCCCACCTCGAGTACTGCGTTCAGTTTTGGACCCCTCGCTACAAGAGGGACATTGAGGTGTTGGAGCGTGTCCAGAGAAGGGCTACAAAGCTGGTGAGGGGTCTGGAGGACAAACCTTATGAAGGACGACTGAGGGAGCTGGGGTTGTTTAGCCTGGAGAAGAGGAGGCTGAGGGGAGACCTTATCACCCTCTACAACTACCTGAAAGGAGGTTGTAGAGAGATGGGGGCTGACCTCTTCTCCCTGGTGACAAGTGATAGGACAAGGGGAAACGGGTTCAAGTTATGTCAGGGGAGGTTTAGATTGGATATTAGGAAACATTTTTTCACTGAAAGGGTTATTAAACATTGGAATAGGCTGCCCAGGGAGGTGGTGGATTCGCCATCCCTGGAGGTGTTTAAAAAAAAAAAAAAAGGGTAGATGGGGCACTTAGGGACGTGGTTTAGAAGTGGCTCTTGTCAGGGTAGGCTAAAGGTTGGACTCGATGATCTTAAAGGTCCCTTCCAACCTCAACAATTCTATGATTCTATGATTTAGAGCTTTCTCAGTTCTCAGGTCCCTTCCAACCCCTATCATTCTGTGATTCTGTGAAATCTCTGAGCGGGTCCTGTTTCTCTTGAATTGGTTTTGTAGGAGGGTGTTTTTTCTTAATGACTGAGACGTGGGTCTGTTGAGGGGAAGAATGGCATTTTTTTTTCTCCACCCCAGACAGTTTTTCAAACAATTTATGATTTTTCTTAGCTATTGCCTCATTTTGTTCAACTATTGTCTTGGTCACTTCCTCTATTTTCTCAGTCATTTTTTCTACGGCTGCCACAGTGAGGGGACAAGAGAGACTGTCTTCATACTGTTGTACCTTGTTATCCACTTCATTTACAATTGGTGCATCAGCATTGGATCCTCCCCAAACCATTGTTGACAATGTATGGGAGTACATCGATAGTATACCTCTCTGCATATCATTCCTTGGCATAAATTACAAATAATCAGGTCTTATCACTCTGAAAGCAGAGAGTGTCTAAAAAATATGCTGTTAATTTGAAAGAGTTAGAAGAGGCTTAGCTGCAAAGTAAAATTACTGAACAGAAAATTGGTTCTGTTTTACCACAAACCAGGACACCAGGGCACAGCACAGTGTGATAAGTTGTACCTCCTTGCAAATAGCCAGGGCATTTTTATTTTTATTTTTTCCAAACATTTTATCACTTCATCAGCATCCTGTATGTGTTCAGAAGTGAAGTTCCAGAGCACTGGAGGTAAGAATTTCTCTAGATGCCTGCCCATATTCTCCCACATGCCATGCCACCCATGACCATACTCCCACGGAGCCTGGGTCATATTCCTAAATTGATAGTTAACCTTTGACAAAATTGAAACAATATTCCTAAGAAAAAACAATAGAAGTATTCTAACTACCCAAGGATATTCAAGATACTGAGACACTATTGTAAGGAGGGAGAAAACATCACAGAAAGTGGTGAAGGTGCCATTTTGCATTTCCTCCACAAAAAAACCTCTGAGAGGAAGAAGTATAATTGTTAATCGTCTTCATGAGATGGCACCCAAAGTACAATAATGGCTTCAGTACTGTTTTAACAACAAATCTCCCAGGCAAAACATCACTACAGAACACAGCAAACTGCAAGAGCCAACACCAATCTTTAACATGTACGGCAAAAAAAACCCCAAACATGGTGCAGATCAGATAAACTAATATTGAGAACAGATGAATCAATATTGTGACCCGCAACTGTTAACAGATATTAATCCCATCTAATACGCTCCAGTCAATCTGTTATTATCGCAAACCCTTCGAGCCCCACATTGGGCGCCAAAAAGGACTGTCATGGTTTAACCCCACCTGGCAACTAAGCACCACACAGCTGCTTGCTCAGCCCTCCCCCCAAGATGGGGGGGGAGAAATGGAAGTGTAAAAGTGAGAAATTCACTCATGGGTTGAGATAAAAACAGTTCAATAATTAAAATAATGTAAGGAAGAGGAAAAAATAACAAAGACAGTGTGCTGGTTTTGGCTGGGGTAGAGTTAATTTTCTTCACAGTAGCTAGTATGGGGCTATGTTTTGGATTTGTGCAGAAAACAGTGATGATAATACAGGGGCGTTTTCATTATTGCTGATCAGAGCTTACACAGAGTCAAGGCCTTTTCTGCTCCTCACGCCACCTCACCAGCAAGTAGGCTGGGGGTTCACAAGAAGCTGTGAGGGGACATAGCCAGGACAGCTGACCCCAACTGACCAAAGGGATATTCCATACCATATGACATTGTGACGGAGAGAAAAGGACTTCAATGAGAGGTTCAAATTAACAATTTACTTGGACTTCACTCACAGGTCCGATAACACCATATTGCAAGTTTTATGGATACAATGGAGAATGCACTATTGCAATTTAAAAAGCAATTCACAGAATACACTATTACAACCTACAAGTGATCCCAAAAAGTACCAACACAAACCACAAGCACGCTAGATATTAATACCTTTAAAAAGTGCACTAACCACGATCTTAAAGCATGCCAAATATCATACGTATGTTTCTTAAATCACTTACCCTCTCCCTCAGGTAAGGCCACTCAATCCCTGGGAAGTTACCTTGCACAGCATCCTAGACAAGGGGGGAAGAATCTCCTACAGGCCAGCTGTATCGTTGGAAGACTCCCCCTTTTCCTCCCCAAACTTTACGGTTTATATTTCCTGATTCGATTGGTGGGCAGGATTGTGCCTGAATGGATTACACTATCTGGAATAGTTATCTCTGGTGGTTTGATGGCCCCTTAGTTAGTATCGTTTATTTTGTGATGCCTGGTACACAAAGTCACTGAACAGTGGTGGGATGGGACTCAGGGCATTTCGTTTGATAAAGGACTATTCAAGGCACCATTTGGGTTTCAGTTCTTATTGTGATGCAGTGTTGAAGCAACCCTGGGCTGAGCGTTTCTGCAGCTCCTCCCAAGTTATCTCTGCATAGGTAAGGATCTGTCAAGGCAAGATGAAGCGGAGTCAAATGACAACTCTCTGCATTTCACCTTCTGTGCTCTGAAACCGGTTTGGCCAGGTGATCCCATTCAAACATCATGCTCAGCAATAAAAAGCTGGGGGAAGGAGGAGGAAGGGGGCGCTTTTGGAGTACCTATTAAACTGTTTTTATCTCAACCCACGACTTTTCTCACTTTTACCCTTCTGATTCTCTCCCCCAACCCACCAGGGGGAAAGTGAGCTATCAGCTGTGTGGTGCTGAGTTGTCAGCTGGAGTTAAGCCACAACAGTCCTTTTTGGCACCCAAGGTGGGACATGAAGGGTTCGAGATAACAACAGATTTGATTAGAATGTGCTAGATCAAGTTTATAGCTGTTAGTGCTGTTTAACTATTAATTGGCATGCTCCTGCGCTTGCCATGGGGCTTGCTTGACTTATTGTATGTTAGTGTCTAGTGTTTGTTAGTGGCTGCTTGCTGTACTGCTTATCATCTTTCTCTGCTGTGGCTGGGAACATTTTGATAACAGCAATGGCCATGCACCTGGACTGGCAGATGGCCAGGGCATTGCTGCTGCTTCTGTACTGGACAGGCTGGAACTCCAGCATGAACTCGAGTCAATGGGACTGTGACCTGTGGATGAGTCCACATGGGAGCAGGACACTCCAAAGCATCTGTGGCCATGGATAAGCCCATGCCAAAGCAGGTATATCTTGAAGTGTCTGTGTCCATGGTTATGTGCGTGCTGCAGCAGGTAGACCTCTGAAGGGATTGTGGCCCAAGGATAAGTCCACTCTGGAGAAGGTACACCTTGAAGCATCAGTGGCTGTGTATGTGGTCATGATGGAGCACCTCAAAATTTTTGGCCATGGATAAGCCCACAACAGAGCAGGTACATCCCTGGAAGTACTGCAGCTGTAGGAGAGGCCATGTTTGAGCAGGTTTACTTCTGAAGGGACTGTGGCTGTGGGTAATGCCATGCTGGAGCAGGTATGTCTCTGAAGGCATTGTCCCCAAGTCCCTAAGCAGCAGCCCCCCCGCCAACCTCCCCCCTAATTTTATTGCTTAGCAAGACATCATATGGTATGGAATATCCCTTTGGTCAGTTGGGGGTCAGCTGTCTCAGCTGTGTCCCCTCCCAACTTCGTGAGTGCCCCTAGCCTACTTGTTGGCAGGGCAGTGTGAGAAGCAGAAAGGGCCTTGACTCTGTGTAAGCACTGCTCAGCAATAACAAAAACTTCCCATATTATCAACGGTGTTTCCAGCACAAATCCAAAACATAGACCGATACTAGCTACTATGAAGAAATTTACCTCTACCCCAGCCAGAACAGCACACCTGGTATCAGGAAAACCAAACACTTTTCCAGCAACTGGATGTGCTATTAAAGAAAAGCTCATGCAACAGAGCGAGGAATAGACACAGATGTTCTCCAAATTACATTCAAGTGTCTAAAAGGCAGGAAAAGACTTCCTGATTGACATATAAAAATAATATTTTTATACGTATAGAGTACAGAGATAGAGTATTGGCCACTTTTCTCCATCAGCAATGCCTAGGGCCAGCTGGATGGCTTTTACCTCTGCAAATTGACTTGATTCACCTTCTCCTTCAGCTGCTTCTGTGACTTGTCGTGTAGGACTCCATACAGCAGCTTTCCACTTTTGATGTTTTCCTACAATACAGCAAGACCCATTAGTGAACAGAGCATACTGTTTCTCATTATCTGAGAGTTCATTATATGGTAAGACTTCCTCAGCATGAGTCACCACCTCCTCAGGTGGCATCCTGAAGTCTTTGCCTTCAGGCCAGTTTGTGATCACTTCTACGATTCCTGGATGATTGGGGTTTCCTATTCGAGCTTGCTGTGTGATTGAGGCAACCCACGTACTCCAGGTAGCATCGGTGGCATGATGAGTAGAAGGTACTTCACCCTTGAACATCCAGCCCAGCACTGGTAATTGGGGCACCAGGAGGAGGTGTGCTTCAGTACCAATTACCTCTGAAGCAGCTCTAACTCCTTGATATGCTGCCAAGATGTCTTTCTCAGTTGGGGTATAGTTGGCCTCGGAGCCTTTATAGCCTCGACTCCAGAATCCTAGGGGTCGACCTCAAGTCTCCCCTGGTGCTTTCTGCCAGAGGCTCCAGGTAGGGCCATTCTCCCCGGCTGCGGCGTACAGCACATTTTTAATGTCCCGTCCTGTTCGGACTGGTCCAAGGGCTACTGCATGTACAATCTCTTGTTTAATTTGCTCAAAGGCCTGTCATTGCTCAGGACCACACATAAAATCATTTATATTTCGAGTTACTTCATAGAGAGGTTTCACAATCTGACTCTAACCTGGAATGTGCATTCTCCAGAAACCCACAATGCCTAAGGCGGCTTGTGTTTGATTTCTGTTAGTAGGTGGGGACATAGGTGTTATTTTGTTAATCACATCCATTGGGATCTGGTGATGAACATCTTGCCACTTAATTCCCAAGAACTGGATTTCCTGTGCAGGTCCCTTGACCTTACCTCTTTTTACGGCAAAACCTGCTTTCAGAAGAATCTTGATTATTTTCTTACCTTTCTTGAAAACTTCTTGTGCTGTATTACCCCACGCTATGATGTCATCAATGTATTGCAGGTGTTCTGGAGCTCCAGCCTTCTCCAGTGCAGTCTGGATCAGTGCATGGCAAATCAGTCCATGTTTCCACCCCTGGGGCAGTCGATTCCAGGTATACTGGATGCCTCTCCAGGTGAAAGCAAACTGTGGCCTGCACTCTGCTGCTAAAGGAATAGAGAAGAATGCATTAGCAATGTCAATTGTAGCATACCACTTGGCTGCCTTGGACTCCAGTTCATATTGGAGTTCTAGCATGTCTGGCACAGCAGCACTCAGTGGCGGTGTGACCTCATTCAGGCCACGATAGTCTACTGTTAATCTCCAGTCTCCATCAGACTTTCGCACTGGCCATATAGGGCTGTTAAAGGGTGAGTGAATCTTGCTGATCACTCCTTGGGTCTCTAGCCAACAAATTAAGTTCTGGATGGGAATCTGGGAATCTCAGTTTGTGAGATACTGTCATCAGTGCACTGTGGAAGTAGCAGCTGGCATCTGCTGTTCTTTAACCTTCAGCAGTCCCATCACAGAAGGGTCATCTGAAAGGCCAGGTAAGGTAGGCAGCTGTGTAATGTCCTCAGTCTCTACAGCTGCTATACCAAAAGCCCACTGATACCCTTTTGGGTCTTTGAAATACCCTTTCTTGAGGTAGTCTATGCCAAGGATGCGCGGAGCATCCAGGCCAGTCACAATGGAGTGCTTCTCCCATTTATTCCCATTCAGGCTCACTTTGGCTTCTAATACAGTCAGTTCTTGAGACCCGCCTGTCACACCAGAAATAGTGACAGATTCTGTCCCTTTATGATTCGATGGCAATAGGGTACGCTGTGCACCAGTGTCCACCAGGGCTTTATACTTTTGTGGCTCTAATGTGCCAGGCCATTGAATCCACACAGTCCAATAAACTCGGTTATCCCTCTCCTCCTCCTGGATGGAGGCAGGGTCTCCCTGATGTTGAGAACAACATCTACAATTAGCAGTTGAGTTCCTACAAGGACCGGAGCATCGCTTACCATGGACTGGAGCAGCCCTCCTCCTGTAGAAATTCTTTCTTCCATCTGCTTTGCCTTGCAACTCAAGCACTCGTGCCTGTCGGGCCAGAGTAGGTTTTTTATCCCACTTATTCATGTCCTTTCCATAGTTTCAGAGGCAAAGCCACAGGAAATCCCGGAATGGGTCCTCTGTTTCCCTTGAGTTGATCTCGTCAGAGGGCGTTTTTTCTTAATGACTGCAACCTGGGTCTGTTGAGGGGAAGAGTGGGATTCTTTCCCCTTCTCAGACAGTTTTTCAAGCAGTTCATGATACAGTTTATCATTTTTCTCATTTTGCTCAGCTATTGTCTTAGTAATTTTCTCCACTGTCTCAGTAATGGTCTTCATTTGATCAGCTATTTTCTCCACGGCTGCTACAGTAAGGGGACGAGAGAGACTGTCTTCATACTGTCGCACCTTGTTAGCCACCTCATTTACAGTTGGTGTATCAGTATCAGATCCTCCCCAGACCATTGTTGACAACGTATGGGAATACATAGCTAAGAAGTAAAATTACCGAACAGAAAGTTGGTTCTGTTTTACCTCAAACCAGGACAGATTAAGTAGGTTATTCCTTGCATTGCTTGTCTGATTTTATTTTGCTTGTTCTTGTACTTTACTAGGGAAAGATGGTGTAGGAGAAATTTGTATTCTTACTTAGTGTATGTATAATCTTGTCTCAGCCAATTGAAAATTTGAATCACAATTTGACATGGGAGTCAATACAAAGGTTTATGCATATTTGGAACCATACAGACTAAGGGATATGTATCACCCTCCCTGGTTCCGTATCAGAAGGGTTCAAATTTACAATGATTAGTTTAAATCTTACGAAAATATTGAAATGAGTTAAACAGTCTTAACCAGAGGGAAACACCACATAAGGAATAACTGAGTCCCCTTTTTCTTGACCAAAAGGAGGGCCAACCATGGAAAAGTAACAGGGTGTGGATTTAACACCCAAGGGCTTTGTATCAACTTCCGAGCAATTCTTTTGGGCAATATTTATGGAACCAAATTTGTTATCAGTCCTTAACCAATAGTTCTAGTAAATTGTATTCCCAGTTAAATATGTCTTAGATATGCTACCGTTAAAAGAACATGAGGTATGTGGAATGTTAAATTTGACAGAAGCGGAATGCTGTATCACCATCTACAATGCTTCCACCACTATAGAAGAAGCACGTGTAAATATGAAGGAGGTAGCAGCGCAAACCAGAGAATTTTTCCAGACAATGCAGTTGGAAGATTGGTTTGATGAATTTAGGCCCAGATTATGGATTGCATCAATATTGAAGTCTCTCGGACTCATGGGGTAGGGAAAGTGGCTAGCACAAATTGGAATTGCTTTGTTAATTGGATTTATATTCTTAATGGTAGGGATTGCTATGATGCGATGTATAATTACCCGTTTGTTCTCTTTTCTCCTACCGTCCACTCTCGTGGACATGTTCCATCTTGGAATCCTTAGGAGTGACGGAGTGGGGAAAATGTCTTGCAAATATTGCCCTTATGATATTGTGTGATTTAATGCTAGGCCTTACAGCGTTATGATCTCTCTCCTTCTGTCTTCTCTTTCCTCTGCACCTATACACTATGTTCAGGTCACAATGGCCGAAGAAAAACTTGGAGTGTTTGAGCCACGGTGTGGTGTAAGTGACGGCTTGTAAATTCCCTTCCAACCCTACCATTCTGTGATTCTGTAGCTTGACTGCTATCTGTATACTGCACCCAACGCGATATCTTAACAAATTTTGGCCCATAACGTGGTATCTTAACAAATTTTGGGCCCAACGTGATATCTTAACAAATTCGGTACCCAACAAGTTATTTTAATGAATTTGGTGCACAACGTGGTATTTTAACAAAGTTTGGCACCCGGTGTGGTATTTTAACGAACTTGTCACTTAACGTGATAGTTTGCACTTAATTCAAATAGGGCTGGGAGAACTGTAGGCCTTAATTTGAGAGTTCTGAGGGATTGGAGTTTTAAACAGATTTGATCGGATTTGTAGAACAGTCATTATGGATCTGTTGGAGTTGTTTCAAAGGGATGTAGATGGAGTTCTCTGGTATCTCTGTGCAGGCTTATGTGGGCAGCTATGGGAGTGGTGCAAGAGTTCATTGCCGTTTCTTATTTATTTAGGGCAGCTTATCATTTCTAAATGTGCAGTTAAAAACATTGCCTTGTTATTTTGTGTGGCGGTATTTTGCTATGTTATCGGGTCTTTTGTAATCATTCCGTTTGTTGTCACTTATGTAATGGCATCTCGCGAATCACTGCGGTCGGATTCACCTTGGGATGGTGGGAGCCCTCTCTTAGGCATTGCGCATAATTACACCTTTGGTTATATTATGGGCCATTTAGCAAGGGGGGGGATATCTCTTGAGGATTTGTATATTCCTGTGGCATCAATAGTAACAGTTTTTGAGAGTTTGGAATACCCTTGGAATGTTTTGATCATCGTGCTTCTGTTGTTAATTTTTGTGGGCTTGTTCTTTTTCATTGGCTGGATCTGCGGTAGAGGAAAACGTTCCTGTAGAGACCCTGCCGGCCCCCCCGACAGGCAAGGCATTGCTCCTGTAGAGACCCCACCGGCCCTCCCGACAGACATTGCTTCTGTGCAGACCCCGCGGGCCCCTGTGGCAGACATCACCCCCGTGCAGACCCTGCCAGTCCCTGCGACAAGCACCATATCTGTGCAGACCCCATCGACCCCCGCAACTGACACCATGCCTGTGCAGACCCCAACAGTCCCCGTGACAACCACTGTATCCGTGCAGACCCTGCCGACCCCCGTGATAGACATCATGGCTGCGTACACCTCGCCAGCCCTCCCTACAGACCCTGATCTTATCCAGACCCTGTTGGCTCTCGTGACAAGACCTGCAGCTGCAATGAGTACTAAATCTACTCAGACCTTGGTGATGGATGATGCAGCTGACCTACAGACTCACTCAGATCCAGTATCAGTCAACCCTGTACATAAGAGGAAACGTGCAGTACCAGCAGATAGCGACGGTCAACCAGGAACATCAGGCAATGAAGTAACAGAGGAAACTACTCAATCATTATCCCTAAGTGAGCTATGAGACATATGTAAGGATTACAGCTGTCAGGAAGGCAAGCAAGTGATTACTTGGTTGTTCAGATGCTGGGATACTGGAGCTGATGGTTTGGACTTAGATGGTAGAGAAGCCAAGTGGCTGGGACCATTGGCTAGAGAATTGGGTATTGACAGGGCTCTTGGAAGACCACCACAATCCCTCACCCTTTGGAGGCGACCCCTGTTAAGCGTGAGGAGCAGGTATCCCTATAGGGTCGATATCATGTATTGCCCAACTGTTGAGAGAGGTGTTAAGAATCTGAGGGAAATAGCTGTGCGGGAGATGATTTTCAGTGATTTGGACAACCTGCAGACATCATTAGATTCAGATGAGCTCAAAATTACCAGACCCATTTGGTGCAAGTGGGTACTGAGTGCACCAGCAGCATATGCTAATGTATTGGCATTATTTTGTTGGAGAGACAATGAGGCACCAACAGTGGGTGATATGGATGCTCGAATGCAGCATTATGCACATAATCTTCTTTCTTCCCCAAAGGCCAGTGTCTCAGTGCTGAAGAAAACATTTGGCAAGGCCACTGTCTCAGTTGGGGACAAACGCTTCCCTACTAAATCTGTTCGAGAGAAACAAAGTGCATCGCGATATATCCTGTGGTCTACCCTGCATAATCAGGGGGGAAACATGAGAAATTGGGATGGAAAACCTACTTCGGCTTTACAGACACGTGTACGTCAGTTGCGGAGTGGAGTAAAACACCCCCAAGAGCAGAATCTTCCAGGAGAAGTGCTGCTCCAGTTTCCAGTGAGCGGTCCCCCAGAAGGCAAAGATGGGCTTCAGAGCCTGATTTACGACATGCAACTGTCACGGATGGAAGTGGCGGGCCCTGTAGTCAAAAGTAGGGGGGCCCTGCCTCCAGCCAGGAGGAGGAGAGGGATAATTGAGTTTATTGGACTGTGTGGATTCGATGGCCTGACACATCAGAACCACAAAAGTATAGGGCCTTGGTGGACACTGGTGCACAGTGCACCCTAATGCCATTGAATCATAGAGGGGAAGAATCTATCGCTATTGCTGGAGTGACGGGGGGATCTCAAGAGCTGACTGTATTGGAGGCCGAAGTGAGCCTAACTGGGAATAAATGGGAAAGGGTTCCCCATTGCGACTGGCCCAGGTGCTCCATGCATTCTTGGCATAGATTACCTCAGGAGAGAGTATTTTAAGGACCCAAGGGGGTACCGGTGAGCATTTGGTGTAGCAGCGGTGGAGACGGAGACAGTTGTGCAACTGTCTACTTTGCCTGGCCTGTCAGAGGACCCTTCTATTGTGGGGATGTTGAGGGTCGAGGAACAGAAGGTGCCAATTGCTACTACAACTGTGCATAGGTGACAATATCACACTAATCAAGATTCTTTGCTCCCTATCCAGAAGTTGATCCGTCAGCTGGAAAGCCAAGGGATCATCAGTAAAACTCGCTCACCCTTTAACAGTCCCATATGGCCAGCGCAAAAGCCTAATGGGGAATGGAGATTAACAGTAGAATATCGTGGCTTGAATGAAGTCACACCACCACTGAGTGCTGCTGTTCCAGACATGCTAGAACTCCAATATGAACTGGAGTCCAAGGCAGCCAAGTGGTATGCCACAACTGACATTGCTAATGCATTCTTCTCTATTCCTTTATCAGCAGAGTGCAGGCCACAGTTTGCTTTCACCTGGAGAGACATCCAGTACACCTGGAATCGACTGTCCCAGGGGTGGAAACACAGCCCTACTATTTGCCATGGACTGGTCCAGACTGCACTGGAGAAGGCTGGAGCTCCAGAACACCTGCAATACCTTGATGACATCATTGTGTGGGGTAATACAGCAGAAGAAGTTTTTGAGAAAGGGGAGAAGGTAATTCAAATCCTTCTGAAAACTGGTTTTGCCATAAAACGAAGTAAGGTCAAGGGACCTGCACACGAGATCCAGTTTTTAGGAATAAAGTGGCAAGATGTTCATCACCAGATCCCAATGGACGTGATTAACAAAATAGCAGCTATGTCTCCACCAACTAACAAAAAGGAAACACAAGCCTTCTTAGGCGTTGTGGGTTTCTGTAGAATGCATATTTCTGGTTACAGTCAGATTCTGAGCCCTCTCTATGAAGTGACTAGAAAGAAGAATGATTTTAAATGGGGCCCTGAGCAACACTCAGCCTTTGAGCAAATTAAATGGTAGATTGTTCATGTAGTAGCCCTTGGGCCAGTCCGGACAGGACAAGATGTAAAAAATGTGCTGTACACCGCAGCAGGGGAGAATGGCCCTACCTGGAGTCTCTGGCAAAGGGCACCTGGAGAGACTTGAGGCTGACCCCTAGGGTTTTGGAGTCGAGCATATAGAGGATCAGAGGCTCGCTATACTACCACTGAGAAAGAGCTATTGGCAGCATACGAAGGAGTTCGAGCTGCTTTGGAGGTAATTGGTACTGAAGCACAGCTCCTCTTGGCACCCCGGTTGCCACTGTTGAACTGGATGTTTAAAGGGAAGACTCCTTCCACACATCACACAACTGATGTGACATGGAGTAAGTGGGTAGCACTAATTACTCAGCGAGCTCAAATAGGGAACCCCAATCGTCCAGGAATTCTGGAGGTGATCATGGATTTATCTTTATGCTGATTCATGGATGGCGGCACATGCCTTGTGGGGTTGGTTAAAACAGTGGAAGAAGAGCAACTGGCAGTGCAGAGGTAAACCCATCTGGGCTGCTGTCCTGGTTCCGGCGGGGATAGGGTTAATTTTTCCTGGTATTCCATGCCATGTGAGCCATGCCCACCCTGAGCTGCCGGGGGAGGGGGACAGGACGTCGCCGCTTGGAGCGGGCTGGGGCGTCCAGGGTCCGGTCGGTGAGCGGCGGTTCCATAATCGTGTTTGTATATGCCTCTATCCATGTTATTGTTGTTGTTTGCTTGTTCCCTTTGCTGTTCTGTTAAACTGCCTTTGTCTCAACCCAAGAGTTTTACCTTTTTCTTCTGATTCTTCCTGTATTGGGAAGGCCCGAGCGAGCGGCACGTGGTTCTTTGTTGCCGTCTGAGGCTAAACCACGACAGTCCTTTTTGGCGCCCAACGTGGGGCTCGAAGGGTTGAGATAACGACAGAATCCAACTAGAACGTGGAAAAACGAATTTCTTTGTATGCATTTATTTTATTAGGTAAATAGTCGCTGGTCATCATGTTGCTTGGTTTGTTCTCATGGCTGTGTTATATAAATTCCTATATGGCTTATGTACTCCCTGCAATGCTGTTTACCGTGTCTGGAAGAGGGGTGAGGGTTATCATTCTGCTGTCCTGTGTGATATCTGTTTATGATATGATAATATCACTGTTCAGACAGGTATTTTGGGGTGTTTATGTGGTTTTGCTGTCCTGTCCATACATTGGGCACTGTCTCTCAGAATTTATTAATAATTATACCCAGTCTGTGGGGGAAACGGGGGGGGACACTTTCCCCAGCTCTTTTGCCTCCCTTTTCTCCTTCGGGTCAGGTATGACAGCTTTTGAGAATTTTTAATATCCTTGGGATACTCAATCCAGCCTGGTCCTATTGTTATGTCTCCCGAATGTGTTCCAGGCCCTGTTTAAGGTTAAACAGCTATTTAAGACTACCACCTGGAGATCTGCTCCGAGGCTGGATAGTCAGGGGTGGCATGGCCTGTGGGAGAACATGGGCAGGTACCCAGAGAACTTCTCACCTCCAATGGTCTGGGACTTCACCCCTGAACAATTACAGGACCCTGATAAAGTGGTAGAATATTTGAAGGGAAAATGCTGTGGCTATTCTAGAGAGGCACAACTCCCCGCACTGTGCTGGGCCCTGGCCAGTATCTACCAGGCACTGCTCAGAATTATGCAGGACCCTCAGGGGGAAGAGATGGAAACCAGACCGGCGGACACTGCGGCTACTGCAGCCCCTGCGGCAGACACTGCGGCTACTGCAGCCCCTGCGGCGGACACTGCGGCTACTGCAACCCCTGCGGCAGCCACTGCAGTTATTCCAACCCCTGCAGCAGCCACTGCGGCTACTCCAACCCCTGCAGCAGCCACTGCCACTGAACCAGGAAACCAACCCGTGCCAGTATCAGTTGCCCCCATACAGAAGAAGAAGTACACGAAGAAATCAGTTCGCTTAGTAAGAGATGATGATGAACCAGGGCCATCACGAGAGCAGGAGGAAGAGGCAGAACCAGAGATAATCACCCGATCCCTATCCTTGAGTGAGCTGTGAGATATGCAAAAAGATTTTAGCTGACTTTCAGGCGAGCACATTGTCACCTGGCTGCTCTGGTGCTGGGATAATGGGGCCAGTAGCCTGGAATTAGAGGGTAGGGAAGCCAGGCAGCTGGGATCCCTGTCTAGGGAAGGCGGCATTGACAAGGCAATTGGGAAGAAGACCCAAGCCCTCAGCCTCTGGAAACGACTCCTGTCAGGCATGAGGGAGAGGTACCCCTTCAGTGAAGATGTTGTATGTCAACCAAGCAAGTAGGCTACCATGGAAAGAGGTAGCCAGTACCTGAGGGAATTAGCTGTGCGGGAGATGATTTATTATGACTTGGACAATGCAGACACCCACAGACCCTGATGAGGTCCAATGCACAAGGCCCATGTGGTGGAAGTTTGTACGGAGCGCACCATCATCATATGCCAACTCCCTGGCAGTAATGGAATGGAAAGGTGAAGAGGGACCAACGGTGGATGAGGTGGCTGGCCGGCTCCGGCGATATGAAGAAAGTCTCTCTTCCGCCCTTGTCTCAGCTGTGGAGAAACTGTCCTGGAAGGTCCAGCCACTTGAAGAGAATATGTCCTACTCCCCACCTGCACGGGCCAGCGTCTCAGCTATTAGGAGCAGGCATTTCCCCACTCAAGAGAGAGAGTACAGAGGGTACACACCATGAGGCACCCTGTGGTTCTACCTGCGTGACCACGGAGAGGACATGAGGAAGTGGGATGGACAACCTACTTTGATCCTGCGGACACGGGTACAGGAGTTGCAAGGAAGGACAACCACAAAAGGGGATCCCTCCAGGAAAAGTGCTGCCCCAGTTTCCAGCGGGCAGTTCCCCAGACAGAGCAGAAGGCCTGATCTTGCTACTGATCCTCTTGAGGGAACTTCCAAGTCATTTCTGCAAGAAGTGAGTAACGGATACTGTGACCAGGATTAGAGGGGCCCTGCCTCCGGCCAGGTGGAGGAAAGGGACAACCAGGTTTATTGGATGGTGTGGATTCGATGGCCTGGCACATCAGACCCACAGGAGTATAAGGCTCTAGTGGACACGGGTGCACAGTGCACCCTAATACCATCAAGCCATAGAGGGGCAGAACCCATTTGTATTTCTGGGGTGACAGGGGGATCCCAAGAGTTGACTGTACTGGAGGCGGAAGTGAGCCTAAATGGGAATGAGTGGCAAAAGCATCCCATTCTGACTGGCCCAGAGGCTCCATGCATCCTTGGCATAGATTACCTCAGGAGAGGGTATTTCAAGGACCCAAAAGGGTACTGGTGGGCCTTTGGCATAGCTTCCTTGGAGACGGAGGAAGTTAAACAGTTGTCTACCTTGCCTGGTCTCTCAGAGGACTCTTCTGTTGTGGGGTTGTTGAGGGTCGAAGAACAACAGGTGCCGATTGCTACCACAACGGTGCGTCGGCAGCAATATCGCACTAACCGAGACTCTCTGATTCCCATCCATGAGCTGATTCGTCAACTAGAGGTTCAAGGAGTGATCAGCAAGACTCGCTCACCCTTTAACAGTCCCATATGGCCGGTGCGAAAATCTAATGGAGAGTGGAGGCTAACTGTAGACTATCGTGGTCTGAATGAAGTCACGCCACCGCTGAGTGCTGCCGTGCCGGACATGCTAGAACTCCAGTACGAACTGGAGTCCAAGGCAGCCAAGTGGTATGCCACGATTGATATAGCGAATGCATTCTTCTCAATCCCTTTGGCAGCAGAGTGCAGGCCACAGTTTGCTTTCACTTGGAGGGGCGTCCAATACACCTGGAATCGACTGCCCCAGGGGTGGAAACACAGCCCCACCATTTGCCATGGACTGATCCAGACTGTACTGGAACAGGGTGAAGCTCCAGAACATCTGCAATATATTGATGACATCATCGTATGGGGAAACACAGCAGAAGAAGTTTTTGAGAAAGGGAATAAAATAGTCCAAATCCTTCTGAAAGCTGGTTTTGCCATAAAACGAAGTAAGGTCAAGGGACCTGCACACGAGATCCAGTTTTTAGGAATAAAATGGCAAGATGGACGCCGTCAGATTCCAATGGATGTGATCAACAAAATAGCAGCTATGTCTCCACCAACTAGTAAAAAGGAAACACAGGCTTTCTTAGGCATTGTGGGGTTTTGGAGAATGCATATCCCAGATTACAGTCTGATTGTAAGCCCTCTGTATCAAGTAACCCGGAAGAAGAATGATTTTAAATGGGGTCCTGAGCAACGACAAGCTTTTGAACAAATCAAACAGGAAATAGTCCATGCAGTGGCCCCGGGGCCAGTCCGGGCAGGACAAGATGTTAAAAACGTGCTCTACACTGCAGCCGGGGAGAATGGCCCTACCTGGAGCCTCTGGCAGAAAGCACCAGGGGAGACTCGAGGTCGACCCCTAGGGTTTTGGAGTCAGGGATACAGAGGATCCAAAGCCCGCTACACTCCAACAGAAAAAGAGATATTGGCAGCATATGAAGGGGTTCGAGCTGCTTCGGAAGTAGTTGGTACAGAAGCACAGCTCCTCTTAGCACCTCGACTGCCGGTGCTGGGCTGGATGTTCAAAGAAAGGGTCCCCACCACACATCAGGCAACTGATGCTACATGGAGTAAGCGGATTGCACTGATCACACAGCGAACTCGAATGGGAAACCCCAGTCGGCCAGGAATTCTGGAAGTGATCATGGACTGGCCAGAAGGCAAGGATTTTGGAATGTCACCAGAGGAGGAGGTGATGTATGTGGAAGAGGCCTCACCATACAATAAACTGCCAGAAAATGAGAAGAAATATGCCCTGTTCACTGATGGGTCCTGCCGGATTGTGGGAAAGCATCGAAAGTGGAAGGCTGCTGTGTGGAGTCCTACACGACAAGTTGCAGAAGCCAGTGAAGGACAAGGTGAATCGAGCCAGTTTGCAGAGGTGAAAGCCATTCAGCTGGCTTTGGACATTGCCGAGCGAGAAAAATGGCCAGTACTTTATCTCTACACTGACTCATGGATGGTGGCAAATGCTCTGTGGGGGTGGTTACAGCAGTGGAAGCAGGGCAACTGGCAGCGCAGAGGCAAACCCATCTGGGCTGCTGACCTATGGCAAGATATTGCTGCCCGGATAGAGAATCTGGTTGTGAAAGTACGCCATGTAGATGCCCATGTACCCAAGAATCGGGCCACGGAGGAACATCAGAACAACCAGCAGGTGGATTGGGCTGCTAGGATTGGAGTGGCTCAGGTGGATCTGGACTGGCAACATAGGGGTGAACTCTTCATAGCTCGGTGGGCCCATGACACCTCAGGCCATCAAGGAAGAGATGCGACATATAGATGGGCTCGTGACCGAGTGGTGGACTTGACCATGGACACTATTGCACAGGTCATCCATGAATGTGAGACATGCGCTGCAATCAAGCAAGCCAAGCGTTTGAAGCCTCTTTGGTATGGAGGGCGATGGCTGAAATACAAATATGGGGAGGCCTGGCAGATTGATTATATCACACTGCCACAAACCCGTCAAGGCAAGTGCCATGTGCTCACAATGGTGGAAGTAACCACCGGATGGCTGGAAACATACCCTGTGCCCCTTGCCACTGCCCGGAACACTATCCTGGGCCTTGAAAAGCAAGTCCTGTGGTGACATGGCACCCCAGAGAGAATTGAGTCGGACAATGGGACTCATTTCTGAAAACAGCCTCATAGACACCTGGGCCAAAGAGCATGGTATCGAGTGGGTGTATCACATCCCCTATCACGCCCCAGCCTCTGGGAAGATAGAACGATACAATGGACTGTTAAAAACTACACTGAGAGCAATGGGTGGTGGGATTTTAAAACATTGGGATACACATTTAGCAAAAGCTACCTGGCTAGTTAACACCAGGGGATCTACCAATCGGGCTGGCCCTGCCCAATCAAAACTTCCACGTACCATAGAAGGGGATAAAGTCCCCGTAGTGCACATGAAGAATATGCTAGGGAAGACAGTCTGGGTTAGTCCTGCCTCAGGCAAAGGCAAACCCATCCGTGGGATTGCTTTTGCCCAAGGACCTGGGTGAACTTGGTGGGTGATGCGGCAGGATGGGGAAGTTCGATGTGTACCTCATGGGGATCTCATTTTGGGTGAGAATAGCCAATGAATCAAATTGTGTGTTGATAATTACTAAGTAACACTGTCACTGTATGTCCTCATTGCTATAATTGCTATCAGTTGTACTACGAGTAAGGCACAGGGGTGATGGGATCAGAACTGATCTCAGCAGCTGGCGCCCAGCAACTTCCTCAAAATCTACATCTTCAGCCCATGGACTGTGTGCATGAGCCACACCGGGTACACCAGTCACAAGCTCCGAAAAATACAGCATGCAACAGACCAGCACCACCCAGCATCTCGCCTGCCCTGAGAGACTGTTCTAACAGATGGAGCCCAAAGCCATGGATTAAAAGAACTCCATGGACACTTTGGAGGGATGGCCCATAAACTAAGGGCATTATATGTGTGTGTATATATATATATATATAACAGGGGAAAGTGGTGGCAATTCATTGGAACCTGTAAGATCTGGGCATGGCATAGATGGTATGGAATAAGGGGTGGATAATGTCCTGGTTCCGGCGGGGATAGGGTTAATTTTTCCTGGTATTCCATCCCATGTGAGCCATGCCCACCCTGAGCTGCCGTGGGAGGGGGACAGGAAGTCACCGCTTGGAGCGGGCTGGGGCGTCCAGGGTCCGGTCGGTGAGCGGCAGTTCCGTAATCGTGTTTGTATATGCCTCTGTCCATGTTATTGTTCTTGTTTGCTTGTTCCCTTTGCTGTTCTGTTAAACTGCCTTTGTCTCAACCCAAGAGTTTTGCCTTTTTCTTCTGATTCTTCCTGTATTGGGAAGGCCCGAGCGAGCGGCACGTGGTTCTTTGTTGCCGTCTGAGGCTAAACCACGACAGCTGCTGACTTGTGGCAAGATATTGCTGACCAATTAGAAAAGCTGTCTGTGAAGGTACATCATCTAGATGCCCATATATCCAAGAGTTGGGCCACTGAGGAACATCAGAACAACCAGCAGGTGGATCAGGCTGCTAAGATTAAAGTGTCTCAAGTAGACTTGGACTGGCAACATAAGGGTGAATTGTTTTTAGGTTGGTGGGCCCATGACACTTCAGGTCATCAAGGAAGGGATGCAACATATAGATGGGCTCGTGACCGAGGGGTGGATTTGACTATGGACGTTATTGCACAGGTCATCCATGAATGTGAAATGTGCTGAAATTAAGCAAGACAAAAGATTGAAACCTTTGTGGTATGGAGAACGGTGGATGAAATATAAGTATGGGGAGGTCTGGCAAATTGACTATATCTCCTTTTCATGAACTGCCAGGGAAAACGCTATGTGCTTACAATGGTGGAAGCAACCACCAGATGGCTGGAAACATATGCTGTGTCTCATGCCACTGCCCATAACATTATTTTAGGCCTCGAAAGACAAGTTTTGTGGCGACATGGTACTCCAGAGAGAACTGAGTCAGACAATGGGACTCACTTCTGAAATAATCTTATAGACACCTGGGCTAAAGAGCATGGTATCAAGTGGATATATCATGTCCCCTATCACGCCCCAACCGCTGCGAAAGTTGAATGATGCCATGGACTACTGAAGACTACACTGAAAGTGATGAGTGCTGGAACATTTATAAAGTGGGATGAGCATTTAGGAAAAGCCACCTGGTTAGTCAACGCCTGGGGAACTCTCAGCCAAGCTGGTCCTGCTCAGTCAGAGCTTTTACCTACTGTAGAAGGGGATAAGGTCCCTGTGGTGCATGTAAAGAATATCTTGGGGAAACTAGTCTGGGTTACCCTGGCCTCAGGCAAAGGCAGACCCACTTGTGGGGTTGCTTTTGCTAAAGGACCAGGGCATACCTGGGTGGTGATGCAGGAGAATGAAGAGGTTTGATGTGTGCCTTTAGGAGATCTGATTCTGGGTGAGAATATTTGAATTAAATGTTATGATATTAATTGTTACATAATACTAACAGTGTTTGATAAGTGTTTTTCAGGATAACACAGTGGTAATGGAACCAGAGCCAGCTTTGTGGAATGGCGTCTAGCGATAGGGAACATGCTAGCCGTGAGCATAACACGTTATAATGCTGCACCCAACTTCAACCGTCTGTCATCCTGTACTGAGGCCTGGTCCTGATCGGACAACTGAGTGAATGCCACATCACTTGTTTCTACCCTAAAAGACTATTATAGTAGATGGAACTCACAGTTTTGGACTAACAAAATTCAAAGGACCTTTTAGAGGAATAGTTCATAGCTTTAGAGGATTATATTTGTGTGTGTATATATATATATAGGAAGACAAATGTAATAATAACTTGACTGTGACATATTCATGGTATGAAATAAGGGGTGTAATGTCCTGGGTTGAGTGACACAGGACAAATTTCTCTTCTAATGATGGGGAAAACTCTACTTTTGGAAGACTCTAGTGTCCGAATTTGTGAAAATATTTACTTTATAGCCAGCTAGGCTATGTGGGATTCAAGGCCTCAGTGTTTTTGAGCTGGCCAGGTGCAGGGACGAGGAGGAGCGAGGCCTGGGCATTTGACCCAGGCTGGCCAACAGCATTATTTCATACCATGAATGTCACATTCTATATAAATTAGAAAGTTTGCTGTGTAGTTTCTCTCTCCCTTGATGGCAGCAGTCCAGAGAAACTCCTTGCCCTGGTGCCAGACCCCTGAGGCCTTCCCTTCCCCCCGAAGCCATACCACTCGCAGTGTCTGACATCAGCTGTCCACTGCTGGGAGTGCACAGCTTCCTACTGATATAATCGGCTGAGTATAATTCCTGTATATCTTATATTAGTATCGGGATTAATACTGTTTCTTTAGTATTAATGTTAATTATTTATTCTTATCCTACTAAATCTATTTATATTTCAACCCTTGTGTTTCCTTCTTTTCCCCAATTCCCCTTTCTGGGTGGGGAGGGGTCATCGGGTGATAGAATAATTGTCTAAACGACAATAAATTATTGTGGGTTTTCTCAAACCATAACAATGGCTTATTGTCGTGGTTTAACCCTAGCTGGCAACTAAGCTCTACACAGCTGCTCACTCACTCCCCCTCAGAGGGATGGGGGAGAGGATCAGAAGAGTAAAAGTGAGAAAACTCGCGGGTTGAGATAAAAGTTTAATAGGTAGAGCAAAAGCTGCGCACACAAGCAAAGCAAAACAACATTCACCACTTCCCATTGTCAGGCAGGTGTTCAGCTATCTCCAGGAAAGCAGGGCTCCGTCATGTGTAATGGTTATGTGGAAGACAAAAAGCTGTAATTCCAAATGTTGTCCCCTTTCCTTCTTCTTCCCCCAGCTTTTTATTGCTGAGCATGATGTCATATGGTATAGAATATCCCTTCAGTCAGTTGGGGTCAGCCATCATGGCTGTGTCCCCTCCCAAACTCTTGCCTATCACCAGCCTACTTGCTGGTGGGGCAGTGTGAGAAGCAGAAAAGGCCTTGACCGTGTGTAAGCATTGCTCAGCAGTAACTAAAGCATCCCTATATTATTAACATTGTTTCCAGCACAAATCCAAAACATAGTCCCATACAAGCTACTATGAAGAAAATTTACTCTATCCCAGCCAAAACCAGCACATTCTCTACCCCTTATTCCATACCATTTATGTCATGCTCAGGTCCCATGCTCTCTAATACATTCTCATTAACCACCACTCCCCTTCCCATCCTTTGATATAATCCACAGATATTATTCCCTTACTCTACGGACCATGCCTGTAAAATATCCACAAATGTCCATTGAGTTCATTTAGTCCATGACTTTCGGACTCCATCTGTTATGGTATTCACTGAGAACAGGAAAGGTGATGTGTTGTGTGGAGTTACTGGGCTCCAAAGCCACGTCAAGTCAGGTCATTGCTGCACTTGCACTACTTCTTGTAAGGCTTGTCCTCCATTGATTCAGGTGGTTCCTGCTATAGTAATCCCTATAACGTGAAACCCAAATCATGGGTTACAACAATTTAAAGGTATATCCATTACAATCTCCACCCCTGGTCCCTTTGGACCAGACCATAGGGTTTAATATTGCAATGAACTCCTCCTCTTGCCCCTGCTCCGGCTTGGACTTATCCACAGACTGCAGTCCCTTAGGGGTGTACCTGCTCCAAGTGGAGCCTTATCTATGAGCCACAGTCTCTTCAGGGGTATATACCTGCTGTGGCATAGACTTATCCACAGCCATAGTCATTTTGCGGTGCATCTGTTCCAGCGTGGCCTTATCCATGGGCCACAATGACTTCAGAGATATACCTGCTCCAGCGTGACCTTACCCATGGCTGCAGTCCCTCCAGGGGTGTACCTGCTCTGTTGTGGGGTTATCCATGGCCAAAAATTTTGAGGTGCTCCAACATGACCACATACACAGCCACTGATACTTCAAGGTGTACCTGCTGCAGCATGGACTTATTCATAGCCACAGATGCTTCAAGGTGTACCTTCTCCAGAGTGGACTTATCCTTGGGCCACAATCCCTTCAGAGGTATACCTGCTGTGGCACAGACATAACCATGGCTACAGAGCCTTTGAGAAGTACCTGCTCTGGCATGGGTATATCCATGGCCACAGATGCTTCAGGGTGTCCTGCTCCCACATGGACTTATCTACAAGTGATAGTCCCATTGACTCAAGTTCACACTGGAATTCCAGCCTGTCCGGTACAGAAGCACAGAAACAGCAGCAATGCCCTGGTCATCTGCCAGTCCAGGTGCATGGTTATTGCTGTTATCAAAATGTTCCCAGCCACAGCAGAGAAAGATGATAAGCAGTACAGCAAGCAGCAAAAGAGAAAGAGAAAGCGAAAGCGAAAGCAAAAGCAGCCACTAACAAACACTAGACACTAACATACAATAAGGCAAGCAAGCCCCATGGCAAGCGCAGGAGCATGCCAATTAATAGTTAAACAGCACTAACAGCTATAAATTCCATCTAGCATGTTACAATCAAATCTGTTGTTATCTCGAACCCTTCATGTCCCACCTTGGGTGCCAAAAAGGACTGTTGTGGCTTAACTCCAGCTGACGACTCAGCGCCACACAGCTGATAGCTCACTTTCCCCCTGGTGGGTTGGGGGAGAGAATCAGAAGGGTAAAAGTGAGAAAAGCTGAGATAAAAACAGTTTAATAGGTAGAGCAAAAGCCGCGCACACAAGCAAAGCAAAACAAGGAATTCATTCACTGCTTCCCATTGGCAGACATGTGTTCAGCCATCTCCAGGAAAGCAGGGGTCCATCTTGCATAGCAGTTACTTGGGAAGGCAAAACGCCATAACTCCCAAAGTGGGTGGCACTTCTTCTTTCCCCAGCTTTATATACTGAGCATGATGTCATATGGTATGGAATATCCCTTTGGTCAGTTGGGGTCAGCTGTCCTGGCTGTGTCCCCTCCCAACTTCTTGTGCACCCTCAGCCTATTCGCTGTTGGGGAAGTGTGAGAAGCAGAAAAGGCCTTGACTCTGTGTAAGCACTGCTCAGCGTCCCTGTATTATCAAAAGCGTCCCTGTATTATCAACATTGTTTCCAGCATGAATCCAAAACATAGCCTCATACTAGCTATTGTGAAGAAAATTAACTCTACCCCAGCCAAAACCAGAACATTTATATGTTATATAGGCTTTGAAATGTTTGTCTTTATTTTCTTTATCTACTAATTTGCTTCTGGGAATGGTTCTTTGCAATTTATCGGGGCATCACAGCTGAAGATGATAAGAGAAACTTCTGAGCCCTCGGTTTTGAAAGGCCTGTGACAAGGACAAACCCCAGAAAGCTGGAAGGGGCTACGGAACTGAGGGGAGTGATGGATCAGCCTCGTTAAAGGTGATTAAAACAGAGAGTGCTTGATTTTCAGAGGGGAGGAAAGGGAGCTTGAGGTGGAGGGGGAACCTGCCTAGGGGAAAATGTCCTGGCTTTATCCCATTTCTGTCAGCCTGAGATCTGAACCACAGAATAAGTTAGTTTGGAAGGGACCTCTGGAGGTCAGCCAGCCCAACCCCTCACTCAAAGCAGGTCTGATAACATCAGGACTGTGTCCATTTTTGTCCTGAACACAGGGATGGAGATGCAACACAGTCCAGAGAGACTGTTGAAATATTTGTCCACCCCCATGGTTTAAACAAAAAATAAATCCTTATATCTAGTTGGAATTTCCCATGCTCCAACCTGAGTCTGTGGTCTCTCATCCTATCACTGTGCACCTCTGAGAAGAAGAGTCTGGCTCTGTCTTCTCTACGTCTTCTGATCAGGTAGTTATAGGTAGTGATATGGTCTCCCCATTAGCCTTCCCTTCTGAAGGCCAAATCAACCCAGTTCTCTCAGCTTCTCCTCATATTTTGTGTGCTCTAGCCCTTGACCATCTTAGTGGTCCTCCATTGGACTCTTTCCTTTATGTCTATATGTTGTAGATGAGTCTCCAAGGTAAAATCTCCTAACTTCACGATTTCTTCCACATAACAGTAGATGTATGCCTTAATCAACAGGCTATGGAATCATTCTTTCTATGAACTTTATATAAAATTGTGGTGGGTTGACCCTGGCTGGACGCTGGGTGCCTACCAAAACCACTCTATCACTCCCCCTCCTCAGCTGGACAGGAGGAGAGAAAATATAACAAAATGCTAGTGGGTCGATATAAGGACAGGGAGATCACTCGCCAATTACCGTCGTGGGCAAAGCAGACTCGACTTGGGGAAATTAATTTAATTTATTACCAATCAAATCAGAGGAGGATAATGAGAAATAAACCCAAATCTTAAAACACCTCCTCCCCCACACCTCCCTTCTTCCTGGGCTCAACTTCACTCCTGAATTCTCTACCTCCTCCCCCCAAGCGGTGCAGGGGTACAGGGAATGGGGGTTGCAGTAAGTTCATCACATGTTACCTCTGCCACTCCTTCTTCCTCACACTCTTCCTCTGCTCCAGCGTGGGGTCCCTCCCATGGGAGACAGTCCTCTGCAAACTTCTCCAACATGAGTCCTTCCATGGGGTACAGTCCTTCAGGAATAGACTGCTCCAGCGTGGGTCCCTCCTCCCCCTCCTTCTTCACTGACCTTGGTTTCTACATAGTTGTTTTTCTACCTCCTCTCTCCTGGTTGCTGTCGTGTGGGTTTTGGGTTTTTTTCCCCCTCTTAAATATGTTATCATAGAGGCGCTACCACTGTTGCTGATTGGCTCAGCCTTGGCCAGCGGCAGGTGGCTGGCATTGGCTCTATCGGACATAGGGGAAGCTTCTAGCAGCTTCTTACATAAGCCACCCCTGTAGCTCCCCCATTACCAAAACCTTGCCACACAAACCCAATACAAAAATGGAACAACATGACTGAGAGAGGCTGACCCACATCTGAACACTTGATAGCCTAAAGTTTAGCTCACCTTTCCTGTCTGTGTGGAAAACTAGGTTCAAATGCCTGTTCTATTCGGAATAGGAGAATTTGAACCTGTGCCTTTCCTACACAGAGGATCCTTGGAGCTACTATGCCATTGAGTAAAAGGTGGATCGAGCACATTTTTTCCCACTATGGAATCAGCATTTGCAAGCAACATAGATAAGCGTGTTATTATTCACTGAGTACTTTGGTGCCCTCAGCATTTGATATCACTGTCTGAACCCTTACATTTGCATAAGGGTGATCTTGTGGCAGGTGAATGGATACCCAGGTAATTTAGGTTCTTTCCAGACTGGATATCAACTAAATGGTAAGTCTGAGGATTGAAATTTTAGACTTGGGTTCTAAAAATGAGGTTGAGCGTGCCTTTATGCACACACCCAAATTTGATCTCCATTTCACAGCACAAGCATTCACTGTTTAAAAGAAGGGAGCCTGGAGGCCACAGATTAATAGATTGCTGGGGTATATTCCATTATGGCAAACCTCAATATATTAATAATGATATATATGCTTTTGGCTGGCAAAACTATTTGTTGTGAAGGTAGCCATGACACCAAGCTATAATCACCAAAAGAGTAACTGTGTATTTTTCATGTCTCAGCCATGAAAAACTGTACAAGAAATTACTAGTACGGAACAGGTGTTAGGTGCATAGTTAAGGGTTCTTATGCCAAAAAACAGCACACGCCAGGGCACCTCAGATTCACAGTGCAGTCTGGAAGAGTATTCTTCTGTAGGCTTCAAAAATCAGGAAGTGACATTTCAAGTAATTGCAGATTTACTGTGAGCCCATGGCTGGTCCCTCTGCATTGTTATCATTTTCCTGTTTGAGCTTGGAGGAAGTGTCCAGAGGGATGGGGGAAGGCAGACCTCACTGTGCTGCTTCTGCGACTGCAGCCTACATTACTTAGGGGAAGAGTGGTGAAAACATATCCAAACCCTTGCCAAAAGCTCACAAGAAATATTTGACATCTCACCTATAACAAGCAGGAGTTAAAGGTTAAATCACACACAACCCAAGCATTTGGGAAAAGGATATGTTTATGTCATCAACTTCTGTTGGGTTGTAAAGGAACAGTGTACGACAGTGGAATGGGCTCTAAGTTATCAGGAAAATACACTGTGACTTAGTGCAACTATCTGTGAACATGAAAAGTATCAATTGTTTCTATATATTTATATTTTCATATCCAAATGCCCTTTTCAACTCTGTGGCCATTCAGATGGTTAAATGGGGAGTGCACAGGGTGGACACCACTGGCTACTTTCTTTGTCTGTGTGCATGTAGACATGCATGTAGACACAAATACTCTGGTTTTCTATGTAGTATCACTTCTTGTGGGTAACTTTCACTACGGAATTAGACAATCAGCATCACCCATTGCTCTCACGTAATTTATGGAGCTAAAAAATCCAAACTAGCAATGTGTTTTCTAAGAAAATGTATTGGTATTCTGCAAACTGAATCAACAAAATACTATCTTTGTTGCTAAGTGACAAAACACTGCAGAGACTACTTCAGTCTATATAATGCTAATACTTTGGTGGTTGTACTTCAGGAAAAGTGATTCTGCTGGCCGTTGCTTCTTTTGTCTGCTGAAAAAGCAGCTGAATTTGGGAGAATCTGCTCCATAAACTCAAATAAGGTTCTTTCTCATTTAATTTCTAGTCGGACTCAGTGGGAATTTACCTGGACAAAGACTGATCCTCAAGAGAAAAAATCAGTCTTATCCCAAGGTAATGAATATAATTTGTATGTTATTACAGTTTTCTCTTTGTATGTATTATCCAGCCTTTAGTTAGCTGGGATCTATCTCACCTAACTTTAGCAGTTTAGAACAGGTACTCTAAAGTAGTTGTTTCCTCTACCAACACTGTAGAGGCACAGGAACTGCTAGGAGAAAATTTACCTTACATGCCTTTTTAGATGGATAGATCATTGATTATAAAGGGAAGCTATATAAATGGTTTATACAAAATTTCTAATTTTTAGATGGCTAATGTTAAGTAAGTTGAATCTCACTGTATGAACTGAATTTCCTATATTTTGCACAAATAAAATAAAAATAACTTTAGGGCAAGAATTAATCCTTTGTAAATTTGTCCCATTCATTAAGAAAAAAATGCACCAGTACATAATCATTCATAGTACTCAGTATTATATGCCGACAAGTTGTAGCATGAATATAAACATTGTGCTGTCAGGGAAAAAGTGACTTTTGGAAATTTTCCTCTCAGAATAGGAAAAGCTGTGAACAGCACCTGCAGAAAACAAAATAAAGTAGAGCAATATATCAAATTAGTGTTGCAGCATAGGCTTTCCTATTCATGTTCTGTCAGGCTAGAGGTTATCAATGTTTATTTAGTTGTATGTATTAAAGAATATGTGTTGAGATATAGACATTGTGCCAGTAGTCCTCATTTATAAAATAAAACCATCTGTAAGTTATTCTAGCATGCTTGATTATTTTATTTTTAGAGAAATCCTTCCTCATTGTCAGTGCTGTCTTGCTCTGTTCACTGTTAAAAATATTTTGCCTTAATGATTTTCTCTTTCCTGCACTTAAGCAATTGTGATTTGAGTCTCAAAGGTCAGAGGCAAAGACAGAGGTACCACTGAGCTTAAAGATCAGATCCAGATGGTGAAAAGAAGGAATGAAGATGGTTGATCTGAGGTCTATGCACTGTTCTTTCCCTATGTTAATGCCTCTTCCTCCTTATGCTCGCTGGGCAGGCTCCTCAGTTAGATACATTCATACACATTTGAGTGCATGGGTGTCAATGTCACCATGGTGTCAATTATCACCATGCATTGGTGACAGTGGAACCTTCCAACAGAGCTGGAGAATCTGAGTTTTTCAGGTTGGCATTTCCATTTTTTTCTCTCATACCTCTTCTGAATTTCTCCCTTGCTGATTCAGTTTATTTGTCTGTCCCTTCAATGGGAGAGACTTGGATAGGCCCTCCACTTCATACTGCACTTTTTAAAATGTAGCATGCTTGCCTGACAAGGAAGAAATCAAAACTTTCCTCCAAGTTGGACAGAGGAGATGCAAACCTGTTGTTCTACACCCTGGGTGCTACTTTAATCACTGGATTACATGGTGTGGAAGAGGAAGAGGAATAAATGGCCAGCTGGCAGGAGGTTCTGAAATAAAATGTTTTAGCAACTATGCAAAACAAAACTGAAACTTCTCTCTTTGGCTATGCCAGCAAACTAAAGTATCTGTTATCAGAACAACCCCATTAATTACATAGGCAAGATCTCCACCTTTTTCACTATATTCTTTTGGCCAAAATCACAAACTGACCCTTCACCATCCCTCATTCCAGGCGTTAACATTGCAGTTGTGTATTTTTCCTTTCATCTCTTCATTATTCCCTTACACACAGTCAAAGGAAATGGAAGCAGGGTCAGGGCGCATGGCAAAGGATACTGCTCTCAGCAGACTGGATTCTGTGGAGACAGGCACTTAGTGGCTGAGAGATGTTGCCTGGGCTCAAACTATTCCTGCATTGACCATCTCACTGCACTGGTTAGTATGAGTTTCCTTCTTTGCTTCAAGAGTCCTTGATGAACATTTTACAGTGGCGAGAAAGGAGCTGGAACCAAATACATCAGTTTTGCCTCTGGATTATGAGGAATTGGTATGAGGTTAAGAGAATAAGCATGAATTGAACTTCAGCTTTCAAAGATAACAATGCTTTGAAATAATCAGTGCTGTGAGACTAGAAAAGATGCTATGCAGGGAACAGAGGTCTCCCCAGGCCTTCTCCTTTCCTTTGCAGAGTTCCAAAACCAGTGATCATAGGTCTGTGATCCAGGAAAATCTGCGACAGTGACCACAATAGAAGTGTGCTTCTGCCCACCAGCTACAGATCTGGCTGAACATGATCAGTTGGTATATTTTCAGTGGAAATACAAATTTTCATTTACCAAAGTTCATATGAATTGTCATAATTTTACTTTGTTATTCAAGTGGAAGTTCTATACCATTAAACAACTGATGATACCATCACATTGCCCTCAATTATGATTTTATAATATATGCTTCAGTGACATCAATGTGTTCGCCATCTAAAATCCATATCAAGGAAACCTATGAAATATAAAACCTATTTTTTTCTAATCTATTTATTTTAAAGACTGCTGCTATTTAAAAAGAAAAAAAGTTCTTCAAGTTTTCATATGCCTCTTGAAACACTTTTCTTAAGGCTCTTTTACAAGTCCTAAACTGAGTGACTTCATATTCTTCTTACAAGGCTTTGAAATTCTTTTGCTATAGTCACTCTCTAATTCAGCTCCAGGGAAAATTAAGAAGTTGTTAAGAATAGTAGTACGTTTACCTCACCAAATCTCAGTGAAGTAAAGATACAGGTGGGGTGGCATGGTTTTGCCATTACTGAAAGGTAACAGGACTCAGTTGTTAACATAACATTTTATTTAAGCAAATGTGCTTTTTTCACCTACTAATGACCAGAATATGAGCACTAGCAACTACTTCACCTTTAACTCGGGTAATACAGAGCTTTGTTTTCAGGAGTGGAGTGAAGGTTCTAAATATGATATAAATACAATATGCTAGCAGGGCACAAAATTTATTTGTTACATACCAACTGTTCATTAAAATTGTCTTCCATTTCTCAAGATATGCAACTTGTGGTTTGGGCTGGGCTGGCCACTAAAACGAATGACAGATGCTCTATTTTACTTCTCTCCCCTTCAGAGAAGGAGAGAGAAAATAAGAGAGAGAGAGACTTATGAGTTGAATGAGGTGAAATGAAACTACTTAAATAAAATACTAATAATAAAAAGAAAAGATAATAATATCAAAAAAGAAAATAATGATATATATACAACATATACAAAACTAGTATTAAGCTCCCAGGAGGACGATCATATCACCAGCAGGCACTGTGAAAGTTCCAGACTGGACTCAGCGACAGATGGGAGCTGAATTCAGAAACTGGATCCAAGGTGCAACCCCCACCATGCTCCATGAAGTTCAACCAGAACAAGTGCAAGGTCCTGCATGCAGATCAGGGAAATCCCAAGCACAAATACAAGCTGGGCGGAGAATGGATTGAGGAGTGTCCTGGTTTGAGGTAAAACAGAACCAATTTTCTGATTTGTAATTTTACTTTTTAGCTGGGCCTCTTCTAACTGACTAAAGTCTGAAATTAACAACATATTGTTCAGAAACTGTTCACTCTCAGACTGATAAGACCTGATTATACCAAGGAACGGTATGCACAGAGGCTCTTGCTTAGACTTATTGCTATAACAACCAAGGTCAGCTCACTTTGCTGTTTTGCCCCGTTAGAGGGTCGGAAGCGGAGAAGCATAGAGGGGTCCCACCTGCAGGGAGGAGCGGACGGGACAGGTGACCCAAAACTGACCAACAGGGTATTCCATCCCATATGCATCACGCTCAGTATAAAAGCTGAGGGATCAAAGGGGCAAGGGGGCTCTGGCTCGCTTTTTCTTCAATGGCCGACGTCTGAGGAGGACCCTGTCTGTTCGTCTGCCTTTGATCCCGATCCGAGCACTCCTGACTTTAGTTCCGGAATTCAGCTCCTGTCCGTTGCTGACTCCAGTCTGGGACTTTCCCTGTGCCTGCTGGTGACGCGATCGTCATCCTGGGAGCTGGATACGGTTTTGTATATATTGTATACTTTTTTTCTTTAATTTTTATTATTCTATTATTATTTACTATTTCCTTATTTATTATTATTTTCATTAAAGTAGTTTAGTTCTTTTTCTAAACTCGTAAATCTCCTTATCTCTTCCTCTCCTGTCTTTGGAGAGAGGGGAGGGAGGGCCATCTGTTGTTCTGATTGGCCAATCCGGCAAAAACCACGACAAGGAGAAGGACTTGGGGGTGTTCGTGGATGAGAAGCTCAACATGAACTGGCAATGTGTGCTCGCAGCCCAGAAAGACAACAGCATTCTGGGCTGCATCAAAAGTAATGTGGCCAGCAGGTCGAGGGACATGATTCTGCCCCTCTACTCTGCTCTGGTGAGACCCCACTTGGAATGCTACATCCAGCTCTGGGGCCCCCAACATAAGAAGGACAGGGAGCTGTTGGAGCGAGTCCAGAGGAGGGCCACAAAGATGATCAGAGGGCTGGAGTACCTCTCCCATGAGGACAGGGTGAGAGAGTTGGGGTTGTTCAGCCTGGAGAAGAGAAGGTTCTGGGGAGACCTTATAGCAGCCTTCCAGTACATAAAGGGGGCCTACAGGAAAGATGGGGAGGGACTCTTTATGAGGGAGTGTAGCAATAGAACAAGGGGTAATGGTTTTAAACTGAAGGAGGGGAGATTTAGATTAGATATCAGGAAGAAATTCTTTACTGTGAGGGTGGTGAGGCACTGGGACAGGTTGCCCAGGGAAGGTGTGGATGCCCCTTCCCTGGAAGTGTTCAAGACCAGGCTGGATGGGGCTTTGAGCAGCCTGGTCTAGTGGGTGATGTCCCTGCCATGGCAGGGGGGTTAGAACTAGATGATCTTTAAGGTCCCTTCCAACCCAAACCATTCTATGATTCTATGAAATTTCACATGTTTTCAAAGCAAAAGACAGAAAATATTCTTCATTTTTTTTTATCAAAGTATACCCTTTTTTTCTAAACTAAAACACTGTCTGTCAGAAGGATCTTCCCTTGATACTTATCTGGAATATGAAAAATTTGCCTTTTGACTAGTTCCAGACAAAGATGCTTTTGATTTTCCAACAGAAATTTAGAAAATAATAAATGGTTCAAAAATCCGGTTTTCACAATTCTGGAGTTCAAGTCATTTTTCCATGTACTATAAGCCTGGACAGATTGCATATTTCATGACATACCACTCTCTCACACACAAGTCTCTGATCTTACTGGAAAGTTTTCTGCCCCACCTATTTTACAACATCTTTTGAACAAGCAAAATAAATTGAGCTTCGTCAATCTTTCACTATAATTCCTTGAATCACTATTGTAGGTCTATCTGAAAAATTTCCAAGCTGTCAGCTTCCTTATTAAAAGAAAGTGTTGATACCAAATCTGGTAAGATTATTCCAATGAGACATTCTGTAATTTCTGTATGAAATTACTTCCCTACTCCTACCTTCATGTTTCCTGCTAATGCATTTGAGAATTGCATTTAGCTTCTTGTACAGGCAGCATATGTTCAAATATGCTTTTTAGTGTTGCAGCTTTCCAGGATACAATCTTCTAACCTAAAAGTGTGCCTTAAATCTTTTTAGGCATATGGCAAAGCATTTAGCTGTGTTAAAATGATGTTGCTGAAATGAACATATCTTAATAAGTCACCCAGGCCAGACTATATAACTGATCACTTCAAATCTCATTTAACTCTGCAATGAATTATACTGATAATTGCAGAAATTGCTAGGAGTTTATATAGAATCATAGAATCATTTTTGTTGTAAGAGAAATTTAAGATCATCAAGTCCAACTGTTAACCTAGCACTGCCAAGTCCACCACTAAACCATGTCCCTAAGCACCACGTCTACACGTCTTATAAATACCTCTAGGGATGGTGACTCGACCATTTCCCTGGGCAGCCTGTTCCAGTGCTTGATAACCCTTTCAATGAAGACATTTTTCCTAATATCCAATCTAAACCTCCCCTGGTGCAACTTGAGGCCCTTTCCTCTTGTTATTTCACTTGTTACTTGGGAGAAGAGACTGACCGCCACCTCTCTACAACCTCCTTTCAGATAGTTGTAGAGAGTGATACGGTCTCTCCTGAGCCTCCTTTTCTCCAGGCTAAACAATCCCAGTTCCCTCAGCTGCTCCTCATAAGACTTGTTCTCTAGGCCCCTAACCAGCTTCGTTGCCCTTCTCTGAACACGCTCTGGTACCTCAATGTCCCTCCTGTAGTGAGGGGCCCAAAACTGAACACAGTACTCGAGGTGCGGCCTCACCAGTGCCGAGTACAGAGGTAAAACTTCCCTAGTCCTGCTGGTGTTATGGTTTGAAGAACCCACAGCAATTCATTGTCATTTAGACAATTGTTCTATCACCCGATGACCCCTCCCCACACGGAAAGGGGAATCGGGAAAAACAAGGAAACCCGAGGGTTGAAATGTAAACAGAGATTTAATAGAATACTAAATAATTAACATTAGTAATACTAAAGAACCAATATTGATCCCGATACCAATATAAGATATATGAGGATTATACTCAGACGATTATATCAGTAGGAAGCTGTGCACTCCCAGCAGTGGACAGCTGATGTCAGACATTGCGAGTGGTATGGCTTCGGGGGGAAGGGAAGGCCTCAGGGGTCTGGCACCAGGGCAAGGAGTTTCTCTGGACTGCTGCCATCAAGGGAGAGAGAAACTACACAGCAAACTTTCTAATTTATATAGAATGTGACATTCATGGTATGAAATAATGCTGTTGGCCAGCCTGGGTCAAATGCCCAGGCCTCGCTCCTCCTCATCCCTGCACCTGGCAAGGCTTGAAAACACTGAGACCTTGAATCCCACATAGCCTAGCTGGCTATGAAGTAAATATTTTCACAAATTCAGACACTAGAGTCTTCCAAAAGTGCAGTTTTCCCAAGTATTAGAAGATAAGTTAGTCCTGTGTCGCTCAACCCAGGACACCCTATGATCCCTCAGCTTTTATACTGAGCATGATGAAGATGGGATGGAATACCCTGTTTGCCATTTTTGGGTCACCTGTCCTGTCTGCTCCTCCCTGCAGGTGCAACCCCTCTACCTTTTTCTGCTTCTGACCCTCCAACAGGGCAAATAACAAAGTTATTAACTTGACCTTGGTTGTTACAGTAACAATTATAAGCAAGAGCCTCTCTGCATACCATTCCTTTGTACTGTGTCCAGTTCTGGGCTTCCTGGTTCAAGAGGGACAGGGAACTGCTGGAGAGGGTACAGCAAAGGGCTACCAAGATGATTAGGGGACTGGAACACCTCTCTTATGAAGAAAGGCTGAGGGATTTGGGTCTCTTCAGTCTGGAAAAGAGACGGCTGAGGGGGGATCTTATCAACACTTATAAATACTTAAAGGGTGGGTGTCAGGAGGATGGGGCCAGGCTCTTTTCAGTGGTGCCCGGGGACAGGACAAGGGGTAATGGGCACAAACTTGAGCATAGGAAGTTCCACCTAAACATGAGGAGGACCTTCTTTCCTTTGAGGGTGGCAGAGCACTGGAACAGGCTGCCCAGAGAGGTGGTGGAGTCTCCATCTCTGGAGACATTCAAACCCCCCCTGGACGCGTTCCTGTGCAACCTGCTCTAGGTCACCCTGCTCTGGCAGGGGGGTTGGACTAGATGATCTCCAGAGGTCCCTTCCAACCCCTATCATTCTGTGTTTCTGTATAAATTATAAACAAACGGGTTTTATCACTCTGGAAGTGGATACTGTTGGACAAATATGCCATTAATTTCAGAGAGTTCAGTTCGTTAGAAGAGGCTTAACTGAAAAGTAAAATTACTGATCAGAAAATTGGTTCTGTTTTACTCCAAACCAGGACAAGCGCTCTATCATCTCGCAGGGGTATTCATATCCAGAGTCACAATATGAAGTGGGTTCTGCCGGTGTCCTCTTACAGATAAGACATTCTTGGTGGGAGCGCACTAGATTGTGAATAGAAGTATTGGATTTTTTTATTGTACTATATTTAGTTCTTTAGAATAGATTTCTGCTTTCATTTTTGTTGGAGACCCATATCGTTGCTGAGTCTTTTGAAGACTGGATGATTCTCCTTTACAAACCAGGGCTCTAGATCCTGAACTGGCCGTGGCCAGGATTGTATCAAGGAAGGATCAAGTGACATGCTCTCTTTTTCAAGCTCAGAGCTAGCTCAAAACTTCTCAGCAGGAAAAATCAGTCCTGTGCTCGTGACATGGTGGGTTTTGTTGGAGAGACAGGAAAGCCTGAGAGAAGGGAGTGTAAGGGCAAGTCGTTAGAGATTTGGAATATACCGGGTGGTTTCAGAGATCCTCAAGAGGAAGGATAGGGGTGTGTATTCTCTTTCTTTTCTGTGAATCTGTTTCTTCTGCTGATTCCCTATCCACCTTCTCATTTGCCTTGTATTTGGCATTCACAAGCACTTCATAGCTGCCAATATTCACCTTTTCTTCCACTAGCAGGTCTTCCTCCTGTTTCAGGGGAATAGGAGAGAGGGCTGGTCTGGGACACAGCTGGAGGGAAAGTCCCAGAGAACCAAATTTACTAATCCTCCCCTTGCCTTGCAGAAGATAGCTACTGTCTCTTCTGGGAGCTGAAAAATGATGCAAGCTCTGACTCTCTGGCAAGAAGAGCAAGAACAGGAGCTGTGCAGGCAGGCAGCTGTTTAGGCTAGACACCTAGCTGTACGCATATAGAGTTGTCAATATGTTGCACCTTGCAGTCTGCTGTGCAAGGCAGTCTCTAGCTGTGTGCCCTGGTAAGGAAATTCCAGTGGGATACTGGTATAAAGTTAGATACGAGCATAAATGTGATTGGATTAAAATTATTATTGTCTTGGTGGTGATTGTTTGACAGTGTGATTTAGCCAAAACAACGGTATTTTCAAGTTAACTTTTGACTAATTTTAATTTTAAAAACTGCTGGGGCTGTATAGAAAGATTCTTTTGGAAAAAAAAAAAAGCCACCATGTCATGATACAGTTTAAATAGCAGAATTACAGAGGACTTGGGAAGGTGGTTCTTAAACAAGAAAAGGGGGTTGACGTGAATAGTAAATCATATAAGAGGAGTAAATGCTGTGGGGAACCAATAGGAACCAAATTAAACAAAAATTAAACCTTTGCCAAAATATTAAGAGGATTTTGCTTTTTTTTTATTGCTGGTACAGAGTAATTTAATTTCTATAATATTAAATTTATTTGGAAAGGGAAACCTTTCTTTTTCTAAATATCTTCATGCTTCACGTACTGATTTTTGTACCATCTCCATTCTGTGAAAAACAGATAATTCAGGTAAGAAAGATACTGAAATGCAGAATGGTGTTTATCTGGATAGATGGCATGGTGCAAGGACACAGAGTTGTCTGTCAGGACCATCAGGTTTTTTGTGAAAACTGTTTATTTATAGAAAAATGCAGTTTTACTTCACTAAAAGTATTCATGTGCTTTGGTTGGTCTTGGGTAGTAATTTTGCCCTAACAACCACCCTGAAGTTTCAGCGTTCCTGAAATATTTTTCTTCTGTTTGTTTAAATTCTTGAGACTTAGCTAAAAAAGTGGGTTCATTACTGCCAAAAAAAATGGCTGAGAAGATGGTCCTTGTACCAATCCTTGTTCTTGTGGTTAGCAGCGTCCTGAGAGGTCTCTTGGAGACCAGTTATTCAAATCCTCTGAATCAGAGGGCTTAAAGACAATATATCCCATTACTCAGAAAGTGCAGTAACCCCTAGGCTATGTGGCATTGTGGTGGGTTGACCTTGGCTGGATGCCAGGTGCCCACCAAAGCTGCTCTATCAATCCCCCTCCTCAGCTGTACAGGGGGAGAAAAAATATGACAAAAGGCTTGTGGGTTGAGATAAGGACGAGGGGAGTCACTCAGCAATTACCATCACGGGCAAAACAGACTCGACTTGGGGAAATTAATTTAATTTATTACCAATCAAATCAGAGGAGGATAATGAGAAATAAAACCAATTCTTAAAACACCTTCCCCCCACCCCTCTTCCCGGGCTCAACTTCACTCCTGATTTCTCTACCTCCGCCCCCAGAGTGGCACAAGGGAACGGAGAATGGGGATTGCAGTCAGTTCATCACATGTTGTCTCTGCTGCTCCTTCCTCCTCAGGGGGAGGACTCCTCACACTCTTCCTCTGCTCCAGTGTGGGGTCCCTCCCACAGGAGACAGTTCTCCATGAACTTCTCCAATGTGAGTCCTTCCCATCAGCTGTTGTTCCTCATGAACTGTTCCACTGTGGGTCCCTTCCACGTGTCCTTTCCACGGGGTGCAGTCCTTCAGGAACAGACTGCTCCAGTGTGGGCCCCCCATGGGATCACAAGTCCTGCCAGCAAACCTGCTCCAGCGTGGGCTCCTCTCTCCACAGGGTCACAGGTCCTGCCAGGAGCCTGCTTCAGTGCGGGCTTTCCACAGGGTCACAGCCTTCTTTGGGCATACCACCTGCTCCAGCGTGGGGTCCTCCACAGGCTGCAGGTGGATATCCGCTCCACCATTAACCTCCATGGGCTGCAGGGGGACAGCTGCAGGGTCTTCACCACAGGCTGCAGGGGAATCTCTGTTCCGGCGTCTGGAGCACCTCCTCCCCCTCCTTCTTCACTGACCTTGGTGTGTCTGCATAGTTATTTCTCTCACATATTCTCACTCCTCTTTCCCAGCTGCTCTTGCGCTTCCTTCTTAAATATGTTATCACAGAGGTGCTAGCGCCATCCCTGATTGGCTCGGCCTTGGACAGCGGCAGGTCTGTCTTGGAGGTAGCTGGCATTGGCTCTATTTGACATAGGGCAAGCTTCTAGCAGCTTCTCACAGAAGCCACCCCTGTAGCCCGCCCGCCCCCCCCCCCACACTACAAAAACCTTGCCACAGAAACCTAATACAAGTATGAGCTAGGTACAGCCAATATATCCTCCAGGTACCCACTGAGAAACTGAACTTTCACACAGAAAGATCCTGAAGTGAGACTACTCATTTCAAATATTAGATTCTATCCAAAATAAACTTTTAAATCTTTTTTCTCTCATAATTTTTGGCAGAAACACATTTTAGTTTGAATAAGAACATTTTAATAATGAATTTTATTTCTTCCAGCAAGTTAAAAGCAATAAATTGTTTACAAGGGTCACTACACTTAATAGTAAAAGTGACAGATGTTTATCTATCTGATTTGAAACTGCTTCAGTTCCCACTCTGTCTCTGGTTTAGTTTACCAGGGAGCATTCCTTCACAGGAACTTGCTATAATACAGACATAGAGGATAAATAGTATTTATTGCACATATTGAAAAGTAAACATATAATCAGCAAAGACTACCTGATTCTAACTACCCTTTGGAGAGCACTAACAGGCATTAGTTTAGATTTAGTTGCAGAAAATTAATGAAATAAATAGGAGACGTGTTATTCAATGTCTTCACTAGAAATCATGACCTAACACCGAAAGCGTGTTATTCTCCTGGCTAACTTCAAGGCCAGGGAAATAGACATTTAACCAAATATAAATAAACCATCACATCAGTTAATCTCATGGGCTATCACATGAAATAACAGAAAGAAAACATGTATATTAGGTCAAATGTAACTAAAGAGCTCAATAAATACATGTGAAATCTGCTGGAAAATTTAAATAGAGTAGACCAAGTTGGTAGGTAGGAAAAAGGTTAAAAAACAAAACAAAAAACAAAACAAAACTCCCCCTACTTAGCAATACTAAGTTCATGGGTGAACATGATTACAGACTAGTAAGGATAACAGAATCTTTTTAAATAGCTTTTATTTTTTCAGTCCTATAAGAAGTCAATTTTTGCCTTCCTTTATAGTATTTGTTGATATTTTAACTAGCATAAGAAAGAAGAGAATTTGGCCATATGTTTAGTACTATAAGTAAAGCTAATCCTTCAGACTTTGAAAGTCAGTTTGTAATCTAAATTGCTAGGAGAGATTTGATTGATTTCGGTGTTCTTACACTGTTGGATCCCACTGCAAAAACAGTGCATTAAAAACACTTATTCCCTCTGAATGGAAGATCTTCCTTTCCAAAAATTACTTCCCAGCAAGATTTTGAGAGATCTCTGTGACCAATTTAGCCTTGTCTACTTTGAATTTTAATAGGCCAAAAGTCCACTAATAATACATGAAGCTATATAGTTAATTCAGGATAAGTAGCTATATAGGTTAGAGAGGTGTGTCTTCTTTTGCTCTGACAGCTTTGGAGTGTTTTGTGAAAAGATGGTTTGGCTTGGCTGTTGATACCTGGAGTTTGTTTCTGCCTCTACTTCTCACTTTGTTTCTTCCCCAAGCTCTTTTACTTGATGTTAACCAGGTGCGAGTGATATAACTTGTCTATACAGGTAACTGGCCAGTTCTACTGACACATCTGACTTGCTAAATGAATTAAATGTTCATTTAGTGTCCAGGTTACAACTTATATCACCTCAGTGAGTTAAGTTTGCAAATCTGATTGAGCTATTGCATAGCTTGGGTTTATCGTGAAGCTAATCTTTAAGGCTACTGGCTTGACTCACAAAGACAAAACCAACTAAAGCTTCATACTTTTCCAGTCGTTCTTTCAAAGCAGTGAACTATAGTGTGATTTCAGTTCAATGGTGACTGAAGTCAGCAGAATCTAGCAACTAACGTGAAAGGATCTGAGATCAGACCCAGTAACCAAAATGCAGAATCATTTCACCAGGTGGTGAAGTGCATGAGGTGCGTTTAGTTTCAAAAATCCTGAAGCTGGAAAGCAGGTTTGGGATAATAGTGCCTTTGGACAACCTTACAACCCTTAACCTCCAGTTGAGGTGCTCTCAGTTAACTTCATCAGGCTTGCCACTGTAAAATACCTACTTTGTCCATCTGAGAGAGGTCCTGGAGATTTTTTGAAGACAACAGTAAACAGACATATGAAAATCATATTTTGATGCAAAATCATAACTTTGATCTCAATAACATAAAACTAGTTTATCTCTGGGTCTAATGCCACATATGATTTGATTCATCAGAGTAGCAAATGATAAACTGGAAAGGTTACTTCCCTGTCCATCAGGAACACTGGAAAGATGCTTAGCTGAGGAAGGAAGCTCATACTGATGTTTCGCTCTCTTCTTTGAGTTGCAGTAAAGGAAGTGGTCACATCTGAGTGGGCTTTATTTGGACTATGATGGGAACTCTGCCAGGTCACAAGATCTGTTTCTATTAAAGATGCTGGGTTCATCTAATTCCTTTCAGAGAAGTCTTTCATAATTAGCTGACTCATACACTAACACAGTCCAATCCAAATGAGGGGAGGGGAAATGGTGAAATAGCTTGAAGAGCTAGTTTCCCTCTCTGATTTCTTTATTAACTCTTAAAAGCCCTTTATTAATTATGTCTCTAGGCACGAATGAAGAAGCTAACTTTAACTATGTCTTTAACTTTCTAGCATTGTAATTTGGAAAGGATTATGTTTATTATTGATGTTTTGATTATTTTATATTATTGATATTATATTATTGATTAATAATCAAACATTATTGATGTTTGTAAGAGACAACTCGTAATTTCTCCTAAACAAAGCAGCCTGAAGAGATTTTTAATATCTCAAACACTTGCAGTACCAGGCCTTCTGCTCAAGGAACCTGGTTATCTCTTGTGTGATTCATGGGAGAGAGAAAACTGGCGCCTGGATGACAAGTCTTACAGAAACAGAATAGCCCTGTTTTTCCTCTCGTGAAGGATGAGCTGTTTCTTCGAAAAGACGATATGCCTGGTGATGACTTTTGCCTCATTATCTTCAAAATGCATATTAAAGTTCACATCCCTGCATATGCTAATGAAGATTATCAAGATTGTGCTAAACATACATTATTATAGCTCGTCTCCCCACCCAAATCATGTCACACATCACCGGGGGGATAAACCTGAGATGAAACCATCTGTAGGAGTGGGCAAACATAAAAGGGGGAAGACTTTCCCTGAAGAGTGAAGATTTTCCCTGGGAAGATTTCTGAGGTGAAACAGAGGGTCCAATATGCCAGGGAGACCCTCTTCATAGGGAAGTATGCTGCCTCCCTGGGGGAGGGACATCACGAGGAAACTTCCCAGCCTGGTTCGGCACTTGGACTACTACCCGCTGTTGCTCTTTCACATGGGTGGCGATGAGGTGGCAACACATAGCCCAAGAACAATCAAAAGAGACTTCAGGGCCTTGGGAAGGTTAATAAGGGAGTCTGGGGTGCAGGTTATCTTTTCTTCTGTTCTCCCAGTTACAGGCAGGGACTCTGAAAGAAACAGATGTGTGCAGTCTGTCAATACATGGCACCGTGGCTGGTGTCACCGCCACAATTTTGGGTTTTTCGACAATGGGATGGCCTACATGGCACCAGGCTTGTTAGTGTCGGATGGGTTTCATCTTTCTGAAAGGGGGAAGAGGGTGTTTGCTCATGAGCTAGCAGGGCTCATTGACTGAGCTTTAAACTAGGCTTGTTGGGGGGGGGGGATATTACCCGGCTTCCTCGTGACAAGCCAAGGGATGATGCTCCAAGGTCTGAGGGGTGGGTCACTAGCGAAGGCCCTCAACCTGTTGCTCCGAGATGTGCTAAGTATGCTGCAGCACACTCAAAGTCTCATGGGGACAAGCCAGGGGCTCCTGAGGCAATAGGAACCAGGGAGTCACAGGTAAAACACCTCAAAGGAAGACCACCTGAAGAGCAGCATGAAGGAAATGCAGCTGCTCCAGCCAGTGAGTCAGCTTCATCAGGCACCCAGCTGAAGTGCCTTTACACAAATGCACATAGCATGGGAAACAAGCAAGAGGAGTTAGAGATGTGCACACACCTCCAGGGCTATGATCTTATTGGCATCACAGAGACATGGTGGGATGATGGCTCTTATGATTGGAGCATTGGAATGGAGGGATACAGACTCTTCAGGAAGGACAGGCTGGGAAGACGAGGAGGGGGTGTTGCCCTCTATGTCAATGAACAGCTGGAGTCCATGGAGCTCTACCTGGGGATGGATGAAGACCCAACAAAGAGCTTATGGGTCAAGATTAAAGGGAACACAGGGGCAGGTGACATGACAGTAGGGGTCTGCTACAGGCCACCTGACCAGGATGACAGAGCGGATGAGGCCCTTTATAGACAGATAGGAGCAGCATCGCGTTCACAGACCCTGGTCCTCATGGGGGACTTCAGCCACCCCGATATCTGTTGGAGGAACAACACAGCAGGGCACAAAAATCCAGGAAGTTCTTGGAATGTGTCGATGACAACTTTCTTCTTCAAATGGTAGAGGAGCCAACGAGGAGAGGAGCCATGCTGGACCTTGTCCTTACCAACAAGGAGGGGCTGGTGGGGAATGTCAAGCTCAAGGGTAGCCTCGGCTGCAGTGACCATGAAATGGTAGAATTCAAGATCCTTCGGGCAGCGAGGAGGGTACGCAGCAAGCTCACTACCCTGGACTTCAGGAGAGCAGATGTTGGCCTCCTGAGGGACCTGCTTGGCAGGGTAACATGGGAAAAAGTACTGGAGGGAAGAGGGACCCAAGAGAGCTGGTTAGTATTCAAGGATCACCTCCTCCAAGCTCAGGAGCAGTGCATCCCAAGAAAGAAGTAGTCAGGCAAAAATGCCAGGAGGCCTGCATGGATGAATAAGGAGCTCCTGGACAAGCTCAAAAGCAAAAAAAAGGAGGCCTACAGAGGGTGGAAGCAAGGACGGGTAGACTGGGTGGAATACAGAGAAACTGTCCAAACAACCAGGAACCAGGTTAGGCAAGCTAAAGCCCAGATAGAATTAAATCTGGCCAGGGACATCAAGGACAAGAAGAAAGACTTCTATAAGTACGTCAGGGGTAAAGGCAAGACTAGGGAAGATGTGGGCCCTCTCCGGAAGGAGACAGGAGGCCTGGTCACCCAGGATATGGAGAAGGCTGAGGTACTGAATGACTTTTTCACCTCTGTCTTCACTGTCAAGGGCTCCAACCACACTACCCAAGTTGCAGAAGGCAAAGGCAGAGTCTATGAGAAAGAAGAACCGCCCACTGTAGGAGAAGATCAGGTTCGGGACCATCTGAGGAACTTGAAGGTGCATGAGTCCATGGGACCTGATGAAATCCATCCACGGGTCCTGAGGGAACTGGAGGATGAAGTTGCTAAGCTGCTTTCCATTATATTTGAGAAGTCGTGGCAGTCTGTTGAAGTTCCCACTGACTGGAAAAGGGGAAACATAACCCCCATTTTCAAAAAGGAAAGAAAAGGAAGACCTGGGGAACTACAGGCCGGTTAGTCTCACCTCTGTGCCTGGCAAGATCATGGAGCAGATCCTCCTGGAATCTCTGCCAAGGCACATGGAAAATAAGGAGGTGATTGGTGACAGCCAGCATGGCTTCACCAAGGGCAAATCAGGCCTGACAGATTTGGTGGCCTTCTATGATGTTGCCACAGCATTGGTAGATAAGGGGAGAGCAACCGCATCATCTACCTGGAATTGTACAAAGCGTTTGACACTGTCCCGCACAACATCCTGGTCTCTAAATTGGAAAAGCATGGATTTGATGGATGGACCACTCGGTGGATAAGGAACTGGCTAGATGGTCACACTCAAAGGGTTGCAGTCAATGGTTCAATGTCCAAGTGGAAACCAGTGACGAGTGGCGTTCCTCAGGGGTTGGTACTTGGACCAGTGCTGTTTAACATTTTTGTTGGCGACATGGACAGTGGGACTGAGTGCACCCTCAGCAAGTTTGCCAATGACACCAAGCTGTGTGGCATGGTCGACACGGTGGAGGGAAGGGATGTCATCCAGAGGGACCTGGACGGGCTTGAGAGGTGGGCCTGTGCCAACCCCATGAAGTTCAATCAGGCCAAGTGCAAGGTCCTGCACCTGGGTCATGGCAATCCCAGGCACAACTATAGGCTGGGCAGAGAATGGATTGAGAGCAGCCCTGAGAAGGACTTGCGGGTGCTGGTGGACGAGAAAAACATGAGCCGGCAATGCGCACTTGCAGCCCAGAAAGCCAACTGCATCCTCGGCTGCATCAAAAGAAGTAATGCCAGCAGATCGAGGGACGTGATTCTGCCCCTCTACTCCATTCTCGTGAGACCCCACTCGGAGTACTGCGTCCAGCTCTAGAGTCCTCAGCACAAGAAGGACATGGACCTGTTGGAATGGGTCCAGAGGAGGGCCACAAAAATGATCAGAGGGCCGGAGCACCTATGCTATGAGGACAGGCTGAGAGAGTGGGATTTGTTCAGCCTAGAGAAGAGAAGGCTCTGGGGAAACATTATAGTGGCCTTCCAGTACCTAAAGGGGGCCTACAGGAAGGATGGGGAGGGACTCTTTATGAGGGAGCGTAGCAATAGGATGAGGAGTAACGGTTTTAAACTGAAGGAGGGTAGATTTAGATTAGATATTAGGAAGAAATTCTTTACTGTGAGGGTGGTGAGGCACTGGGACAGGTTGCCCAGAGAAGTTGTGGATGCCCCTTCCCTAGAAGTGTTCAAGGCCAGGCTGGATGGGGCTTTGAGCAGCCTGGTCTAGTGGGAGGTGTCCCTGCCCATGGCAGGGGGGTTGGAACTATATGATCTTTAAGGTCCCTTCCAAACCATTCTATGATTCTATGATTTCCCTGAAGAAACACTGAAGAGATTTTACAGAGGAGCTCTTAACACTGGAACCAGGACTGGTGATCTCTCTCTCTCTCTCTCCCCCTCTCGTTATGCCTCTCCTTCTCTCTTTTTTTTTTTTCTCCTTTTCTTTTTCCTTTCAAAGAAGTAACACAAGGCATACTGTACCGCTTGCCATAATTAATTAATTTGCTGTATACCTGTTGCTAACGAACGCAATGGATTCCTTACCACTTGCCATAATTGATATATACCTAACCAATTATCGTGGACCTAGTTAAGACCTGGTTACTAATCTAATAAATGTTTGTATACAGACCTTGAAATTTGTCTACCTTAGTCCACGTCGCTAGGGATTTGTAAATCTGAGTCACTTAACCCCCACACACACCTTTCCTGAGTGGAATATGACAATGTTACAAGAAATGTTTTGCAACGTTTCAGTGTTTTAAATAATGAGATGACATCAGAGCAGTAGCTACTGGGAGCTTAAATGATTATTTACTTCACTATCGCAGTTTAGGCTGGGCTGGCCAATGACAAGACAACAGATGCTCTCCCCTAGTTCTCACTCCAAAAAGAGTAAGATTTACGAGTTTAGAAAAAACTACTTCAATGAAATACTAATAATAAGATAAAAAAGGATATAATGAAACAGACACAATACTATATATATACACACAAAACCTTATCAAGCTTTCAGGGAGATGTCACCAGCAGGCACTGGGAAAGTTCCAGACTGGACTCAGTGAAAAATAGGAACTGGATTCCAGATCTACCTTCAAGAACGCATGGATCAGGATCAAAGGCAGATGAACTGACAGGGTCCTCCTTGGACATCAGTTATTGAAGAAAGAGAACCATTGAAGAAGAGACAACCTGACCCCTTTGATCCCTCAGCTTTTATACTGAGCATGGCAGATGGGATGGAATACCCTGTTGGTCAGTTTTGGGTCACCTGACAGACTCACAATTGTGCATTCTCATCAAGGGTCAAATTTCCTTGAGGGACACATTGAGCTTCTCCATTCTCCAGCATTACCCACCAAGTACATTCAGGTCCTTGAGCAAAAACAGTCCCACAAATGGGTATGCATTTGCCTGAGACAGGAAAAACCCCAAACAGTTTTCCCCAACATATTCCTTTCATGCACCACAGGGACTTTATCCCCTTCTACAGTATGTAAAAGGTCTGATTGAGCAGGACCAGCTCCATTGATGGATCCCCTGGTGTTAACTAACCAGGTAGCTTGTGCTAAAGGCTTTCAGGGAGGTTTTTAACAATCCATTGTATCGCTCAATTTCCCCGGAAGTTGGTGCATGATAGGGGATATGATATACCCACTCAATGCCATGTTCTTTTGCCCAATTACTTATAAGACTGGTTTTGAAATGAGTCCCATTGTCTGACTCAATTCTTTCTGGAGTACCATGTCACCACAAGACTTGCTTTTCAAGGCCCAGGATGGTAATCTGGGCAGTGGCATGAGGCACAGCATAGGTTTCCAACCATCCGGTGCTTCCTTCCGCCATTGTAAGCATGTAATGCTTACCCTGATGTGTTTGAGGGAGTGTGATGTAGTCAATTTGCCAAGCTTCCCCATACTTACATTTCAACCATTGCCCCCCATACCACAAAGGTTTTAACTGTTTAGCTTGCTTGATTTCGGCGCATGTTTCACAGTCGTGGATAACCTTCACAATAGCATCCATGGCTTAAATAGTTCACCTTTATGTTCCCAGTCCAAATCTGTCTGGGAAATCTTAGCAGCCTGATCCACTTGATGATTGTTTCGGTGTTCCTCAGTGGCCTGACTCATGGGTACGTGGGCATCTACATGACGTACCTTCACGACTAGTTTTCCTAGCAGGTCAGCAATATCTTGCCACAATTCAGCAGCCCAGAAGGGTTTACCTTTGCCTTGCCAGTTGCTCTGCTTCCACTGCTTTAACCATCCCCACAGAGCATTGGCCACCATCCATGAGTCAGCATAAAGATATTGGCCACTTTTCTCCTTCAGCAATGTCTAAGGCCAGCTGGATGGCTTTTACCTCTGCAAATTGACTCGATTCACCTTCTCATTCAGCAGCTTCTGTGACTTGTCGTGTAGGACTCCATACAGCAGCTTTCCACCGCCAATGTTTTCCTACAACATGACAAGATCCATCAGTGAACAGAGCATACTGTTTCTCATTATCTGAGAGTTCATTATATGGTAAGACTTCCTCAGCATGAGTCACCACCTCCTCAGGTGGCATCCTGAAGTCTTTGCCTTCAGGCCAGTTTGTGATCACTTCTACGATTCCTGGATGATTGGGGTTTCCTATTCGAGCTTGCTGTGTGATTGAGGCAACCCACGTACTCCAGGTAGCATCGGTGGCATGATGAGTAGAAGGTACTTCACCCTTGAACATCCAGCCCAGCACTGGTAATTGGGGCACCAGGAGGAGGTGTGCTTCAGTACCAATTACCTCTGAAGCAGCTCTAACTCCTTGATATGCTGCCAAGATGTCTTTCTCAGTTGGGGTATAGTTGGCCTCGGAGCCTTTATAGCCTCGACTCCAGAATCCTAGGGGTCGACCTCAAGTCTCCCCTGGTGCTTTCTGCCAGAGGCTCCAGGTAGGGCCATTCTCCCCGGCTGCGGCGTACAGCACATTTTTAATGTCCCGTCCTGTTCGGACTGGTCCAAGGGCTACTGCATGTACAATCTCTTGTTTAATTTGCTCAAAGGCCTGTCATTGCTCAGGACCACACATAAAATCATTTATATTTCGAGTTACTTCACAGAGAGGTTTCACAATCTGACTGTAACCTGGAATGTGCATTCTCCAGAAACCCACAACGCCTAAGGCGGCTTGTGTTTCCTTTCTGTTAGTAGGTGGGGACATAGGTGTTATTTTGTTAATCACATCCATTGGGATCTGGTGATGAACATCTTGCCACTTAATTCCCAAGAACTAGATTTCCTGTGCAGGTCCCTTGACCTTACCTCTTTTTACGGCAAAACCCGCTTTCAGAAGAATCTTGATTATTTTCTTACCTTTCTTGAAAACTTCTTGTGCTGTATTACCCCACGCTATGATGTCATCAATGTATTGCAGGTGTTCTGGAGCTCCAGCCTTCTCCAGTGCAGTCTGGATCAGTCCATGGCTCAGTGGCGGTGTGACCTCATTCAGGCCACGATAGTCTACTGTTAATCTCCAGTCTCCATCAGACTTTCGCACTGGCCATATAGGGCTGTTAAAGGGTGAGTGAATCTTGCTGATCACTCCTTGGGTCTCTAGCCAACAAATTAAGTTCTGGATGGGAATCTGGGAATCTCAGTTTGTGAGATACTGTCATCGATGCACCGTGGAAGTAGCAGCTGGCACCTGCTGTTCTTTAACCTTCAGCAGTCCCATCACAGAAGGGTCATCTGAAAGGCCAGGTAAGGTAGGCAGCTGTGTAATGTCCTCAGTGACCTGTCACCTGGGCACACTGCTGACTCATACTCAGCTGGCTTTTGACCAATACCCCCAGGTCCTTTTCTGCCAGGCAGCTTTCCAGCCACTCTTCTCCAAACCTGTAGCACTGCATGGGGTTGTTGTGACCCAAACGTAGGACCCGGCACTTGGCCTTGTTGAACCTCATACAATTGGCCTCAGCCCATCGATCCAGCCTGCCCAGGTCCCTCTGTAGAGCCTTCCTATCCTCAAGCAGATCAACTCTCCCGCCGAACTTGGTGTCACCTGCAAACTTCCTGAGGGTGCACTCGATCCCCTCGTCCAGATCATTGATAAAGATATTAAAGAGAACTGGCCCCAATACTGAGCCCTGGGGAACATCACTTGTGACCGGCTGCCAACTGGATTTAACTCCATTCACCACAACTCTTTGGGCTTGGCCATCTAGCCAGTGTTTTACACAGCAAAGTTTACACCCATCCAAGCCATGAGCAGACAGTTTCTCCAGGATAATGCTGTGGGAAATGGTATCAAAAGCTTTACTAACGTCTAGGTAGACAACATCCACAGCTTTTCCCTCATCCACCAAGTGGGTCACCTTGTCATAGAAGGAGATCAGGTTAGTCAAGCAGGACCTGCCCTTCATAAACCCATGCTGACTGGGCATGATCCCTTGGTTGTCCTGTACGTGCCACATGATGGCACTCAAGATGATCTTCTCCAGAACCTTCCCTGGCACTGAGGTCAGACTGACAGGCTTGTAGTTCCCCGGACCCTCCTTCCGGCCCTTCTTGTGGATGGGAGTCACATTTGCTAGCCTCCAGTCAATTGGGACCTCCCTGGTTAGCCAGGACTGCTGATAAATGATGGAAAGTGGCTTGGTGAGCACTTCTGCCAGCTCCCTCAGTACCCTTGGGTGGTTCCCATCTGGCCCCATAGACTTGTGTGCATCTAAGTAAGTGATGTAGCAGGTCACTCACCATTTCCCCTTGGATTATGGGGGCTTCATTCTGCTCCCCAACCCTGTTGTCCAGCTCAGGAGGCTGGGTACCCAGAGACCAACTGGTCTTACTATTAAAGACTGAGGCAAAGAAAGCATTAAGTACCTCAGTCTTTTCCTCATCCTTGGTCACTATGTTTCCCCCCGCATCCAATAAAGGATGGAGATTCTCCTTAGTCCTCCTTTTGTTGTTAATGTATTTATAGAAACTTTTTCTATTGTCTTTTACAGCAGTAGCCAGATTAAATTCTAGTTGGGCTTTGGCCCTTTTAATTTTTTCACTGCATAGCCTCACAACATCTTTGTAGTCTTCCTGAGCAGCCTGCCTCTTCTTCCATAGGCCAGAAACTTTCCTTTTCTTCCTGAGTTCCAGTCAAAGCTCTCAGTTTAGCCAGGCCAGTCTTCTTCCCCTCCAGCTCGTCTTATGGCACATGGGGACAACCAGCTCCTGTGCCTTTAAGATTTCCTTCTTGAAGAATGTCCAGCCTTCCTGGACTCCTTTACCCTTCAGGACTGCCTCACAAGGGCCTCTGTCAACCAGGCTCCTAAACAGGTCAAAGTCTGCCCTCCAGAAGTCCAAGGTGGAATTTCTACTAACCTCCCTTGTGCGTATAATCCCACCATGTTTCTGTGATGACGACTATATCATAGTTTTCCAGCTCCTCCTGTTTGTTGCCCATGCTGTGTGCATTGGTGTAGATGCACTTCATTTGGGCTATTGATCCCATCATCTTTTTGGGGGAAGAAGCCCTAATTCCTACCTGACCATTCCCAGGCACTTCCATTATTTCTAGTCCATCAATATCCCTTGTGTCTTTGCTATCATGTGTCACTCCATCCCCTACCTCCACTGGGATGGCAGACCAAAGGACCTTGCTAGCATGCCATCCCCCAGGCTTCTCTCTACGAGCCTGGTTTTATCCCTTTCCCCCTTCAAATCTAGTTTAAAGCTCTTTCAATGTGCCCTGCCAACTCTTGTGCAAAAATCTTTTTCCCCCTTTGAGACAGGTGTACCCCATCTGTCACCTGCAGGCCTGGTGTCATGTAAACTGACACATGATCAAAAAACCCAAAGTCCTGCCGGTGACAGCAGTCTCAGAGCAAGTCATTGATCTGTTGGGCCTTCCTGTTTCTTCCCTCATTATACCCTACAACTGGAGGGACAGAGAACACTACTCGTGCTCCTGATCCCTTAACCAGTTGTCCCAAGGCCCTGAAGTCTCTCTTGATTGCCCTCGAATTTCTAGTTGCGACTAGCACTAGCCTTTTTTTAATATTAGCTTTTAAGAAGAAAAGGGAATAAATATACAAATGATTAGGACCCATACAGTGTGAACACTTGCTTTTTATTTAAAGATGGAAGTTCCACATCTGTTTGACAGCTGTCCTGCTCTTCCATTTACTTGAAAAGCATATACATTTGACACTCATTCACAGACTGTTGCCTAAAGAAGAGTATCCTAGGGGATTTCAAACTGCCTTTTTATTCTGACATAGGGCTTTGCAATTCTTTACAAGCAGGTTATTTGAGCTTAGAAGCAGCTTGTAGAACCTCCAGTGTCAAGGTAAGAGAAGGATATGCTCTACAACAGTAGATAAATTAATGAGTTAGAAAAGGCTTTGCGAGAAAAATTAACTACTAGTTATTAAAAGCAGTTAATTCAAACCCTTAAGCACAAAAGGTGCTCTTTATCTTTGTTCCCCTTGAATTTAGTAACTCGGAGAATACAAAAAGCATGGTAAATACCTAATAGAGGGGTGTCGTCGTCTTTGTGTTTGGAAGAGTAGCATTTTATCTTTAGTGGTCTGATAGAAAGCAGGAAAGTGTCAAATCTCAGGTGTTCAAACATCATATGACCCCAGAACAGGTGCCCATCTTTTAGATTTAAGCTTCTAGGAATTACATTTTCTGGTTTTCTTCCACAAGCCTTGTGATTTAGAGGGGTCTGTCTTTTGCTTTTGTTTTTTGATTGCAATGTCCATATTACTCATGCCTTCCTCTCCTTCCCTTCCCCTTCCCACTGAAGCTGGCCTGCCCAAGGAACAAAACCCTTACAGAATTCTGCAAGGTTGAAGATAAGACTATAGTGGGATATATTCCAGTTAGTTCCACCTTCTCAAGTCCTCAGCCTCTTTTTCATCCAGCAACAACAAAGTATGTGGTAGCCATTCAGCCCAAGGCAGGTTAATATCTTTTCCACTAAAGGCCACAAATCATGTTGAGTGCGATAGGACTCAACAACTGTTTTATTTACAAATATGTTAATAACATTATAAAATCTCTCTTATTCATTTTCCCCTAAACATTGCTGCTTCCCACAGTTACTCTCCCAGCAGTACTTCAGATGCTTAGATTTTTCAATTTTCTGTTTCCTTTCTAGAAAGCCAGATGTCTTATTAAACTAACAGATGCAACAGTCTTTTCAGCTGGTAGCATCACATGCACGGTAGGTAGCATGGACTAAACAATACTCAAGGAAAGTTAACAGGGCTGCCATATCAGGAATCTAAAAAGAATTGTACTATTCGTGTGCCATTTGGATCACAACTACTAAAGCCAGTGGTTATCACAGTTTCCCATTTCTCTGCGTAGGAAATATTTCTTCTTTCTTCCCTACTCCCGGATCCAAAAAGACAACCTCTGCTCATAGAAGAGATTATGCAGACATCTCCCACTGCAGCATTGTTCCTCCCTTTGAGAAACAGGGCCTTTAAATCAGTGTGAAGATGTGTAAGTAAGTGGGAAATGAGATGTGGTCTTCCCTTTAATACCTTCTGCTTCTACTAATTTTGAAGAGACTGAATCCATCAGAACTTACATAACAATTTTCAGAGTTCACTATGCTCAAGCCATGTCTTTGAAGTCAGAAATACCAGAGTTGTCACCTAGGCCATCAGTATACTAATGGGACCACACCATGTGGAAAATAAAGCATGTCCAGAGATCCAGGCTGTTCACCTGACATCCCACTGATCATTCTGATGAAACAGATGAGTTTTAGTAAGTCTGTTGTATTAATTCATCTAATTTTAGTTTCTGTGAATTTTGATTAAAGTAAAAAGCTTGAGATAAAATGCAGGCATACAATATATATAACATAAGTTTGTATAATGACTTGTTTATGAATGTCCTGGTTTGGGGTGGAGCAGAGCCAACTTCCTGTTCAGTGAGAGAGGCTCTTGCTTATTCTTGTTGCTGTGGCAACCAGGGTCAGCTGACTTGGTTGCTTACCCTGTGGAGGGGTCACACCTGTGGGGAGGAGTGGACAGGTCAGGTATCCCAAACTGACCAATCGGGTATTCCATCCCATCTGCCATGCTCAGTATAAAAGCCAAGGGATCAAAGAGATCAGGTTGTTGCTTATTCAAGGGCTTCCTTTTCAATGGCTTGGCTTCTTCTATGGTTCTCTTTCTGTGATGACTGATGTCCAAGGAGGACCCTGTCAGTTCATCTGCCTTTGATCCTGATTCATGTGTTCTTGAAGGTAGATCTGGAATCCAGTTCCTATTTTTCACTGAGTACAGTCTGAAACTTCCCCAGTGCCTGCTGGTGACATCTCCCTGGGAGCTTGATATGGTTTTGTGTATATATATCTATTGTGTCTATTTCATTATATCCTTTTTATCTTATTATTGATATTTCATTGAAATAGTTTATTTTTTTCTAAACTCATAACTCTTCATCTCTTTTCTTCCTCTCCTTGGAGTGAGAACTAGGGGAGAGCATCTGTTGTCTTGTCATTGGCCAACCTGGCATAAACTGCGACAGATATATTGGCACCCAACATGAGGCTTGAGCTTCTAGTTTGCTCAGGGAATGTCATTCTTAAGTAAAATGTTATATCGTGCCTTTAGAGAGCATTGTTTGAAGTTAATTGATATAATGTTGCTTAACCTGCTGAATATATTTGCATGGTCAACTTGCTCCTTGTATTTGTATGCAGTGGTTTAAATGTACTATTTTTGTATGGTTTAGCTTTCTGATGTATAATATGATTACTTGGATAACAGCTGTACCTGCATATTTTGGGTATCATTTGATAGATTCTATTACTACTTGCACTTTTGTTTTCACCTGGGAAAAGTTTATCTTGCCCTTTAATGCTTATGTCAAAGAGCTGGGGGATGGAAACCCTTTAGGCTGTTCAGAAAATGAATATTACTTTCAAAAGATTGTGATTTTGTTGCTGGTTCTCCTGAATGTGTTGCAGGTGTGGTTTTATGTTGAACATTGGTACAGGAGGGAGTATTGTGTGACATGTGTTGCTGCTACTCAAATCCCATGGGCCAATTTGCAGATGGCACAGACAAACCACTGCCCAAGATACCCCTCCATGGGGCTGCCCATGCCTTTGCCCCTGCATTTACCAGGGGAAGCTGCGGCATCAGCCCCACCATAACTGGCCCCAGCGGCATTGGCCATGCCAGCCACCCCCCACCAGTGCAGGCCATGCTCCAGCCTATCCTGGCACCAGTCACTCAACAGTGTGCGGTACAAGTTACTCTGCCACCTGCACTGACACCAGTCACTCCAGCCTTGACAACAAGAACTGTTGCTATGCAAACTCCAACAGAACTGGTACAAATTGCCCTGGTGACCAGGAAGCAGAAAACAAGAGTAACTTGTTCCCCTGCCCCTTACGACAAAGACCAGCAGAAACCAGGTAGCATGGGAGAGAGTTCTTCTGACGAAGATCCAGGAGAGGGTCCTTCTCAGGCAGTGTCAATGCAGGAGGAGGACTCAGATGCAGAAATAATCGTTAAATCCTTCTCTATGAAGGATTTGAGAAATGTGAGGAAGGATTTTAGTTGTCAAGAAGGGGAGACACTTATCCCCTGGTAGCTCCAATGCTGGGACAATGGAGCTGATTGATTGCATAGATTTAGATGGTAGAGAAACTAGGCAGTTGGGAAACCTGGCCAGAGATGGAGCTATTGATAAAGCGATTGGGAGAAAGACAAATGCTCTCAGTCTCTGGAGCTGACTGCTATCAGCTGTAAAGGGCAGGTATCCCTTTAAGGATGATATCAAATGGGTCCAAGCAAATGGAACAGCATGGAGAAAAGTATCAAGTACCTGAGGGAACTGGCTGTGCGAGAGATGAATTATGGTGACTGGCAAGTGAATATACACCCTGATGAAATGCCATGCCAATGATCTTTGCTAAGGAAGTTTGTGCAGAGTGCACCATCAATGTATACCCATACACTGTCAGTAATGGTCTGGGAAGGATCCAAAGCTGATGCACCAACTGTAAATGAAGTGGCTAACAAGGCACAACATTACGAAGACAGTCTCTCTCGTCCCCTCACTGTGGCAGCCATAGAAGAAATGAGTGAGAAAACAGAGAAAATCATCAAGACATAGCTGAGAAGAATGAGAAAATAGATAAGAAGAATGATAAACTGTTTGATAAACTGACCAGGATGGAGAAAGAATCCCACTCTTCCCCTGAACGGACCCATGTCTCACTCATTAAGAAAAAATGCCCTCCTACGAAACTGATTCAAGAGAAACAGGATGCACACTGGGATTTCTTGTGGCTTTGCCTCTGCAACTATGGAGAGGACATGAGTAAATGGGATAAAAATCCTACTCCAGTCCCACAAGCACAAGTGCTTGAGTTGCAAGTTAAAGCAGATGGAAGAAAGAATTCTTCCAGGAGGATGGCTCCAGTCCAGATAGGAACTCATCTGCTAATTATAGATGTTGTCCTCAATGTTAAAGAAAGAATTTCTGCAGGAGGAGGGCTGCTCCAGTCCATGGTAAGCGATGCTCCGGTCTGTGTAGGAACTCAACTGCTAATTGTAGATGTTGTTCTCAACATCAGGGAGACCCTGCCTCCATCCAGGAGGAGGAGAGGGATAACAGAGTGTATTGGACTGTGTGGATTCAATGGCCTGGCACATTAGAGCCACAAAAGTATAAAGCCCTGGTGGACACTGGTGCACAGCGTACCCTATTGCCATCGAATCATAAAGGGACAGAATCTGTCACTATTTCTGGTGTGACAGGTGGGTCTCAAGAACTGACTGTATTAGAAGCCAAAGTGAGCCTGAATGGGAATAAATGGGAGAAGCACCCCATTGTGACTGGCCTGGATGCTCCGCGCATCCTTGGCATAGACTACCTCAAGAAAGGGTATTTCAAAGACCCACAGGGGTATCAGTGGGCTTTTGGTATAGCAGCTGTAGAGACTGAGGACATTACACAGCTGCCTACCTTACCTGGCCTTTCAGATGACCCTTCTGTGGTGGGACTGCTGAAGGTTAAAGAACAGCAGGTGCCAGCTGCTACTTCCACGGTGCACTGATGACAGTATCTCACAAACTGAGATTCCCAGATTCCCATCCAGAACTTAATTTGTTGGCTAGAGACCCAAGGAGTGATCAGCAAGATTCACTCACCCTTTAACGGCCCTATATGGCCAGTGCAAAAGTCTGATGGAGACTGGAGATTAACAGTAGACTATCGTGGCCTGAATGAGGTCACACCGCCACTGAGTGCTGCTGTGCCAGACATGCTAGAACTCCAATATGAACTGGAGTCCAAGGCAGCCAAGTGGTATGCTACAATTGACATTGCTAATGCATTCTTCTCAATCCCTTTAGCAGCAGAGTGCAGGCCACAGTTTGCTTTCACCTGGAGAGGCATCCAGTATACCTGGAATCGACTGCCCCAGGGGTGGAAACATGGACTGATTTGCCATGCACTGATCCAGACTGCACTGGAGAAGGCTGGAGCTCCAGAACACCTGCAATACATTGATGACATCATAGCGTGGGGTAATACAGCACAAGAAGTTTTCAAGAAAGGTAAGAAAATAATCAAGATTCTTCTGAAAGCAGGTTTTGCCGTAAAAAGAGGTAAGGTCAAGGGACCTGCACAGGAAATCCAGTTCTTGGGAATTAAGTGGCAAGATGTTCATCACCAGATCCCAATGGATGTGATTAACAAAATAACACCTATGTCCCCACCTACTAACAGAAATCAAACACAAGCCGCCTTAGGCATTGTGGGTTTCTGGAGAATGCACATTCCAGGTTACAGTCAGATTGTGAAACCTCTCTGTGAAGTAACTCGAAATATAAATGATTTTATGTGTGGTCCTGAGCAATGACAGGCCTTTGAGCAAATTAAACAAGAGATTGTACATGCAGTAGCCCTTGGACCAGTCCGAACAGGACGGGACATTAAAAATGTGCTGTACGCCGCAGCCGGGGAGAATGGCCCTACCTGGAGCCTCTGGCAGAAAGCACCAGGGGAGACTTGAGGTCGACCCCTAGGATTCTGGAGTCGAGGCTATAAAGGCTCCGAGGCCAACTATACCCCAACTGAGAAAGACATCTTGGCAGCATATCAAGGAGTTAGAGCTGCTTCAGAGGTAATTGGTACTGAAGCACACCTCCTCCTGGTGCCCCAATTACCAGTGCTGGGCTGGATGTTCAAGGGTGAAGTACCTTCTACTCATCATGCCACCGATGCTACCTGGAGTACGTGGGTTGCCTCAATCACACAGCAAGCTCGAATAGGAAACCCCAATCATCCAGGAATCGTAGAAGTGATCACAAACTGGCCTGAAGGCAAAGACTTCAGGATGCCACCTGAGGAGGTGGTGACTCATGCTGAGGAAGTCTTACCATATAATGAACTCTCAGATAATGAGAAACAGTATGCTCTGTTCACTGATGGATCTTGTCATGTTGTAGGAAAACATTGGCGGTGGAAAGCTGCTGTATGGAGTCCTACACGACAAGTCACAGAAGCTGCTGAATGAGAAGGTGAATCGAGTCAATTTGCAGAGGTAAAAGCCATCCAGCTGGCCTTAGACATTGCTGAAGGAGAAAAGTGGCCAATATCTTTATGCTGACTCATGGATGGTGGCCAATGCTCTGTGGGGATGGTTAAAGCAGTGGAAGCAGAGCAACTGGCAAGGCAAAGGTAAACCCTTCTGGGCTGCTGAATTGTGGCAAGATATTGCTGACCTGCTAGGAAAACTAGTCGTGAAGGTACGTCATGTAGATGCCCACGTACCCATGAGTCAGGCCACTGAGGAACACCGAAACAATCATCAAGTGGATCAGGCTGCTAAGATTTCCCAGACAGATTTGGACTGGGAACATAAAGGTGAACTATTTAAGCCATGGATGCTATTGTGAAGGTTATCCACGACTGTGAAACATGCGCCGAAATCAAGCAAGCTAAACAGTTAAAACCTTTGTGGTATGGGGGGCAATGGTTGAAATGTAAGTATGGGGAAGCTTGGCAAATTGACTACATCACACTCCCTCAAACACATCAGGGTAAGCATTACATGCTTACAATGGCGGAAGGAAGCACCGGATGGTTGGAAACCTATGCTGTGCCTCATGCCACTGCCCAGATTACCATCCTGGGCCTTGAAAAGCAAGTCTTGTGGTGACATGGTACTCCAGAAAGAATTGAGTCAGACAATGGGACTCATTTCAAAACCAGTCTTATAAGTAATTGGGCAAAAGAACATGGCATTGAGTGGGTATATCATATCCCCTATCATGCACCAACTTCCGGGGAAATTGAGCGATACAATGGATTGTTAAAAACCTCCCTGAAAGCCTTTAGCACAAGCTACCTGGTTAGTTAACACCAGGGGATCCATCAATGGAGCTGGTCCTGCTCAATCAGACCTTTTACATACTGTAGAAGGGGATAAAGTCCCTGTGGTGCATGAAAGGAATATGTTGGGGAAAACTGTTTGGGGTTTTTCCTGTCTCAGGCAAATGCATACCCATTTGTGGGACTGTTTTTGCTCAAGGACCTGAATGTACTTGGTGGGTAATGCTGGAGAATGGAGAAGCTCAATGTGTCCCTCAAGGAAATTTGACCCTTGATGAGAATGCACAATTGTGAGTCTGTCAGGTGACCCAAAACTGACCAACAGGGTATTCCATCCCATCTGCCATGCTCAGTATAAAAGCTGAGGGATCAAAGGGGTCAGGTTGTCTCTTCTTCAATGGTTCTCTTTCTTCAATAACTGATGTCCAAGGAGGACCCTGTCAGTTCATCTGCCTTTGATCCTGATCCATGCGTTCTTGAAGGTAGATCTGGAATCCAGTTCCTATTTTTCACTGAGTCCAGTCTGGAACTTTCCCAGTGCCTGCTGGTGACATCTCCCTGAAAGCTTGATAAGGTTTTGTGTGTATATATATAGTATTGTGTCTGTTTCATTATATCCTTTTTTATCTTATTATTAGTATTTCATTGAAGTAGTTTTTTCTAAACTCGTAAATCTTACTCTTTTTGGAGTGAGAACTAGGGGAGAGCATCTGTTGTCTTGTCATTGGCCAGCCCAGCCTAAACTGCGATAGTGAAGTAAATAATCATTTAAGCTCCCAGTAGCTACTGCTCTGATGTCATCTCATTATTTAAAACACTGAAACGTTGCAAAACATTTCTTGTAACATTGTCATATTCCACTCAGGAAAGGTGTGTGTGGGGGTTAAGTGACTCAGATTTACAAATCCCTAGCGACGTGGACTAAGGTAGACAAATTTCAAGGTCTGTATACAAACGTTTATTAGATTAGTAACCAGGTCTTAACTAGGTCCACGATAATTGGTTAGGTATATATCAATTATGGCAAGTGGTAAGGAATCCATTGCGTTCGTTAGCAACAGGTATACAGCAAATTAATTAATTATGGCAAGCGGTACAGTATGCCTTGTGTTACTTCTTTGAAAGGAAAAAGAAAAGGAGAAAAAAAAAAAAGAGAGAAGGAGAGGCATAACGAGAGGGGGAGAGAGAGAGAGAGAGATCACCAGTCCTGGTTCCAGTGTTAAGAGCTCCTCTGTAAAATCTCTTCAGTGTTTCTTCAGGGAAATCATAGAATCATAGAATGGTTTGGAAGGGACCTTAAAGATCATATAGTTCCAACCCCCCTGCCATGGGCAGGGACACCTCCCACTAGACCAGGCTGCTCAAAGCCCCATCCAGCCTGGCCTTGAACACTTCTAGGGAAGGGGCATCCACAACTTCTCTGGGCAACCTGTCCCAGTGCCTCACCACCCTCACAGTAAAGAATTTCTTCCTAATATCTAATCTAAATCTACCCTCCTTCAGTTTAAAACCGTTACTCCTCATCCTATTGCTACGCTCCCTCATAAAGAGTCCCTCCCCATCCTTCCTGTAGGCCCCCTTTAGGTACTGGAAGGCCACTATAATGTTTCCCCAGAGCCTTCTCTTCTCTAGGCTGAACAAATCCCACTCTCTCAGCCTGTCCTCATAGCATAGGTGCTCCGGCCCTCTGATCATTTTTGTGGCCCTCCTCTGGACCCATTCCAACAGGTCCATGTCCTTCTTGTGCTGAGGACTCTAGAGCTGGACGCAGTACTCCGAGTGGGGTCTCACGAGAATGGAGTAGAGGGGCAGAATCACGTCCCTCGATCTGCTGGCATTACTTCTTTTGATGCAGCCGAGGATGCAGTTGGCTTTCTGGGCTGCAAGTGCGCATTGCCGGCTCATGTTTTTCTCGTCCACCAGCACCCGCAAGTCCTTCTCAGGGCTGCTCTCAATCCATTCTCTGCCCAGCCTATAGTTGTGCCTGGGATTGCCATGACCCAGGTGCAGGACCTTGCACTTGGCCTGATTGAACTTCATGGGGTTGGCACAGGCCCACCTCTCAAGCCCGTCCAGGTCCCTCTGGATGACATCCCTTCCCTCCACCGTGTCGACCATGCCACACAGCTTGGTGTCATTGGCAAACTTGCTGAGGGTGCACTCAGTCCCACTGTCCATGTCGCCAACAAAAATGTTAAACAGCACTGGTCCAAGTACCAACCCCTGAGGAACGCCACTCGTCACTGGTTTCCACTTGGACATTGAACCATTGACTGCAACCCTTTGAGTGTGACCATCTAGCCAGTTCCTTATCCACCGAGTGGTCCATCCATCAAATCCATGCTTTTCCAATTTAGAGACCAGGATGTTGTGCGGGACAGTGTCAAACGCTTTGTACAATTCCAGGTAGATGATGCGGTTGCTCTCCCCTTATCTACCAATGCTGTGGCAACATCATAGAAGGCCACCAAATCTGTCAGGCCTGATTTGCCCTTGGTGAAGCCATGCTGGCTGTCACCAATCACCTCCTTATTTTCCATGTGCCTTGGCAGAGATTCCAGGAGGATCTGCTCCATGATCTTGCCAGGCACAGAGGTGAGACTAACCGGCCTGTAGTTCCCCAGGTCTTCCTTTTCTTTCCTTTTTGAAAATGGGGGTTATGTTTCCCCTTTTCCAGTCAGTGGGAACTTCAACAGACTGCCACGACTTCTCAAATATAATGGAAAGCAGCTTAGCAACTTCATCCTCCAGTTCCCTCAGGACCCGTGGATGGATTTCATCAGGTCCCATGGACTCATGCACCTTCAGGTTCCTCAGATGGTCCCGAACCTGATCTTCTCCTACAGTGGGCGGTTCTTCTTTCTCATAGACTCTGCCTTTGCCTTCTGCAACTTGGGTAGTGTGGTTGGAGCCCTTGACAGTGAAGACAGAGGTGAAAAAGTCATTCAGTACCTCAGCCTTCTCCATATCCTGGGTGACCAGGCCTCCTGTCTCCTTCCGGAGAGGGCCCACATCTTCCCTAGTCTTGCCTTTACCCCTGACGTACTTATAGAAGTCTTTCTTCTTGTCCTTGATGTCCCTGGCCAGATTTAATTCTATCTGGGCTTTAGCTTGCCTAACCTGGTTCCTGGTTGTTTGGACAGTTTCTCTGTATTCCACCCAGTCTACCCGTCCTTGCTTCCACCCTCTGTAGGCCTCCTTTTTTTTGCTTTTGAGCTTGTCCAGGAGCTCCTTATTCATCCATGCAGGCCTCCTGGCATTTTTGCCTGACTACTTCTTTCTTGGGATGCACTGCTCCTGAGCTTGGAGGAGGTGATCCTTGAATACTAACCAGCTCTCTTGGGTCCCTCTTCCCTCCAGTACTTTTTCCCATGTTACCCTGCCAAGCAGGTCCCTCAGGAGGCCAACATCTGCTCTCCTGAAGTCCAGGGTAGTGAGCTTGCTGCGTACCCTCCTCGCTGCCCGAAGGATCTTGAATTCTACCATTTCATGGTCACTGCAGCCGAGGCTACCCTTGAGCTTGACATTCCCCACCAGCCCCTCCTTGTTGGTAAGGACAAGGTCCAGCATGGCTCCTCTCCTCGTTGGCTCCTCTACCATTTGAAGAAGAAAGTTGTCATCGACACATTCCAAGAACTTCCTGGATTTTTGTGCCCTGCTGTGTTGTTCCTCCAACAGGTATCGGGGTGGCTGAAGTCCCCCATGAGGACCAGGGTCTGTGAACGCGATGCTGCTCCTATCTGTCTATAAAGGGCCTCATCCGCTCTGTCATCCTGGTCAGGTGGCCTGTAGCAGACCCCTACTGTCATGTCCCCTGCCGCTGCATTCCCTTTAATCTTGACCCATAAGCTCTTTGTTGGGTCTTCATCCATCCCCAGGTAGAGCTCCATGGACTCCAGCTGTTCATTGACATAGAGGGCAACACCCCCTCCTCGTCTTCCCAGCCTGTCCTTCCTGAAGAGTCTGTATCCCTCCATTCCAATGCTCCAATCATAAGAGCCATCATCCCACCATGTCTCTGTGATGCCAATAAGATCATAGCCCTGGAGGTGTGTGCACATCTCTAACTCCTCTTGCTTGTTTCCCATGCTATGTGCATTTGTGTAAAGGCACTTCAGCTGGGTGCCTGATGAAGCTGACTCACTGGCTGGAGCAGCTGCATTTCCTTCATGCTGCTCTTCAGGTGGTCTTCCTTTGAGGTGTTTTACCTGTGACTCCCTGGTTCCTATTGCCTCAGGAGCCCCTGGCTTGTCCCCATGAGACTTTGAGTGTGCTGCAGCATACTCAGCACATCTCGGAGCAACAGGTTGAGGGCCTTCGCTAGTGACCCACCCCTCAGACCTTGGAGCATCATCCCTTGGCTTGTCACGAGGAAGCCGGGTAATATCCCCCCCCCCCCAACAAGCCTAGTTTAAAGCTCAGTCAATGAGCCCTGCTAGCTCATGAGCAAACACCCTCTTCCCCCTTTCAGAAAGATGAAACCCATCCGACACTAACAAGCCTGGTGCCATGTAGGCCATCCCATTGTCGAAAAACCCAAAATTGTGGCGGTGACACCAGCCACGGTGCCATGTATTGACAGACTGCACACATCTGTTTCTTTCAGAGTCCCTGCCTGTAACTGGGAGAACAGAAGAAAAGATAACCTGCACCCCAGACTCCCTTATTAACCTTCCCAAGGCCCTGAAGTCTCTTTTGATTGTTCTTGGGCTATGTGTTGCCACCTCATCGCCACCCATGTGAAAGAGCAACAGCGGGTAGTAGTCCAAGTGCCGAACCAGGCTGGGAAGTTTCCTCGTGATGTCCCTCCCCCAGGGAGGCAGCATACTTCCCTATGAAGAGGGTCTCCCTGGCATATTGGACCCTCTGTTTCACCTCAGAAATCTTCCCAGGGAAAATCTTCACTCTTCAGGGAAAGTCTTCCCCCTTTTATGTTTGCCCACTCCTACAGATGGTTTCATCTCAGGTTTATCCCCCCGGTGATGTGTGACATGATTTGGGTGGGGAGACGAGCTATAATAATGTATGTTTAGCACAATCTTGATAATCTTCATTAGCATATGCAGGGATGTGAACTTTAATATGCATTTTGAAGATAATGAGGCAAAAGTCATCACCAGGCATATCGTCTTTTCGAAGAAACAGCTCATCCTTCACGAGAGGAAAAACAGGGCTATTCTGTTTCTGTAAGACTTGTCATCCAGGCGCCAGTTTTCTCTCTCCCATGAATCACACAAGAGATAACCAGGTTCCTTGAGCAGAAGGCCTGGTACTGCAAGTGTTTGAGATATTAAAAATCTCTTCAGGCTGCTTTGTTTAGGAGAAATTACGAGTTGTCTCTTACAAACATCAATAATGTTTGATTATTAATCAATAATATAATATCAATAATATAAAATAATCAAAACATCAATAATAAACATAATCCTTTCCAAATTACAATGCTAGAAAGTTAAAGACATAGTTAAAGTTAGCTTCTTCATTCGTGCCTAGAGACATAATTAATAAAGGGCTTTTAAGAGTTAATAAAGAAATCAGAGAGGGAAACTAGCTCTTCAAGCTATTTCACCATTTCCCCTCCCCTCATTTGGATTGGACTGTGTTAGTGTATGAGTCAGCTAATTATGAAAGACTTCTCTGAAAGGAATTAGATGAACCCAGCATCTTTAATAGAAACAGATCTTGTGACCTGGCAGAGTTCCCATCATAGTCCAAATAAAGCCCACTCAGATGTGACCACTTCCTTTACTGCAACTCAAAGAAGAGAGCGAAACATCAGTATGAGCTTCCTTCCTCAGCTAAGCATCTTTCCAGTGTTCCTGATGGACAGGGAAGTAACCTTTCCAGTTTATCATTTGCTACTCTGATGAATCAAATCATATGTGGCATTAGACCCAGAGATAAACTAGTTTTATGTTATTGAGATCAAAGTTATGATTTTGCATCAAAATATGATTTTCATATGTCTGTTTACTGTTGTCTTCAAAAAATCTCCAGGACCTCTCTCAGATGGACAAAGTAGGTATTTTACAGTGGCAAGCCTGATGAAGTTAACTGAGAGCACCTCAACTGGAGGTTAAGGGTTGTAAGGTTGTCCAAAGGCACTATTATCCCAAACCTGCTTTCCAGCTTCAGGATTTTTGAAACTAAACGCACCTCATGCACTTCACCACCTGGTGAAATGATTCTGCATTTTGGTTACTGGGTCTGATCTCAGATCCTTTCACGTTAGTTGCTAGATTCTGCTGACTTCAGTCACCATTGAACTGAAATCACACTATAGTTCACTGCTTTGAAAGAACGACTGGAAAAGTATGAAGCTTTAGTTGGTTTTGTCTTTGTGAGTCAAGCCAGTAGCCTTAAAGATTAGCTTCACGATAAACCCAAGCTATGCAATAGCTCAATCAGATTTGCAAACTTAACTCACTGAGGTGATATAAGTTGTAACCTGGACACTAAATGAACATTTAATTCATTTAGCAAGTCAGATGTGTCAGTAGAACTGGCCAGTTACCTGTATAGACAAGTTATATCACTCGCACCTGGTTAACATCAAGTAAAAGAGCTTGGGGAAGAAACAAAGTGAGAAGTAGAGGCAGAAACAAACTCCAGGTATCAACAGCCAAGCCAAACCATCTTTTCACAAAACACTCCAAAGCTGTCAGAGCAAAAGAAGACACACCTCTCTAACCTATATAGCTACTTATCCTGAATTAACTATATAGCTTCATGTATTATTAGTGGACTTTTGGCCTATTAAAATTCAAAGTAGACAAGGCTAAATTGGTCACAGAGATCTCTCAAAATCTTGCTGGGAAGTAATTTTTGGAAAGGAAGATCTTCCATTCAGAGGGAATAAGTGTTTTTAATGCACTGTTTTTGCAGTGGGATCCAACAGTGTAAGAACACCGAAATCAATCAAATCTCTCCTAGCAATTTAGATTACAAACTGACTTTCAAAGTCTGAAGGATTAGCTTTACTTATAGTACTAAACATATGGCCAAATTCTCTTCTTTCTTATGCTAGTTAAAATATCAACAAATACTATAAAGGAAGGCAAAAATTGACTTCTTATAGGACTGAAAAAATAAAAGCTATTTAAAAAGATTCTGTTATCCTTACTAGTCTGTAATCATGTTCACCCATGAACTTAGTATTGCTAAGTAGGGGGAGTTTTGTTTTGTTTTTTGTTTTGTTTTTTAACCTTTTTCCTACCTACCAACTTGGTCTACTCTATTTAAATTTTCCAGCAGATTTCACATGTATTTATTGAGCTCTTTAGTTACATTTGACCTAATATACATGTTTTCTTTCTGTTATTTCATGTGATAGCCCATGAGATTAACTGATGTGATGGTTTATTTATATTTGGTTAAATGTCTATTTCCCTGGCCTTGAAGTTAGCCAGGAGAATAACACGCTTTCGGTGTTAGGTCATGATTTCTAGTGAAGACATTGAATAACACGTCTCCTATTTATTTCATTAATTTTCTGCAACTAAATCTAAACTAATGCCTGTTAGTGCTCTCCAAAGGGTAGTTAGAATCAGGTAGTCTTTGCTGATTATATGTTTACTTTTCAATATGTGCAATAAATACTATTTATCCTCTATGTCTGTATTATAGCAAGTTCCTGTGAAGGAATGCTCCCTGGTAAACTAAACCAGAGACAGAGTGGGAACTGAAGCAGTTTCAAATCAGATAGATAAACATCTGTCACTTTTACTATTAAGTGTAGTGACCCTTGTAAACAATTTATTGCTTTTAACTTGCTGGAAGAAATAAAATTCATTATTAAAATGTTCTTATTCAAACTAAAATGTGTTTCTGCCAAAAATTATGAGAGAAAAAAGATTTAAAAGTTTATTTTGGATAGAATCTAATATTTGAAATGAGTAGTCTCACTTCAGGATCTTTCTGTGTGAAAGTTCAGTTTCTCAGTGGGTACCTGGAGGATATATTGGCTGTACCTAGCTCATACTTGTATTAGGTTTCTGTGGCAAGGTTTTTGTAGTGTGGGGGGGGGGCGGGCGGGCTACAGGGGTGGCTTCTGTGAGAAGCTGCTAGAAGCTTGCCCTATGTCAAATAGAGCCAATGCCAGCTACCTCCAAGACAGACCTGCCGCTGTCCAAGGCCGAGCCAATCAGGGATGGCGCTAGCACCTCTGTGATAACATATTTAAGAAGGAAGCGCAAGAGCAGCTGGGAAAGAGGAGTGAGAATATGTGAGAGAAATAACTATGCAGACACACCAAGGTCAGTGAAGAAGGAGGGGGAGGAGGTGCTCCAGACGCCGGAACAGAGATTCCCCTGCAGCCTGTGGTGAAGACCCTGCAGCTGTCCCCCTGCAGCCCATGGAGGTTAATGGTGGAGCGGATATCCACCTGCAGCCTGTGGAGGACCCCACGCTGGAGCAGGTGGTATGCCCAAAGAAGGCTGTGACCCTGTGGAAAGCCCGCACTGAAGCAGGCTCCTGGCAGGACCTGTGACCCTGTGGAGAGAGGAGCCCACGCTGGAGCAGGTTTGCTGGCAGGACTTGTGATCCCATGGGGGGCCCACACTGGAGCAGTCTGTTCCTGAAGGACTGCACCCCGTGGAAAGGACACGTGGAAGGGACCCACAGTGGAACAGTTCATGAGGAACAACAGCTGATGGGAAGGACTCACATTGGAGAAGTTCATGGAGAACTGTCTCCTGTGGGAGGGACCCCACACTGGAGCAGAGGAAGAGTGTGAGGAGTCCTCCCCCTGAGGAGGAAGGAGCAGCAGAGACAACATGTGATGAACTGACTGCAATCCCCATTCTCCGTTCCCTTGTGCCACTCTGGGGGCGGAGGTAGAGAAATCAGGAGTGAAGTTGAGCCCGGGAAGAGGGGTGGGGGGAAGGTGTTTTAAGAATTGGTTTTATTTCTCATTATCCTCCTCTGATTTGATTGGTAATAAATTAAATTAATTTCCCCAAGTCGAGTCTGTTTTGCCCGTGATGGTAATTGCTGAGTGACTCCCCTCGTCCTTATCTCAACCCACAAGCCTTTTGTCATATTTTTTCTCCCCCTGTACAGCTGAGGAGGGGGATTGATAGAGCAGCTTTGGTGGGCACCTGGCATCCAGCCAAGGTCAACCCACCACAATGCCACATAGCCTAGGGGTTACTGCACTTTCTGAGTAATGGGATATATTGTCTTTAAGCCCTCTGATTCAGAGGATTTGAATAACTGGTCTCCAAGAGACCTCTCAGGACGCTGCTAACCACAAGAACAAGGATTGGTACAAGGACCATCTTCTCAGCCATTTTTTTTGGCAGTAATGAACCCACTTTTTTAGCTAAGTCTCAAGAATTTAAACAAACAGAAGAAAAATATTTCAGGAACGCTGAAACTTCAGGGTGGTTGTTAGGGCAAAATTACTACCCAAGACCAACCAAAGCACATGAATACTTTTAGTGAAGTAAAACTGCATTTTTCTATAAATAAACAGTTTTCACAAAAAACCTGATGGTCCTGACAGACAACTCTGTGTCCTTGCACCATGCCATCTATCCAGATAAACACCATTCTGCATTTCAGTATCTTTCTTACCTGAATTATCTGTTTTTCACAGAATGGAGATGGTACAAAAATCAGTACGTGAAGCATGAAGATATTTAGAAAAAGAAAGGTTTCCCTTTCCAAATAAATTTAATATTATAGAAATTAAATTACTCTGTACCAGCAATAAAAAAAAAGCAAAATCCTCTTAATATTTTGGCAAAGGTTTAATTTTTGTTTAATTTGGTTCCTATTGGTTCCCCACAGCATTTACTCCTCTTATATGATTTACTATTCACGTCAACCCCCTTTTCTTGTTTAAGAACCACCTTCCCAAGTCCTCTGTAATTCTGCTATTTAAACTGTATCATGACATGGTGGCTTTTTTTTTTTTCCAAAAGAATCTTTCTATACAGCCCCAGCAGTTTTTAAAATTAAAATTAGTCAAAAGTTAACTTGAAAATACCGTTGTTTTGGCTAAATCACACTGTCAAACAATCACCACCAAGACAATAATAATTTTAATCCAATCACATTTATGCTCGTATCTAACTTTATACCAGTATCCCACTGGAATTTCCTTACCAGGGCACACAGCTAGAGACTGCCTTGCACAGCAGACTGCAAGGTGCAACATATTGACAACTCTATATGCGTACAGCTAGGTGTCTAGCCTAAACAGCTGCCTGCCTGCACAGCTCCTGTTCTTGCTCTTCTTGCCAGAGAGTCAGAGCTTGCATCATTTTTCAGCTCCCAGAAGAGACAGTAGCTATCTTCTGCAAGGCAAGGGGAGGATTAGTAAATTTGGTTCTCTGGGACTTTCCCTCCAGCTGTGTCCCAGACCAGCCCTCTCTCCTATTCCCCTGAAACAGGAGGAAGACCTGCTAGTGGAAGAAAAGGTGAATATTGGCAGCTATGAAGTGCTTGTGAATGCCAAATACAAGGCAAATGAGAAGGTGGATAGGGAATCAGCAGAAGAAACAGATTCACAGAAAAGAAAGAGAATACACACCCCTATCCTTCCTCTTGAGGATCTCTGAAACCACCCGGTATATTCCAAATCTCTAACGACTTGCCCTTACACTCCCTTCTCTCAGGCTTTCCTGTCTCTCCAACAAAACCCACCATGTCACGAGCACAGGACTGATTTTTCCTGCTGAGAAGTTTTGAGCTAGCTCTGAGCTTGAAAAAGAGAGCATGTCACTTGATCCTTCCTTGATACAATCCTGGCCACGGCCAGTTCAGGATCTAGAGCCCTGGTTTGTAAAGGAGAATCATCCAGTCTTCAAAAGACTCAGCAACGATATGGGTCTCCAACAAAAATGAAAGCAGAAATCTATTCTAAAGAACTAAATATAGTACAATAAAAAAATCCAATACTTCTATTCACAATCTAGTGCGCTCCCACCAAGAATGTCTTATCTGTAAGAGGACACCGGCAGAACCCACTTCATATTGTGACTCTGGATATGAATACCCCTGCGAGATGATAGAGCGCTTGTCCTGGTTTGGAGTAAAACAGAACCAATTTTCTGATCAGTAATTTTACTTTTCAGTTAAGCCTCTTCTAACGAACTGAACTCTCTGAAATTAATGGCATATTTGTCCAACAGTATCCACTTCCAGAGTGATAAAACCCGTTTGTTTATAATTTATACAGAAACACAGAATGATAGGGGTTGGAAGGGACCTCTGGAGATCATCTAGTCCAACCCCCCTGCCAGAGCAGGGTGACCTAGAGCAGGTTGCACAGGAACGCGTCCAGGGGGGGTTTGAATGTCTCCAGAGATGGAGACTCCACCACCTCTCTGGGCAGCCTGTTCCAGTGCTCTGCCACCCTCAAAGGAAAGAAGGTCCTCCTCATGTTTAGGTGGAACTTCCTATGCTCAAGTTTGTGCCCATTACCCCTTGTCCTGTCCCCGGGCACCACTGAAAAGAGCCTGGCCCCATCCTCCTGACACCCACCCTTTAAGTATTTATAAGTGTTGATAAGATCCCCCCTCAGCCGTCTCTTTTCCAGACTGAAGAGACCCAAATCCCTCAGCCTTTCTTCATAAGAGAGGTGTTCCAGTCCCCTAATCATCTTGGTAGCCCTTTGCTGTACCCTCTCCAGCAGTTCCCTGTCCCTCTTGAACCAGGAAGCCCAGAACTGGACACAGTACAAAGGAATGGTATGCAGAGAGGCTCTTGCTTATAATTGTTACTGTAACAACCAAGGTCAAGTTAATAACTTTGTTATTTGCCCTGTTGGAGGGTCAGAAGCAGAAAAAGGTAGAGGGGTTGCACCTGCAGGGAGGAGCAGACAGGACAGGTGACCCAAAAATGGCAAACAGGGTATTCCATCCCATCTTCATCATGCTCAGTATAAAAGCTGAGGGATCATAGGGTGTCCTGGGTTGAGCGACACAGGACTAACTTATCTTCTAATACTTGGGAAAACTGCACTTTTGGAAGACTCTAGTGTCTGAATTTGTGAAAATATTTACTTCATAGCCAGCTAGGCTATGTGGGATTCAAGGTCTCAGTGTTTTCAAGCCTTGCCAGGTGCAGGGATGAGGAGGAGCGAGGCCTGGGCATTTGACCCAGGCTGGCCAACAGCATTATTTCATACCATGAATGTCACATTCTATATAAATTAGAAAGTTTGCTGTGTAGTTTCTCTCTCCCTTGATGGCAGCAGTCCAGAGAAACTCCTTGCCCTGGTGCCAGACCCCTGAGGCCTTCCCTTCCCCCCGAAGCCATACCACTCGCAATGTCTGACATCAGCTGTCCACTGCTGGGAGTGCACAGCTTCCTACTGATATAATCGTCTGAGTATAATCCTCATATATCTTATATTGGTATCGGGATCAATATTGGTTCTTTAGTATTACTAATGTTAATTATTTAGTATTCTATTAAATCTCTGTTTACATTTCAACCCTCGGGTTTCCTTGTTTTTCCCGATTCCCCTTTCCGTGTGGGGAGGGGTCATCGGGTGATAGAACAATTGTCTAAATGACAATGAATTGCTGTGGGTTCTTCAAACCATAACACCAGCAGGACTAGGGAAGTTTTACCTCTGTACTCGGCACTGGTGAGGCCGCACCTCGAGTACTGTGTTCAGTTTTGGGCCCCTCACTACAGGAGGGACATTGAGGTACCAGAGCGTGTTCAGAGAAGGGCAACGAAGCTGGTTAGGGGCCTAGAGAACAAGTCTTATGAGGAGCAGCTGAGGGAACTGGGATTGTTTAGCCTGGAGAAAAGGAGGCTCAGGAGAGACCGTATCACTCTCTACAACTATCTGAAAGGAGGTTGTAGAGAGGTGGCGGTCAGTCTCTTCTCCCAAGTAACAAGTGAAATAACAAGAGGAAAGGGCCTCAAGTTGCACCAGGGGAGGTTTAGATTGGATATTAGGAAAAATGTCTTCATTGAAAGGGTTATCAAGCACTGGAACAGGCTGCCCAGGGAAATGGTCGAGTCACCATCCCTAGAGGTATTTATAAGACGTGTAGACGTGGTGCTTAGGGACATGGTTTAGTGGTGGACTTGGCAGTGCTAGGTTAACAGTTGGACTTGATGATCTTAAATTTCTCTTACAACAAAAATGATTCTATGATTCTATATAAACTCCTAGCAATTTCTGCAATTATCAGTATAATTCATTGCAGAGTTAAATGAGATTTGAAGTGATCAGTTATATAGTCTGGCCTGGGTGACTTATTAAGATATGTTCATTTCAGCAACATCATTTTAACACAGCTAAATGCTTTGCCATATGCCTAAAAAGATTTAAGGCACACTTTTAGGTTAGAAGATTGTATCCTGGAAAGCTGCAACACTAAAAAGCATATTTGAACATATGCTGCCTGTACAAGAAGCTAAATGCAATTCTCAAATGCATTAGCAGGAAACATGAAGGTAGGAGTAGGGAAGTAATTTCATACAGAAATTACAGAATGTCTCATTGGAATAATCTTACCAGATTTGGTATCAACACTTTCTTTTAATAAGGAAGCTGACAGCTTGGAAATTTTTCAGATAGACCTACAATAGTGATTCAAGGAATTATAGTGAAAGATTGACGAAGCTCAATTTATTTTGCTTGTTCAAAAGATGTTGTAAAATAGGTGGGGCAGAAAACTTTCCAGTAAGATCAGAGACTTGTGTGTGAGAGAGTGGTATGTCATGAAATATGCAATCTGTCCAGGCTTATAGTACATGGAAAAATGACTTGAACTCCAGAATTGTGAAAACCGGATTTTTGAACCATTTATTATTTTCTAAATTTCTGTTGGAAAATCAAAAGCATCTTTGTCTGGAACTAGTCAAAAGGCAAATTTTTCATATTCCAGATAAGTATCAAGGGAAGATCCTTCTGACAGACAGTGTTTTAGTTTAGAAAAAAAGGGTATACTTTGATAAAAAAAAATGAAGAATATTTTCTGTCTTTTGCTTTGAAAACATGTGAAATTTCATAGAATCATAGAATGGTTTGGGTTGGAAGGGACCTTAAAGATCATCTAGTTCTAACCCCCCTGCCATGGCAGGGACATCACCCACTAGACCAGGCTGCTCAAAGCCCCATCCAGCCTGGTCTTGAACACTTCCAGGGAAGGGGCATCCACACCTTCCCTGGGCAACCTGTCCCAGTGCCTCACCACCCTCACAGTAAAGAATTTCTTCCTGATATCTAATCTAAATCTCCCCTCCTTCAGTTTAAAACCATTACCCCTTGTTCTATTGCTACACTCCCTCATAAAGAGTCCCTCCCCATCTTTCCTGTAGGCCCCCTTTATGTACTGGAAGGCTGCTATAAGGTCTCCCCAGAACCTTCTCTTCTCCAGGCTGAACAACCCCAACTCTCTCACCCTGTCCTCATGGGAGAGGTACTCCAGCCCTCTGATCATCTTTGTGGCCCTCCTCTGGACTCGCTCCAACAGCTCCCTGTCCTTCTTATGTTGGGGGCCCCAGAGCTGGATGTAGCATTCCAAGTGGGGTCTCACCAGAGCAGAGTAGAGGGGCAGAATCATGTCCCTCGACCTGCTGGCCACATTACTTTTGATGCAGCCCAGAATGCTGTTGTCTTTCTGGGCTGCGAGCACACATTGCCAGTTCATGTTGAGCTTCTCATCCACGAACACCCCCAAGTCCTTCTCCTTGTCGTGGTTTTTGCCGGATTGGCCAATCAGAACAACAGATGGCCCTCCCTCCCCTCTCTCCAAAGACAGGAGAGGAAGAGATAAGGAGATTTATGAGTTTAGAAAAAGAACTAAACTACTTTAATGAAAATAATAATAAATAAGGAAATAGTAAATAATAATAGAATAATAAAAATTAAAGAAAAAAAGTATACAATATATACAAAACCGTATCCAGCTCCCAGGATGACGATCGCGTCACCAGCAGGCACAGGGAAAGTCCCAGACTGGAGTCAGCAACGGACAGGAGCTGAATTCCGGAACTAAAGTCAGGAGTGCTCGGATCGGGATCAAAGGCAGACGAACAGACAGGGTCCTCCTCAGACGTCGGCCATTGAAGAAAAAGCGAGCCAGAGCCCCCTTGCCCCTTTGATCCCTCAGCTTTTATACTGAGCGTGATGCATATGGGATGGAATACCCTGTTGGTCAGTTTTGGGTCACCTGTCCCGTCCGCTCCTCCCTGCAGGTGGGACCCCTCTATGCTTCTCCGCTTCCGACCCTCTAACGGGGCAAAACAGCAAAGTGAGCTGACCTTGGTTGTTATAGCAATAAGTCTAAGCAAGAGCCTCTGTGCATACCGTTCCTTGGTATAATCAGGTCTTATCAGTCTGAGAGTGAACAGTTTCTGAACAATATGTTGTTAATTTCAGACTTTAGTCAGTTAGAAGAGGCCCAGCTAAAAAGTAAAATTACAAATCAGAAAATTGGTTCTGTTTTACCTCAAACCAGGACACTCCTCAATCCATTCTCCGCCCAGCTTGTATTTGTGCTTGGGATTTCCCTGATCTGCATGCAGGACCTTGCACTTGTTCTGGTTGAACTTCATGGAGCATGGTGGGGGTTGCACCTTGGATCCAGTTTCTGAATTCAGCTCCCATCTGTCGCTGAGTCCAGTCTGGAACTTTCACAGTGCCTGCTGGTGATATGATCGTCCTCCTGGGAGCTTAATACTAGTTTTGTATATGTTGTATATATATCATTATTTTCTTTTTTGATATTATTATCTTTTCTTTTTATTATTAGTATTTTATTTAAGTAGTTTCATTTCACCTCATTCAACTCATAAGTCTCTCTCTCTCTTATTTTCTCTCTCCTTCTCTGAAGGGGAGAGAAGTAAAATAGAGCATCTGTCATTCGTTTTAGTGGCCAGCCCAGCCCAAACCACAAGTTGCATATCTTGAGAAATGGAAGACAATTTTAATGAACAGTTGGTATGTAACAAATAAATTTTGTGCCCTGCTAGCATATTGTATTTATATCATATTTAGAACCTTCACTCCACTCCTGAAAACAAAGCTCTGTATTACCCGAGTTAAAGGTGAAGTAGTTGCTAGTGCTCATATTCTGGTCATTAGTAGGTGAAAAAAGCACATTTGCTTAAATAAAATGTTATGTTAACAACTGAGTCCTGTTACCTTTCAGTAATGGCAAAACCATGCCACCCCACCTGTATCTTTACTTCACTGAGATTTGGTGAGGTAAACGTACTACTATTCTTAACAACTTCTTAATTTTCCCTGGAGCTGAATTAGAGAGTGACTATAGCAAAAGAATTTCAAAGCCTTGTAAGAAGAATATGAAGTCACTCAGTTTAGGACTTGTAAAAGAGCCTTAAGAAAAGTGTTTCAAGAGGCATATGAAAACTTGAAGAACTTTTTTTCTTTTTAAATAGCAGCAGTCTTTAAAATAAATAGATTAGAAAAAAATAGGTTTTATATTTCATAGGTTTCCTTGATATGGATTTTAGATGGCGAACACATTGATGTCACTGAAGCATATATTATAAAATCATAATTGAGGGCAATGTGATGGTATCATCAGTTGTTTAATGGTATAGAACTTCCACTTGAATAACAAAGTAAAATTATGACAATTCATATGAACTTTGGTAAATGAAAATTTGTATTTCCACTGAAAATATACCAACTGATCATGTTCAGCCAGATCTGTAGCTGGTGGGCAGAAGCACACTTCTATTGTGGTCACTGTCGCAGATTTTCCTGGATCACAGACCTATGATCACTGGTTTTGGAACTCTGCAAAGGAAAGGAGAAGGCCTGGGGAGACCTCTGTTCCCTGCATAGCATCTTTTCTAGTCTCACAGCACTGATTATTTCAAAGCATTGTTATCTTTGAAAGCTGAAGTTCAATTCATGCTTATTCTCTTAACCTCATACCAATTCCTCATAATCCAGAGGCAAAACTGATGTATTTGGTTCCAGCTCCTTTCTCGCCACTGTAAAATGTTCATCAAGGACTCTTGAAGCAAAGAAGGAAACTCATACTAACCAGTGCAGTGAGATGGTCAATGCAGGAATAGTTTGAGCCCAGGCAACATCTCTCAGCCACTAAGTGCCTGTCTCCACAGAATCCAGTCTGCTGAGAGCAGTATCCTTTGCCATGCGCCCTGACCCTGCTTCCATTTCCTTTGACTGTGTGTAAGGGAATAATGAAGAGATGAAAGGAAAAATACACAACTGCAATGTTAACGCCTGGAATGAGGGATGGTGAAGGGTCAGTTTGTGATTTTGGCCAAAAGAATATAGTGAAAAAGGTGGAGATCTTGCCTATGTAATTAATGGGGTTGTTCTGATAACAGATACTTTAGTTTGCTGGCATAGCCAAAGAGAGAAGTTTCAGTTTTGTTTTGCATAGTTGCTAAAACATTTTATTTCAGAACCTCCTGCCAGCTGGCCATTTATTCCTCTTCCTCTTCCACACCATGTAATCCAGTGATTAAAGTAGCACCCAGGGTGTAGAACAACAGGTTTGCATCTCCTCTGTCCAACTTGGAGGAAAGTTTTGATTTCTTCCTTGTCAGGCAAGCATGCTACATTTTAAAAAGTGCAGTATGAAGTGGAGGGCCTATCCAAGTCTCTCCCATTGAAGGGACAGACAAATAAACTGAATCAGCAAGGGAGAAATTCAGAAGAGGTATGAGAGAAAAAAATGGAAATGCCAACCTGAAAAACTCAGATTCTCCAGCTCTGTTGGAAGGTTCCACTGTCACCAATGCATGGTGATAATTGACACCATGGTGACATTGACACCCATGCACTCAAATGTGTATGAATGTATCTAACTGAGGAGCCTGCCCAGCGAGCATAAGGAGGAAGAGGCATTAACATAGGGAAAGAACAGTGCATAGACCTCAGATCAACCATCTTCATTCCTTCTTTTCACCATCTGGATCTGATCTTTAAGCTCAGTGGTACCTCTGTCTTTGCCTCTGACCTTTGAGACTCAAATCACAATTGCTTAAGTGCAGGAAAGAGAAAATCATTAAGGCAAAATATTTTTAACAGTGAACAGAGCAAGACAGCACTGACAATGAGGAAGGATTTCTCTAAAAATAAAATAATCAAGCATGCTAGAATAACTTACAGATGGTTTTATTTTATAAATGAGGACTACTGGCACAATGTCTATATCTCAACACATATTCTTTAATACATACAACTAAATAAACATTGATAACCTCTAGCCTGACAGAACATGAATAGGAAAGCCTATGCTGCAACACTAATTTGATATATTGCTCTACTTTATTTTGTTTTCTGCAGGTGCTGTTCACAGCTTTTCCTATTCTGAGAGGAAAATTTCCAAAAGTCACTTTTTCCCTGACAGCACAATGTTTATATTCATGCTACAACTTGTCGGCATATAATACTGAGTACTATGAATGATTATGTACTGGTGCATTTTTTTCTTAATGAATGGGACAAATTTACAAAGGATTAATTCTTGCCCTAAAGTTATTTTTATTTTATTTGTGCAAAATATAGGAAATTCAGTTCATACAGTGAGATTCAACTTACTTAACATTAGCCATCTAAAAATTAGAAATTTTGTATAAACCATTTATATAGCTTCCCTTTATAATCAATGATCTATCCATCTAAAAAGGCATGTAAGGTAAATTTTCTCCTAGCAGTTCCTGTGCCTCTACAGTGTTGGTAGAGGAAACAACTACTTTAGAGTACCTGTTCTAAACTGCTAAAGTTAGGTGAGATAGATCCCAGCTAACTAAAGGCTGGATAATACATACAAAGAGAAAACTGTAATAACATACAAATTATATTCATTACCTTGGGATAAGACTGATTTTTTCTCTTGAGGATCAGTCTTTGTCCAGGTAAATTCCCACTGAGTCCGACTAGAAATTAAATGAGAAAGAACCTTATTTGAGTTTATGGAGCAGATTCTCCCAAATTCAGCTGCTTTTTCAGCAGACAAAAGAAGCAACGGCCAGCAGAATCACTTTTCCTGAAGTACAACCACCAAAGTATTAGCATTATATAGACTGAAGTAGTCTCTGCAGTGTTTTGTCACTTAGCAACAAAGATAGTATTTTGTTGATTCAGTTTGCAGAATACCAATACATTTTCTTAGAAAACACATTGCTAGTTTGGATTTTTTAGCTCCATAAATTACGTGAGAGCAATGGGTGATGCTGATTGTCTAATTCCGTAGTGAAAGTTACCCACAAGAAGTGATACTACATAGAAAACCAGAGTATTTGTGTCTACATGCATGTCTACATGCACACAGACAAAGAAAGTAGCCAGTGGTGTCCACCCTGTGCACTCCCCATTTAACCATCTGAATGGCCACAGAGTTGAAAAGGGCATTTGGATATGAAAATATAAATATATAGAAACAATTGATACTTTTCATGTTCACAGATAGTTGCACTAAGTCACAGTGTATTTTCCTGATAACTTAGAGCCCATTCCACTGTCGTACACTGTTCCTTTACAACCCAACAGAAGTTGATGACATAAACATATCCTTTTCCCAAATGCTTGGGTTGTGTGTGATTTAACCTTTAACTCCTGCTTGTTATAGGTGAGATGTCAAATATTTCTTGTGAGCTTTTGGCAAGGGTTTGGATATGTTTTCACCACTCTTCCCCTAAGTAATGTAGGCTGCAGTCGCAGAAGCAGCACAGTGAGGTCTGCCTTCCCCCATCCCTCTGGACACTTCCTCCAAGCTCAAACAGGAAAATGATAACAATGCAGAGGGACCAGCCATGGGCTCACAGTAAATCTGCAATTACTTGAAATGTCACTTCCTGATTTTTGAAGCCTACAGAAGAATACTCTTCCAGACTGCACTGTGAATCTGAGGTGCCCTGGCGTGTGCACTCCTGGCACTGCCGGGGCTGGGGGCGGCAGGAACACAGAGCCGCACTGCTCAGCCAAACACCCTGACACTTCCAGGCGTGACAATCAATCTTCCTCTAGAAGCATATAAATGTTATTTGAAATCTGTAAACAGGATTTTATCCCAATTAAGGCTGCTACTTTTGCCTTAGAAAAATGGGCTTTAGTAGTTTATACACACATTAGAGGCCAATTTTCACTGCCAATCTGTACGGAGTTTAATTTTTCAGAAGTTTTGGGCCATGGCAGTCCTTGCTGCTTTGTCCCTTATAAACATCTGTGTAATTGTTTTCAGTAGATCCTTCTGAAAAATACCACCACACACCCCACCCTCCCCACTGCCAAGTGTTCACCCTAATGTTTGGGGTGAATATTTTACAGAAATATGAGGTCTTCAGTCCAGTTTATCACAAGAATGACAGTCCCAAGTGGGCTTGAGCATAGGTTACGGCAGGGGCAGCAATGAGTTAAGTCAACACTAGCTTAATAGAAAGCTACTTATAGAACTGTGATGTTAGTGTAAAGGATATTTCAACTCTGTAAGCAGTGTCAAAACTGTTGAATAAGAATTTACAGTAAGTTTTGGCATCACATGTATGCTTTCCCAACCTCATGTGTTTATAGACCAAGTTCTGTTCTTTAGGAGAATGCAGAAGAAAGCGCTGTGAAATTCTTCACACCTCTAAGAAATACTGCAAGCTGCAGTTCCACACCTAGCTAATCATACCTTGCCAGATTCAAATATACTAATTCATAATTTGAGCATAGGAAGTTCCACCTAAACATGAGGAGGAACTTCTTTACTTTGAGGGTGGCAGAGCACTGGAACAGGCTGCCCAGAGATGTGGTGGAGTCTCCAACTCTGGAGACATTCAAAACCCGCCTGGACACATTCCTGTGCAACCTGCTCTAGGTGACCCTGCTTTGGCAGGGGGGTTGGACTAGATGATCTCCAGAGGTCCCTTCCAACCCTATGATTCTATGATTCTATGATTCTATGATTCTATGATAAAGCAATAGAATTATAGAATCATCATAGAATCATAGAATATCTCGAGTTGGAAAGGACCTAAAGGATCATCGAGTCCAACTCCATGCTCCTTGCAGGACTACCTAAAACTAAATCATATGACTAAGCGCATCATTCATATGCTCCTTGAACTCTGACAGGCTTGGTGCCATAACCACTTCCCTGGGGAGCCTGTTCCAGTGACCGACCACTCTCTCAGTGAAGAACCTTTTCCTAATGTCCAATCTGAACTTCCCCTGATGCTGCTTCGTACCATTTCCCCATGTCCTATTGCTGGTCACCAGAGAGAGGAGATCAGCACCTCCCCCTCCACTGCCTCTCTTGAGGAAGTTGTAGACTGCAATGAGTTCACCGCTCAGCCTTCTTTTCTCTAAGCTGAACAAACCAAGTGACCTCAGCTGCTCCTCATAAGTCTTGCCCTTGAGGCCTTTCACCATTTTGGTTGCCTCCTCTGGACACACTCTGATAGTTTGATGTCCTTCTTATATTGAGGCACCCAAAACTGCACACAGTACTCGAGGTGGGGCCGCACCAGTGCAGAGTGGGACAATCACCTCCCTCAAATGGCTAGCTATGCTGTGCTTGATGCGCTTCAGGAAACGGTTGTCCCTTTTGGCTGCCAGGGCACACTGTTGACTCATATTCAACTTGCCATCAACCCAAACCCCCAGATCTCTTTCCGCGGGGCTGCTCTCCAGCCTCTTGTCCCCCAATTTGTATGATAACCAGGATAATCCCGTCCCAGGTACAGAATCCTTCACTTGCCTCTTGTTAAATTTCATGTGGTTGGTGATTGCCTAGCTCTCTAGTCTATCCAGATCTCTCTGTAAGGCCTCTCTACCCTCAAGGGAGTCCACAGCTCCTCCTAATTTAGTATCATCAGCAAACTTACTTAATGTACATTCAACTCCTGTGTCCAGATCATTTATAAAAACTTTAAGGAGTGCTGGCCCTAAAATTGAGCCCTGCAGGACCCCACTGGTGACTGTCCACCAGCCTGATGTAACCCCTGAGGACCTGCTGAGACCCAGTGGGTTCTACCATTTTAAGTTGTAATCCCCCGTGTTGTTCAACAATAACAGGCACATAGAGCACTTGAAAATCAGACAAACAACTGAAATTAATGACTGCAAAACTCATAGGAGATATCCTTTGACTAAGCACAAATTATTTCCTTCAGAGAACATGGCTTTTTAAGAAAAGTTGATTGGCTAAAAACTTGTGTACATTAGGAAGAAAAGCAAGGCGGTATATTTCCCCTCTAATTCTCACTAGTTTTAACACAGGTGTACAAATACCTGTGATCCTATGGAGATCATCCATACCTACAGTGATAACAGAGTGGGGATAATCCCATTCACTGGGTCTAATAGCCTGCAAGCTTCTATTGCCATTGATGTGGAGCACAGGAATAATAGTTATGAACTGGAATGCTCTATACATGTGCACAAATAGGGGCTGTCTGGATCCGCCCTGATGTTACTTCAGCGTTTACACAGTTACAATGACTACACTTCTTTGTTTTCTAGGTGCATTTCTTTGTTGATGCTTTGATAGTAAAAAGACATTAGGAAGAAGGGGGTCATAAGGCTAACTTTGAAGTCGGAAGTGTCCTACGCAGTAACAAATACCTCTGTCAGCATGTCACAGCAACACATAGCATAAGCAGGTATCAGAAACATTTATATAGGTTTTAATAGAGCTCCATCTGCTCTGTGCTGCTCAGTTTTATTTTTCTTTCCTGTAGATGAGAAAACAGAACATTTTTTTCTTGAAAATCCATATTCTGTTTTGACCAGATATGAAACTGTTTGATTTGAAAAAAACAATGGGAAACGGTCATCCTTTGCTGTGACATTTACTTGCTGTTTTGTTAGTAATGTTCGCTTAGACTTTAATTTAGAAAAATATCATCAGCCTTTATTGATTCAGCCTGGAAAATCTGTACAATTAAGCAGATGGAAATAAGCTCCTTTGTTGTTCCCTTCTCTGCCTACATTAGACTTTCCTATTATTATTATCATATAAGACCATAGCTGTGTTAGACAATATCTCACAGTTAGCAGGCATCACTACCTTGATATTAAGTAGATTTACTTTCTTTATGGAGACAAAGAGGTTAGCAATATTTTTGGTACTGTTTTGTACTGTTTTCAAGTGCATGGGGGTACCTTCTCAGATTTCAACATGTTCTGGAGAATATCCAAGGCCAGTCATAAACATAAAATAGCAGATTATATGAATTCCATAAATTATTAAGGGTCATCATTAGCCAACCTTTCTCCTCATTTCCATTTCCTTTTGACAGGAATGATGAATTTGTTATGAAAAACTTTCAAAAGTATAGGAATGTGAAAAATAGGCAGCCCGAATCTGTTTAATAAACTAGTCATGGATTAAAGTCCAGCTACACTGCAGTTTGTGGGACAGATTGAATAGCATCTAATAAGCACTTTTATAAACAACAGTCAATCGTAGGAAATAACTTCTGGAAATTTCAACTTCTTTGTGATTAGTTCATATTAGAGTTAAACATGAAGTACCTTGAAACTGTAGAAGTGATTTGAAACGATACCTTCAGCAGTATGACCAAGCTTCTGATCCAAAGAAGTTGTCCTTTTGGGAGTATGGCTTATCTATTTTGGATTATCTTTGACACAAAGAAAATCAAATGCAACCAAAACTCTCTATAAAAAGTAAATGACCTTCCCACTTCATTTGGGCTGCTAGCTAGGTGATTCAGTAGTCCTTAATTCACTTGACAACTTACTTCTGTAGACAAAGCAGGCAGTAAACCAGGAATTATTAGCAAAGACAAAAGTTTTAAATGTTCCTAGCTAGACAGAGTACGAGGAAGCACTCGTGATGTAACTCAATATGGCTCAGTTGAAATCACCAGCTGAGAACCTTTATAGCTTGTTGAAGATTTAAAACAAATGTCTTTATGCAGATTCTGATAACATAAACTTTATTTAGATTTAAACCCTAATATGGGTTTGTATAAACTGCTTAGCTCATATTAATGGAGTTGAATGTTTTTTCCGAGCATGAAAAATAGCTGCTGCTCGTTCATGGTCACTTGAAAGTGCTGAAGCTTCACCCAGTCTAATTATGAAGTTGCTGTGCTTGTTAGTTTATGCCTATATTTTTCAATGGAGGCACATTACAAGCTTTGCCTTTGTACTAGTTCAGTCCTGTCTCACTGGATCTCATTTCAGCAAATGCGTAAGGTACAGTGGCTTGCAGTCCACTACTAGCAGTGTGTGTGAAAATGTATGTGAAATGAATGGGTTTTCCTGGGCTTGCCATTGTTTTGAAGGCATGGTCAGACCAGTGTGGAGAGGTGGCCTGTGGGGAGACGATCCAGACCAAGTGTCAGTCCTTTGGTCAGGGGGTCTGACCTTTCATTGCACTGGGACCGAGTTTGCCTGGCAACAGCGAGTCCCGAGCTTTTCTGGCAACTGAAAGCCCTGAGTTTGCCTGGCAACAGTGAAATGATACTACCAGACAGTGATCACAGAAACCACCAAGGAAGGGTATATAAACTACTCCCTGAGACCCCGATTCGAACACTCCTGAGGAACAGCTGGCCTGCACCTTGGTGATCTCCCCTTACTTGGGACACCAGGTAAGGATACTTTCCTGGGAACCGAGTGATACCTAGATTATAAGGAATTTTGGAATAGAAGCAGAATAGTGCCCACTTGCAGGGTGGTGTAAATGCTATCCACTCAGTAAGTGCCTTATCCCAATAAACCTCACCGTGTACCTCAGACTCGGAACCTTATTCCTTCAAATGATAGATAGCAGCAGAGGGTCTGACCATGACATGGCCTACTGTAAAAGGGAAGAAGATTTAAAAAATACATATTCTCTTTATTATAGATTTTATTTCCTCAGTTCTGGCATTGGTAATTTTCTTCAGGAAACTAAGTGATGTCATTTCCTTTCTACAGGCAAGTTACATAAATTCTGGAATACAGCCACTTCAAACAGCCTTCAAACTGATGGCCATATGTATAAATGCCAGAAAGTGAGAGCAGCCACTTGCAATAAAAAATGTTACCCCACACATGGTATGATGTTTATTTTATAACCTCTCTCATGGATTTACATGGCTCATTTTTCTAATTTTTCCAGGCACAAATTGCTTAGGAAGTGGCTGTTTAATACCAAAGTAAAATAAATTAAAATTATATAAATAAAATAACTTGAGCATAACAAAGCTTAATGGCTCAATAGATATCAGTCACAACAGAGAGCTGAATACAGACAGATCTCAATATCAAACATTTCATGTATTTAGTTACTCCAGCCCTGAATTTGAATAGTAAACCAGTGAGATTTTAAAAACCCAATTCGGTTTAAAGGCTTTGTAAAGCTTGTTAAGGAATTTTAACTGGAGGTGTGATAGCTTAATCCCTTGAACACAAACACATTTACTGTAACAAAAGAAAACCCATCCATAAGGCAATGAGCTAAGGCCAGATGCTGTACTCTGCCACACAGTGAGGAGGAGCAAACAGAGCAACTTGGTTCTTAAAAACCTAGTTGTGAGGACAGAAGCCAGTAATACATGACTAACCTTCCTGAAAAAGCTCATGCACAGGACTGAGCAGCTGGGAACTATGGTAGTACACATCAGAAAAGAAAAGGAAGATGTCATAAAGGAAGGGACAATCTTACGTGATCCACTGCCACTCAACCCAGTAGACCTACAACCAATGCTACTGCTGGGGGTAATGCTGCTCCTGCCTTTCTTCCACATGTCCCTCCCCACATTTTGCCATGGTGGGTTGAGAAGCAGGCAATACCAGAGCGTCAGCTGCAGCATTATTACAGTGTCAAGAAGAGAATCAGACACCTTGAAGGGACAGGGCTAACATGAAGGAACCAGGGAGTACACCTCTGGGCGTTACAAAATCCCACAATGCTTTCCAGCACCAAAATCTTCTGGATTGATAAAACCATGCACTGAAAATAGTGGGTGGGATTTTATAAGAGTTCAACATTGTTCTGACTCTCTTAAAATCTAACACAATGGGAGAAGTCCCTGACTTCAAAAGGAGTGTCAGAAGGCTATACTGGGTTTGTGTGGCAAGGTTTTGGTAGCAGGGGAGCTACAGGGGTGGCTTCTGTGAGAAGATGCCAGAAGCTTCCCCTGTGTCCAATAGAGCCAGTGCCAGCTAGCTCCAAGACAGACTTGCCGCTGTCCAAGGCTGAGCCAATCAGGGATGGTGCTAGCACCTCTGTGATAACATATTTAAGAAGGAAGTGGGGGGAAAACTGCTGTGCAAGAGCAGCTGGGAAAGAGGAGTGAGAATATGTGAGAGAAATAACTATGCAGACACACCAAGGTCAGTGAAGAAGGAGGGGGAGGAGGTGCTCCAGACGCCGGAACAGAGATTCCCCTGCAGCCCATGGTGAAGACCATGGTGATGCAGGCTGTCCTGCAGCCCATGAAGGGTAACGGTAGAGCAGATATCAACCTGCAGCCCATGGAGGACCCCACGCTGGAGCAGGTGGATGTGCCCGAAGGAAGCTGTGACCCCGTGGGAAGCCCATGCTGGAGCTGGCTCCTGGCAGGAGCTGTGGACCCTGTGGAGAGAGGAGCCCATGCTGGAGCAGGTTTGCTGGCAGGACTTGTGACCCTGTGGGGGACCCATGCTGGAGCAGTTTGTGAAGAACTGCAGCCTGTGGGAAGGATTCACATTGGAAAAGTTCATGGAGAACTGTCTCCTGTGGGAGGGACCTCACACTGGAGCAGAGGAAGAGTGTGAGGAGTCCTCCCCCTGAGGAGGAAGGAGCGGCAGAGACAACGTGTGATGAACTGACCACAACTCCTGTTTTTCCTTCCCCCGCGCCGCTGGGGGAGAGGGTAGAGAAAATTGGGAGTGAAGTTGAGCCCAGGAAGAAGGGAGAGGAGGGGGGAAGGTGTTTTAAGATTTAGTTTTTATTTCTCATTACCCTACTCTGATTTGATTGGTAATAAATTAAATTAATTTTCCTCGAGTCTTTTTTGCCTGTGACGGTAATTGCTGAGTGATCTCCCTGTCCTTATCTTGACCCACAAGCCTTTCATTATATTTTCTCTCCCCTGTCCTGTAGGAATGTATCTGAGAGAAAATGGTCATGTGAGACAGCCTCCCTACTATGAGAGATTAGATTAAGAGCAAAACAGGTGGTAGAAGATGGAATTAGTACATGGGAAAAACGGGAACTGAGAAGGTAGAAAACATGTTGTGCTAATGACTAAGCAATTTACGATGTGAATTCTTGTAACCAATCTGATGTGTGAATGAACTGCATGGACAGCGCGTGGACAGTGTAACTAGCTAATCAGAAATAAGCGAGTCACGTGTAAGGCTACAACACAGGGTATAAAAGATGATGATCTGTGCTTAATAAACGGCTTCTGTTGATTCACATTGGATCGTCTGCAGTCCAGTTATTTCTCCTCAGATGGTGACCCCGATGTGATACCGATCGGCGCTTGGCTTGAGCAACGGAACGCGAGGGGCGGAAGACCCAGAAGGAGACCCACCAGCTGGAGGACGGCTCAGCTGGACTGAGACCGGGTGGATTGGGCGGCAATCCGGAATAAACAGACGACGTGGCCACGGACACCCAGAGAGAGGTGAGCAGCCGGGGCAGGAGATGGGGCAACAAGTAACAAAAGAAGAAGGGGCTATATTAAGACTTCTCCTGCATATCCTCTCTAAGAGAGGGGTGAAATACGATGAGCGTATGCTCCGAACGTTGTTAACCTGGTGCAGAGAGAACGGGTTCGCACCAGAGCCCCAGACAGCTTTTAAACCAGAAATATGGGAGGCTGTTGGGAATAAACTGTGGGAAGTGATAAGT